>NW_026571070.1:31996894-32416894 GCF_026225935.1 Boleophthalmus pectinirostris
AAAAACAAGATAGAGACAGGAACAGAGACAGGACAGAGACAGGAGCAGGGGACAAACACGATTAAAGACAGGCGAGAGGCAGGTGCAGAGGACAGACAGGAGCAAAAACAGGACAGAGACAGGAGCAGGTGAGGGACAGGAGCAAAGACAGGAGCAGGGGAGGGACAGCGGCGGATCTGCGTCCTAAAATATTCACCCAATCATCACACAAGTTGGCACACACATAACCGGGGTACACTGGATGTTACAGGTTAAAACCGGTCAAGGTCACTTGAAGGTCAAGGTAACCAAGGTCAAATATGTCTTTTTGGCCATAACTCCACGAAGGATGGAGCTCGAGCAACGGGAGTGTCTCAAAACATCAGAAAAAGTATTATCTATTTATAATTCTATGCATTTATAGGGTCAAATATGAATAGTTTTTGAGATAATCACTAATTAGGAAAGTTCCTTTCGTCTTTCAGCCGAACGAAAATAATTTCCATTTCTTGTTTTTGTGGTGATCCACAACACACTGATCTACAAGTCACACAACTAACATGTACACACAACTCATGAAAAATGACATTTTGGTTCCACACTAGTAAACACAGACATTCTCCTGTGTGACCAAATCACACAAATGTTCATGGGCCTGTACAGATACACACGTTGTATTGTGGATATAATGATCATGTGATATGGGCTGGGCTCCTCATAAACTGCTTCTGTGGTGATGAACTGACCCACCGACGCCTCATGGGGACCAGGGTGATATCTCTGATTGCTCTTGTTAAGCCTTTCTTTTTGTTATTATATTATATTGTGATGTGTGAGCGACTTTGTCCAGAGCAGTTTCCGTTGTGCATCAATAAAGTTTGTCCAAATCTAAGTCTAAGGCTACGTTCAGACTGCAGGGCTTAACGCTCAATTCCGATTTTTTTGTGAAATCTGATGTTTTTGCGAGGTCGTTCACATTTCCAGTTAAATGTGACTTGTATGTGACTCCAGTGTGAACATTAAACGGCCCAAAAGTGTCCCACATGTGCACTGGAGACACGACGACGTCAACCGCAGCGAGCGTCTCTGTGTTTACAGAAGTTGTCCAAACATGGACGCAGCATTGAGCACCTGGAGATTTTAAAGTTCCTCTCGTACCGGAGCCAGAACATGAACAACTTACTTGTTTTAAGGAGGAGATTGAGAAGGAGAAGGACGAGGTTTTTGGCCGTGGTGTTTTGTTGGACAGCGGCAGCGACGTCCGTTGAAAGGAACGTGTGGATGTGTAGCCAAGAGTGGTGAGTGGAGATGTGCTTTGCTTCAGTGACACATGGAGTTCATTAACAATTTTCGCCTACTTCAGTGCAGAATAGTGATGTTTGTGTCTTGTTGATAACGTGTAGGTGGATGAATGCGCTTTGTCCGTTCAGACTGAAGTCACATGTCAAAAGATCAGATATGTATCAGTTTCAGGAGCACATATCCAAGTGTCCTGGGTCACATTTGAAAAAATTGGATCTGTGTCGTTCAGACTGACATTAAAAGATCAGATACAGGAACATAGGGGCCAAAAAATCAGATTTGGGTCACTTCAGGCTGCAGTGTGAACGCAGCCTAAGTTGTGATTGTATCTTTTTAAAAACTGTACAAACACAATTCCTTTAAGAATAGAGCGACAACTTGATAAAATTCTGGAAAATCCCCAAACTGAAAATGCCTCATCCCTCCTCCTTCACCTCCTCCTCCCCCTCCTCCTCCTCGTCCTCCTCTTCTCTCTGTAATACCAGGCTGCGCTCCATCTCTTCTACCCTTCAATCTGCCTGCACCATAATTACCCCTGAGCCAAACCCAGCTCGTCCAAATGACTGGGCGCGCTCGGCTTCCTGCTCCTCTTTCCTTAAATACAGCGAGCTCCAGTCTGCGCGGGCTCTATCTCAACGACTAAATTATAACTCCAACGCTAAGTGCCTGTTTGATATTGTATCTCCACTATTCTGAGAGCGGAGCTGCGCGTTAAAGCTCCTCTACCTGAAAAAAACACATGGAAACACAATATCAAGAACATAACTTAATAAAATAACTTCAGAACATAATATAACATAATCATAATAATAATGTAATAAAATAACTTAACAACATAATAACATAATATAATAATATAACTTAATAACATACTACAAAATAACATAATAATAATATAATATAATAACATGACACAATAAAATAATAACATAATAATAACATACCACAAGAGTAATGGAACAGTAGAAGAACAACATAATAAAATAATAACAACATAATATAACACACCACAATAACATAATAATAACATAATAATAAAATAATTTAATAACACAAAAACAATACACTTAAAACAATAAAACAATAACATAACAATATCACAAAATAATAACATAAATTAATAACATAATATAACATAAAATTACATAATAATAACATAACATAATAAAATAACAACATAATAACATAATAATAACATAGCATAATAACACAATATTAGCATAACATAACACAATAAAATAGCTATAAAACATAATATAACATAACATAATAAAATTATGTAACATGATAAAACATAATATAATGACATCATTTAATAATATAATTACATAACTTAATAACGTAATCATAACATAACGTAATAAGAAAATAACAACATAATAACACAATAATAGAATAATAACTTAATAACACAATAACATAACAATATCATAGCATAATAAAATAACTTAATAACATAATAACACACAATAACATAATAATAACATAATAAAATAACTTAATAACATAATTTAACATAAAATAACATAATAAAATAACTTAATAACATAACATAATAACATAATATAATGACATCACTTAACAACACAATAACATAACTTAATACCATAATCAGAACACAATAACATAATAATAACACGACTTAAAAACACAATAACATAACACAATAACTTATAATAAACTAACATAATAACACAAGAATAGCGTAATAACATAACATAATAAAACATAACATGAAAAACACAACTAGCTCATTTGAAACAGTTTTTCAGGGGTATAAAGTTATTTCTCATGCTCCTTATGGATTCTGAGTGTCCTAATGATTCACAGTGATGAGTTTATCAGCACTTTTCACAACTTTCAGAGCAGAGTTTTGCTGAGACGGTAAAGCTAATGATATCTAGCATGCTAATGTTTCCTGATGATCGGACAACAGAATGCTTTATAATTACATGCTGACAGCTGACTTATTTTGACCTGCTGATACAATACATCTGTACTGGGGCAGGGCATGTGTTAGACTTAGATTGAGATAAACTTTTGATCCACAAGAGCTCACATATCACATTATAATAAGGGGTGTCACATTATCGCGTTAATTGTGATTAATTAATTACAGTCATATTTAGCGCGTTATGTTTTTTTAATCGCGTTAATCTCAGTTTTAATCTCTAACTTTAGTGTTTCTGTATGTGAGTTGCTTTATTATAAAATCTGTTTTTATGTGTTGTTGGGACAGCAACACACACACACACAAAAAAACACATTTATAATTTTTTTTATTTCGGTAATTCCATTCATTGCCGGAAACCTACACAAAATGTGTGCAGTAAGAGCGATGTAAACGTCATGTTCACGTTGGCGGCGTCAGTCGCACAATGGACGAGGTCGAAGAGCCAGTAGAACAGAGGCAGCAGTGCACAGGTAAAAACACATTCATGTCTTGGAAATTATTCTCCCGACGTGAAATATAAAAGAAAATAACAAATATAATATCGCCTACAACTTAAATGTCACTGGTGAAAACAACCTGCATAGACTCATGATGTCTGCACTACTGTCCTATAGTGACCTGCCACATGAAGGCACACGCACACAAACACACACAAACACACACAAACACACACAAACACACACAAACACACACACACACACACACAACACAAACACACACCTTCATCATCGTCATTAACCTGAGAACGCGCGGACCACGTTTCTGTCCGTAGTTACTGCGCGAACACCGCTGTCCTCCCGTGAGCCGCGTACGTTTTCTCGCGTACGCTGCGTAAACCGCGCTTCCTCCTGTGCGCCTCTAAACCAGAACTAACACCAAGACTAAAACCAGGACTAACCCAGTCCAGGACTAAACCAGGACTAAACCAGGTCTAAACCAGGACTAAAACAAGGACTAAAACCAGTGATCTCATATATAAAGCATTTCTCTATCAATAATATTTTTAATATGGTTAAGGAAAGACTGGACTTTTTATTGTCTTTAAGTAGACAAAAGTTATTATGTTCAGATTTCCTCGTCTTTGCTACTTTACAGCAAACAGTTTCTTATTCATGGAGACTTTGGCTCAACAGCCAATTTGGAGAGATTTGTTAAACAATAAAAGATTTTATAAAGGCACTTTTTTTGTTCTATATCAGTCTTTTGATCTGCCACAATAATGTAATAATGAATTTAAATGAAAATACCTCAAATTGAAGGATTTTCTCAGCAATTTTTAGGTGAGATTAAAAAGAGATTAATTAGATTAATTAATTACAGATCATAATTAATTAATCACTCAATTTTTAAAATTGCATGACAGCACTAATTATAATAACAAAGAGGGGGAAAAAAATTGAAATCGTAATAATAAATTCTAAATAAGCAGCAAAAAATAACAAGACTCTGGCATCAAATGAGGCATTCATTAAGCCAATGATGTTCATTTTGTCTTCTTATGTACTTTAACTTCTTGGGTTCTTTTTAAAGACAGTGCAGTGTTTACCTTGTTGACATGTTTCCAGCAGCCGAAACATGTCAACAAGGTAAACACACTTTACTGCACTGTCTTTAAAAAGAACCCAAGAAGTTAAAGTTTAAGGCATGCATTATATTAATTACATAATTGTATATGTAGAAGTAAAAATAAAATAAAATTTGCAGTCTTCTGTGTTATAGTGAATAAAATCAGAGTAAAGAATCACATTAGACTCATATAGACACATTTCTGTACCAAACTATACTAGGAGCTGATCCTGAAGGTAACAAAGTAAAAGTAAAAGTACAATACTTCAGTACAATTTTTAAGTATCTTTACTTTACTTAAGTACATTTTACAGTGGATACTTTTTACTTTTATGTCACTACATTTGAGTGCAGGTATCTGTGCTTTCTATTCCACTGCATTTTAGATCTGGACTGAAAAGTAAAAAGTACTTTTTTATGGTTTGAGACCTGCTGAAATAGCTGAGACTTATTGTTCGCACATTTGTTTTGAGTTAACATTCCAATTTTGAGCAAACCAAACAAAAACACAAAAACAACTAGAAATTTTAAGAAACCAACTGACCCACTTAAAACAAACATTTTAAATCAAAATCACTCTACATCCAATGCTTTAATTTTCTAAAAATCCTTGCAAAATAATTATAATTGTTACTCTTAAAGTACATTTTTAAACAGATACTTCAATATTTTTTACTTATGTAGATTTTTGTTCATCTGATCATGAGTATTCTTTTGCCCCATACATCTATACTTTTACTTAAATAACAAAATTCAGTACTTCATGCACCTCTGGTCTTTGTGGATGGACCAGTCCCAGCACTTGCATTTTGAAGTGTAGTGACTTTTCGGCCGATGTGCACGTCCACAGCATGTTTATCTTTTTGAAGACAGTAATAATCAGGTACAGTGCCTTTAACTTCAAATGATACCACGGAAAGCTTTAGAAGTTCTTGTTTATTTACTCAGTACTTTCCAAAATGTCTGAAGTGAAGCATCTCTTTTGTTTTAAATGGAGTTTTTGGAGTGAGTCAAAGCAGCAGATCTGCACCACACACTGCCCTGTACTTAAAGTGTGTCGGTGTGACGGCGGTGACGGTTTCAGAGATTCCAACAGATCCACAGACAGATTTAGCCACAACTTCTGTCCAGTAATTAGCCAAAGTGAAGATGTGTTATTTATTACGATGGTGTCATTTAGCTGTAATTAAAGCTGGTTTTATACAAATTACAGATCTGCTTTAAATGTGTTTGAAATCCTTTTTGGTACTTGACAGAGGTTTAGGTTAACCTTTATGTCCATTTGACCCGTCCTGCACTGTCACCACGGCAACCTGAAACACAAAGACAAACTTTATTGATCCACACGGGAATACAGTTGTAGGGAGTATTATCTGTTACATAAAGGTGAGGTTTTGTACAGTTGTAGGGAGTATTATCTGTTACATAAAGGTGAGTTGTACAGTTGTAGGGAGTATTATCTGTTACATAAAGGTGAGTTGTTGTACAGTTGTAGGGAGTATTATCTGTTACATAAGGGTGAGTTGTTGTAGTTGTAGGGAGTATTATCTGTTACATAAAGGTGAGTTGTACAGTTGTAGGGAGTATTATCTGTTTTACATAAGGGGAATTGTTGTACAGTTGTAGGGAGTATTATCTGTTACATAAAGGTGAGTTGTTGTAGTTGCAGGGAGTATTATCTGTTACATAAAGGTGAGTTGTTGTAGTTGTAGGGAGTATTATCTGTTACATAAAGGTGAGTTGTTGTTGTTGTAGGGAGTATTATCTGTTACATAAGGGTGAGTTGTACAGTTGTAGGGAGTATTATCTGTTACATAAGGGAAATTGTTGTACAGTTGTAGGGAGTATTATCTGTTACATAAAGGTGTGTTGTACAGTTGTAGGGAGTATTATCTGTTACATAAGGGTGAGTTGTTGTACAGTTGTAGGGAGTATTATCTGTTACATAAGGTGAGTTGTTGTACAGTTGTAGGGAGTATTATCTGTTACATAAGGGTGAGTTGTTGTACAGTTGTAGGGAGTATTATCTGTTACATAAAGGTGAGTTGTTGTACAGTTGTAGGGAGCATCTCTTGTCTCCATGGAGATTGATAAAGTTTAACTCCGTACATTACAGGCAAAGAAATAACATCTCGTGACTTACCCTCCACTTACAAATGACATGTAACTGTAAACATGGACATTTGGAACATGGCATTTTTTCTATCAATTACTCCTGCTCTCTTACCTTGATACTTGAACCAAATAGTGATTTAAAAATTCCAATTAACAAATAAATAAAGAATAAAAAGAAACATTAACACTGTAGCTCTCAGAATAATGTAAAATATAAATAATTGAGCACACACATTTGTCACACACCCCCCACACAGACACACCTACACACACACACACACACACACACACACACACACACACACACACACACACACACACACACACACACACACACACACACACACACACACACACACACACACACACACACACACACACACACACACACACACACACACACACACACACACACACACACACACACACACACACACACACACACACACACACACACACACACACACACACACACACACACACACACACACACACACACACACACACACACACACACACACACACACACACACACACACACACACACACACACACACACACACACACATATCCCTGGTTTTATGAATGGTCTAAGTGGACCATGTACAGTGTAGGACAGTAGGGCTGCACAATTTAGGAAATTTGGGAAAAATCTATAGTTGCAGTTGTGATTATATTTGCGTTTTTTATTATAGGACACTGTTCAAAGTTCTGATTTTAAACGTGTTCAGAATTTTACATAAAGACTGAAATATGAACAGCCAAAACTCATAGTTAGTAGTTAGTAGTTTCTCTGCAGAACAGGACAGCAGATTTAGCTGTTTTTGAAGAAAATGACTGCAAAAAAATAGCAGACTTTGTGGTTTTCTAATCATATCCTTTCAAATTGTGATTTGTACAAGACTGGGATTCATTCTTCAGTCCTATAGCACAGTACAACATGTAATCAAGTTTATGGGCTTAAAGGGCTTATATTATCTGAAATACTGACTCTTGTGAGCTTTAAGTCATGTTAGAATGTTGTTATCTCCTCAAAAACAGACCTGGACTTGTGTTTTGTTTCATTCATACATGTTTGAGTAATCCTTTATCATTAGTCTGTCTACATCTCCAAAGCCCCAAAATGCTCTGTTCCACCTTGTGATGTCATGAAACAGTAGTTCTCAGCTACCTTTGACCTTTTTGTTCAGTAGAGATTGTGAATTCCATGTCTGAAATGATCTAAATGATTGTAGTGAAAGTGTATGGAGTTGTAAACACATTGGAGCACTTCCTGTATTACCGCATGACATCACAAGGTGGAACAGTGTTTTCAGTTTGAGAGAAGAACTTCAGACTAAATATGCAGTTAAAGGTCCATGAAACACCAAAATCACTTGTTTTCTACTGATTATCTGTGTAACTGTGTCTAAAATAGAAGTACATACCTATTTCTGACCATATTTTGGCATTTTACTGAATATTTGTTAAAAATCTGATGTATTGGATCAAAAGCCGTGTGTCTTTAGAATCAACTACGGGCAGGACATTTGAATTTAGGTCTGTTTGTGATGAAGAAACAACATTATAACAGATCAGGAAATAGTGTCATACACAGTGTTGGGAAGGTGACTTTTAAAATGTATTCCCCTACAGATTACAGATTACACACCCCAAAATGTAGTTTGTAACAGAATCCATTAAATTACTTAAAGTGAGTAATGTAATCTGAATACTTTGGATTATTTGATTTGCTGTAGAGAAACAAAGACGAGGAAAGATGTTTTGTCTGTTAAAAAACAATGAAAAGCCCAGACTTTACTGAACCATATTAAAAATATTATTGATAGAAGAGGAGGAGACACGTCCACACAGCAGGATTTAGTCCTGGTTTAGACCTGGTTTTAGTCCTGGTTTAGTCCTGGTTTTAATCCTGGTTTAGTCCTGGTTTGGACCTGGTTTTAGTCCTGGTTTAGACCTGGTTTTACCTGGTTTTAGTCCTGGTTTAGTCCTGGTTTAGACCTGGTTTTAATCCTGGTTTAGAGGTTTTACCTGGTTTAGGGTTTTAGGTCCTGGTTTTAATCCTGGTTTAGTCCTGGTTTAGGTTTTACCTGGTTTTAATCCTGGTTTAGACCTGGTTTAGGGTTTTAGTCCTGGTTTAGTCCTGGTTTAGAGTCCTGGTTTTAGTCCTGGTTTAGTCCTGGTTTAGTCCTGGTTTAGTCCTGGTTTAGTCCTGGTTTTAGACCTGGTTTTTAGTCGTTTAGTCCTGGTTTAGTCCTGGTTTAGTCCTGGTTTAGTGTCCGGCAATGAGTAGAATTACTGAGAAAAAAAAAGGAAAAAAAAAAAAAAAGGGAATAGCACAAAATGTGAAAACAGGAAAATACCGCCATGTAATTAATTTATTTCAACAAAGTAACTGTAATCCAATTATCGCTCATGGAAATAGTAACTGTAACCGAATACAGTTACTCATAATTTGTACTCTGATTATGTAACTACATGTACATGTAATCTGTTACTCCCCAACACTGGTCATATGGGCTCTTTTAAACCAAGATATTTGTAACTTCATGAAAAAAAAACCCTAAAGGATCTTAAAGTGAAACCAGTTTTTCACAAGAACTTTACGGAAACTCATTTGAACCATCGAGTCCGAGGCAGGGCCGTGTGTCAGTGGGTGTGAAACCTGAGAGGAAAAACCTTCTGAGGCAAGAAATGGACATGATTAAAATACCATCCTCACATCCACCGGTCAGATTTCCTCCTCCTCCGCTGACCCACTCACCCGGGGCACCTCAGACCCACGTGCGCAGCTCCGGGGCTCGGGAGGAGAGACAGGCCGTGGCACCGCTCCTCTCTACCCCCACAAAAGACTTCTCCACCCGGGGCAGAGCGAGCCAGACCGGAGCGGGCCAAGCTGCTGGGGCTGGCTGGTTGGACGTGCGGTGGAGTTGTCATCAAAAGTGCATTCCTGTTCTAAAATAGGGCTCTGAAATGGTAGGGCAGTGAGCTGGAAGAATGCAGATGGAAGATTTCTGTGTAAAAAGATCATGCTGACTATTCCGGCTTATTTGTGAAAGGATTTAAAGGAGTATTGTGGAACTTTTTGGATAGAGAGTTTGCCACCTTCTTTTCTCCATAGAGTTGTTACCAGAGACTTAATATTATTTTTTGTATTTTTTTTTACTATAAGTTGCTCCGGAGTATAAGTCAAACCAGCCAAAAATGCACAATGAAGAACAAAAAAAAAAAAAAAAAAAACATATATAAGTCGCACTTTTTGGGGGAAATTTATTTGATATAATCAGAGAGCAGAAACCCACCTCTCCTGTTGAAAGTCAAGTTCTAGTAATAACTAGAAAAGCACTCAGAGAGCGCAGACCTCCGCCAAGGACTACCCCCATTTTTTATATAAATTGTCTTCTAGATCAGATCCGGATCAGCCTTTGGAATATGAAAGAGGATCCCATTGTCCATCCCTGAGTCAAATTTCATGGGGTTTGGTCAATAATTAACCGAGATATTGAGAAACTAAATTTTTGGCCCCATTTACCACAATGTTAACTAAAATTTCAAAGTGATCCAGAATCCAGGATTTCTTCCGGATCACCCCCAAAATGAAGTCAGTTCTTCCTTTTCACATTTCCAACAAATCCTGAAAATTTCATCAAAATCGGTCCATAACTTTTTGAGTTATGTTGCTAACAGACAAACAAACGCCGGCAAAAACATAACCTCCTTGGCGGAGGTAACAATAGAAGAGAGAACAACAGACTGTTATCGTCACATATGAACAGTTCTTCAGATAAATATAACATAAACAACAGAACAGAACAAGTTTACCAAACTCTCCATCTCACTCCAAATCACTAAATCCATTCAATTCTTCATCCTCTGTGTCACTTCTGAGCAACTCGGCCTCGACCTCCAGAGGTAAACAGAGCATCGCAAACTCTTCTGTGTCGCTGTCGTCAGACTCAGCATCAGTTCCAGTTAGAATTATTCTTAGTCTTTCTGAATCCCGACAGGATGGTTTTGGTGTCACTGAAGTTCAGATTTGTCCATCCATCCAGTGACTTCAGAAAAGTTTCATGGTGCATCCTCCCTGTTTCTCACTCACTCCAGACTTTCTTTCTGCTGCTCGATTATCGTTTTCGGCTGCAGATTTCATGACTTGTAGCTTGTAATGCCGCTGTCACACCTTGACGATTTAGCCAGCGTATGATGACGTATGAAAAAAATTGGCAAATATGCTGCCGTATGTTGGATAAGTTGTAAGTACTGTATAAGTTCTGAGCACGCTGAAGCACGCTGACATACGGCGACATACGGTAAGGTCGTCGAAAAATTTTGAGCATGCTGAAAATTTCTCGAAGTACGTCAGCGTATGTTTATACGTCCTGCATACGCGGGCCATAAGTTGTAGGTAAGTTATGTGATCGTTGACACATGTTAATTGTAAGTTTTTCATAAGTCCGAAATACTTTGTTGTCTAGAGTACACATGACTTATAAGTAACGTGTTTTGAACCTATGTGTAACTTATATTGAACTTATCTCCAACGCATATTGACGTATGCAGACGTATTTGACATGTTCCAGACAACCGCAGAACTTACTGAACGTGTTTCTAACTTGTAGCTACTGTATAATGGTGTATTGGCAGCGTTTAGGAGAATTCGTATAAATGGGGAGGAAATAGACAGTTCTCCTCCAGACTTTGTGCTCCCATATATCATATGAGCCGACGCAAAACACTTGATCAGAGAATATTACGGCCACAGAGGATATCAGACAGTGGGAAAATGTCCTCACTGACAGCCGCAGGAAACAGTCATTTGCATTTTAAAAAAGAGCGTCATGTAGGCGATCTGCGGAGAACATCATACAGACTAATCGATCAATTCATTGTGCCAGCTCAATATGAAGACTTTATTACTCACCCTGTATTATCCATAGAATTTGTCCCCCGCAAATAAGGACATCCAGTCGACAAAACCGCGCTATTAATCCATTTGAGTCCTTTTTGGAAAGTAAAAAACCGAGAGTCGCAAATGTGTTTGTTTACGTCCAGTGCGCGTGATATGAAAAATTGAAAAAAAAAAAACAACACATCACAGCATCGTCGGCATACACTGGCTAAACTGTCAAGGTGTGACAGGGACTTAATCTGCAAAATATGATTTTCTTTTTGGGGGCATTTGTGTTCAGTCTTCTCAGTCGTCTGTTTAAATGTTACATTTTCAGTGGTGCAGAAGTAATGGTGCGATCGACTGACATGACACAGACAGACCAGAGGCTCTTTCTGCAGGAGACATGTGCAGTAGAGTGAAGTGACAGTGGTACAGGAGGAACAGGAGCAGCAGATACTCACACACAAAACTAGAACCTTTCCACGCTTCAGTGTGAACATTTTTATTTATTTATTTATATAGTGCTTTTCACAGACAAAAGACACTTTACAGAGCATTATTCAGCGTAATTCATTCAGCATTATTCATTCACTCTATACCTGGTGATGGTTAAACTACTGTTGTAGCCACAGCCGCCCTGGGGCAGACTGACAGAAGCGCGGCTGCCATGTCTATCGGCGCCATCGGTCCCTCCAACCACCACCATCACTCACACACACACACACACACACACACACACACACACACACACACACACACCACACACACACACACACACACACACACACACACACACACACACACACACACACACACACCACTTTCATACTAGGCAATGTGGGTGAAGTGTCTTGCTTAAGGACACAATGATTGAATTGATTGTATTTAACTGACCTTGACTGTCAACTGTTCTGGAGACCTGGAGCATGTTTTTGGTGACGTTAATATATAAGTCGCACAGGAGTATAAGTCAAACAAGGAAACACCAAACCATAAAAACAGTGCGACTTATAGTCCAAAAAGTACGGTACATGGATGTAGTGAACCTGCTAGCCACTGTGTTCCAAATAGGAAGTGAGCATGGGTGCACTTCTGGCTCCATCGATTCGAGCTCTAATTCACGTTGTACTGAAAAATGGTCGCCTCTCTCTCTGTAACTGCTGTTGTCAGACTTGTCAGTTTGGTCTTAAAGTGTACATACTGAACACTCTACATGTCCTGGGATTTTTATTTTGCAATTTTGTCTGTAAATCAAGATATGAACATTAAAGGTCTTAAATTATTCAAAACTGAGTCATGAAGTCATGTTAACTCCTCAAAATCAGACCTGGAGTTGTGTTTTGTTTCATTCACACATGTTTGACTAATCTTTTATTATTAGTCTGTCTACATCTCCAAAGCTCAAAATGCTCTGTTCCACTGATGTCATGAACAGCTTCTTTTACCTTTAGTTCAGTAGAAATGGGAAATTCCAGAGCTGAAATTATCCAAATAATT
Organism: Boleophthalmus pectinirostris; assembly: GCF_026225935.1. Taxonomy (NCBI): domain Eukaryota; kingdom Metazoa; phylum Chordata; class Actinopteri; order Gobiiformes; family Gobiidae; genus Boleophthalmus; species Boleophthalmus pectinirostris. The sequence goes on from NW_026571070.1 coordinate 32,010,199, forward strand.
CTGGTGAATATGTATGGAATGTTTTCCATTTGAGAGAAGAAATAAATACAACAAAAAATCTGCAGGGTTTGTGTGTGAATGAAACAAACACAACTGCGGGTCTGTTTGTGATGAGGAAACTACATTAGAACATATTGTACTATAGACCAGAAAATAGTGTAATATGAGAATTTTAATAACAGATATCAGATTCAAGATGAAATTTATTGTTATTTTGATACACACATAGAAATTAGATGAGACTGTTTCGCAGAACCCCTTAAGTCAATGGGTCCGGTCAAGCAGAAGTAAACAACAAGGCCAAAAATCAAGTTAATGCATCTGATATAAAAATGTATTGAACAGATACATATGTACTCTAGTTTATGAAACTGTTGACCTTTTTTCTGTACCATTTTTGGTTCTAAAGTTCCATATGTTTTAAACAGACCATGTATGAAACATGGAACAAAAATTATTTCCCAAATTTCAAAGACCTGCAAATCATGTAAATAAATGGATGTATTTCATCATATCTTGTGTTATTCCATCTTTGAACTGTTGATGAAGGTACAGGATTTTTAAAAAAAAAAAGTATTTAAAATGATAAAAATTGGCTTGGAAGGACTGACATATTTTATAGAAATAGTTTCCTTTCATTTTGAAGTAATATTAAAGTATTCAGAAGAAAAAAAGATTGTACAGTTACACCATGACCTTTTCAATAAAAATCTCATGAGTCAAAAAGTAAGAGGTTTTTCAACCTAATCTTGTACCATATGGTAGAAAACCAAGAAGCATGTTATTTAGTTTTTATTCATTTTTTTGTCAACAACTTGAAAGAATATCACAGGTTTAACTTGACCCTGTTGGAGTGTAACTCTTTCCTACATTCTGATACTTTACTTATTTCAATAGTCCCTCTAGTTTCTGAATAAGAGACATTTGAATGTCAAAAATCTGCCCCTGTTTCCCTCCGTTACCACTTGACCCGACCCCAATATAAAAGTCAGTAGCATCATGTCAATATATCAATAAATATAATAAATAGTACAATATGTGACCCTCTTCCACAGTGGGATGAGAGTGGGTGAGTTATTTCCACAAACTCTCTCCTCTCTCTCTTTGGTTGCTATGACACATGTGCACGGATTTCCAAATATGGAACTTTACTCCTGATTAGCCGCTATAACTGCAGTCCTTGATACGCTTCATTTGACTTGAGCTGAGCACTGTGGGTGATGTCACACTTCCTCAGTAAACTTCACTCTACAGTCTATGGTTCCTAAATATGTTTGAATTTCTTCTCTACTCAGTGTGCAGATGAAGAGCAAAATCTTAAACCACCTGCTTGTCTCCTTTGAGATCTTTTTGACAATATTCCACAGTACGGCATTAAAGGTCCTATATTACGCAAAATGGATTCTTGTGAACTTCAAGTCATTTTCTAATGTTGTTACCTTGTGTTTGAGTACCTCTTTATTATTAGTCTGTCTACATCTCCAAAGCTCAAACTGCTCTAAAACGTGTTCTTTTGTGTTCCTGGCAATGGTGAATTTCAATAACAACTGATAATATATTTTCCTAATATTGTATTTTCATATATATATATATATATATATATATATATATATATATATATATATATATATATATATATTATATATACACAATTCATAAATATATATATTGTATTAAATAATAACTTCATGCAGGCTAACTGCGGCTTCTTTTAACATCACTGAATTCAGTAGGACCGGACTGAACTAGGTCTAAACCAGAACTAATCTTGGATTTGAGAGTGAGAGCGTCCATGGAGCAGGATGTCCACAAAGTGCGATTGGGCGACGGCTGCATTTAGCCCCGTGGGGCACGAAGCTCTGGGCCGGTCCTTTTGCCTCCGTTCACCTGAGGGTCTATACGGGCTACGCCCGTATAGACCCTCAGTCCTGGTTCAGTTCTGGTTTAGTCCTGTTTTTGTCCTGTTTTAGTCCTGGGATCAGTCCTGGTTTAGTCCTGGTTTAGTCCTGGGATCAGTCCTGGTTTAGTCTGGGATCAGTCCTGGTTTCAGTTAGTCCTGGGATCAGTTAGTCCTGGTTTATCAGTCCTGGGATCAGTCCTGGTTTAGTCCTGGGATCAGTCCTGGTTTAGTCCTGGGATCAGTCCTGGTTAGTCCTGGGATCAGTCCTGGTTTAGTCCTGGGATCAGTCCTGTTTAGTCTGTAGTCCTGGATCAGTCCTGGTCCTGGGATCAGTCCTTTTAGTCCTGGGATCAGTCCTGTTTTAGTCCTGGGATCAGTCCTGTTTTAGTCCTGGGATCAGTCCTGGTTTAGTCCTGGGATCAGTCCTGTTTTAGTCCTGGGATCAGTCCTGGTTTAGTCCGCATGTGTCGCACCTCCCCAGTGACTCTTTGGTGCCCCCAGTGGAGGTGGGTTTCACTTATTGAAAACCGCTGCTCTAAACACAACGAAATCCAGACACTCCAAAGAAGATAAACATTTCGGTAACACTTTATAATAACTACACCTTATTTAGTCTTAATAAAGCATTAACAAAGACTTAATTAATAATGATTCATGCTTAATAACTACTTAATTACTACCTGAATTAGCACTTAACTTGCACTTAATTCTCCTGTGCTGTAAACAGTAACTCAGTACTTCTTAATTACTCATGAACTAACCATTTGCATGTTTACAAATGTATATTTAAGTACAAATTTGAGCATTTATTAATGATTAATAAGCTATGAGAGAATGATTTACTAATAATGCAATGCAATGATCATTCAGGCAGCTGTTATCTGTTAGTCAAGTCTTTCTGAGAGTTTTTCTAAAGTGAAGAGGAATTTTGCTTTATTAAGCATTTGTTAAAGTTGATCAAATTCCAGAGAAACAATAATGCATTAGTAGTAAATCATTCTCTCATGGCTTAATAATCATTAATAAATGCTCAAATTTGTACTTAAATATACATTTACAAATACACACACAAATGGTTAGTTCATGAGTAATTAAGTAAGAAATACTTATGAGTAACTATTCACAGCACAGGCGAATTAAGTGCAAGTTAAGTGCTAATTCAGGTAGTAATTAAGAAGTTTTTTCTCTCAGAATGCTCAGCTCCAACTTGTGATGTCATGAAGTGGTAATTTTCATGTTTACAGCAAATTTTAACTTTAGTTCAGTAAAAATGGGCAATTTCAGGGCTGAAATGACCCAAATGATTCTAGTGAAGGTGTATGAAAAAAAACAAAACAATGGAGCACATTACCACATGACATCACAGGGTGGAACTGAGTTTTTTTTTTGGTTATTTTTTTACCTAAATCATGTGACTGAAACGAAACACAAGTCCAGGTCTGTTTGTGATGAAGAAACTACATTAGAACATAGATCATAAAACAGTAGAATATCAAGGACTTTGCAGAATCTTTACCCACATTTTGCAACTGTAAACCAAACTTTGCAACTATGAAACAACTACAGACATTCCATGAAGTACTTAGTGAGTACTTTCACTTGAACCCAGCTTTCACCATGGTTATGTTCTTCCACTATTTGCCCCAGAAAACATCTTTGTAGTCCACCCGCTTTCAATACAGCTCCCATTGAGAAAACCCAACCTCCCACCACAAGCCCTTACCCTAAGCCTGAAGAATGTCCCGTTCATAACATCAGTGAATGAAGAAAACCTCCTCCAGCCCTGATTAAAACCAGTCGCGTCCAGCCGGGGCTCCGATTGGCCGGGAGCGCGCGGAGGGGGAGGGGCTTCAGATACGGCTTTCGCTAATGAGACAGACTTACACACAGGAATAGACCTCCGCTCTCTCCTCCCTTTTTAGGAACCAAAACATAATTCATGAAACCCTAGAAGAGCTTTTCCGAGCCCGGGCGATTTGGTGGACTTTGATGGAAACCAGGGAGCGTGAGGGAATTGGAAAAAATATGGTTGGAGTTTGTTTAGGCATGGTTTGTGCGCAGAGACAGTGACTAATTGAAGTTATGGGTCAGGTCAAACGGTTACACTGCAAAAAGGGAAGTCGAGTTGAATCCTTTATGACGCAAAATGGACTTTAAACCATGTTATAATGTTACCTTCTCAAAAACAGAAAAAGGAACATTAACCTGCTATAGTCACTATCTGTGTGTCATTCGTTCATTTGTTTTTCAATATAAAACCAAAAATAAAAAAATGAAAAAACAACTATTTTCTTCATTATTTGTCTCCAGAACCAAAATGAAAAAATAGATAATGATTTGTTTTTTCAGTTTTTGATTTTGTGTTTAAATGAAGAATGGAAAAAATGGATAACGACCGTTTCCCGTTTCGTGACTTAAACTGTGATGTCGGACTGAACCAGGACTAAACCAGGACTAAAACAGGTCCAGGAACAGGACTGAGGCCAGGACTTAGACAGGGAACAGGACCAGTACAGAGACCGGAACCAGACCAGGACTGAAACTGGGAATGAGACCGGGACTGAGACTGGGACCAGACCTTGATTGAGACCGGGACAAGACCAGGACCAGACCAGGACTGAGACCAGGACTGAGACCAGGACTGAGAGTAGGACTGAGACCGGGACCAGAGCGGGACTGAGACCGGGACTGAGACGGGACCAGACCAGTACCAGACCCTTACTGGAAAATGTAAAAATGGGCAAGGTACAAACCCGAGGCACTTCGACTGAATATATTAAAAGTGCTTTATTGTTTGAAGGGACTTGCTCGATCATGGTCAGGGCAAAGTGGTAAAAACAAGACACACCAAGTGTAATCACATTGTGTTGATTTTGTGACTTGATAGTACAAGAACAGTTAGAGACGCGCCTGAGTAGACTATCGTAACTCTCAAAAAAAAAAAAAAAACATATATGATGTGTCAGAACAGCAGTACTAATAATTGTTGGAAAACTGGCACAACTAAATACAGACATGTTGTAATGAAGAGATGTCGGATTAGACGACGGACCCCGCTGTAAAATCACAGCCCGTCTCTCTGTATGTGCTGCTGTCAGACTCCTCATTTTGGTCTTAAAATGTTCATATTTACCCGCTCTACATGATCCTACTGTTTTTATTTCGCTATTTTGTCCATAAATCAAGATATGAACATCAACATCAGATCCAGGATTCAATTTATTGTCATTTTTCAGCACACATAAAAATGAGATGCAGTCTCACAGAACCCCTTAAAGGTGCACTGTGTCACTTATCATTTGGGGATCGATTTTTTTTTCTATGGAAATATCATTGCTTTGCTTAAAGTGTTCCACAGTATATCACTGATTGGCTCTATTTTATATTTATTCAATTACAGGTGGTTTTATAGATCAAAAATAGCTAGAAAAACTGTTGCCTTTTCATAGATCTTAGGTTATGTTACTTCCTCAAAAACATACAGCAGTTGTGTTTTGTTTCATTCACATGTTTGAGTAACTCTTTATTAATAGTCGGTCTACATCTCCAAAGCTCAAAATGCTCTGTTCCACCTTGTGATGTCATGTTGTGGTAGATTTCATATGAACAGCTCCTTTTATCTTTAGTTCAGTTGAGGTGGTCAATTCCAGGGCTGGAATGATTCAGATGATTCTAGTGAAGGGTTTTGAAGTTTTAAAACACAGTGAAGCTCTTTCTTTATCACCACATGACATCACAAGGTGGATTGTTTTTAGTTTGAGAGGAGAACTCAGCCTAAATGTGCAGGGTTTGTGTGTTTAACATTGAATGAAACAAAACAACTCCAGATCTGTTTGTGATGAGGAAACAACATTAGAACATAAAACACAGTGTAATGGGCCGTTGTGTGGGGGAGAGGATCCAGAGGGGAGGCAGGGTTAAAAGGGGGCGGGGTCAGGGGGAGGGGGGAGAGCAGGCTGATGGATGGGCACCAGGGTTAGATTTACCTCGGCCAGATAAGAGGCTTCTCCGCTGGAGGAACACAGCTAATGCATTTCTGGAAGTATCTGGACTGTCAACTGTAGCACTGAATTCATTTCTGTTGCCGTGGCGATGATGAATAGAGGGAGATACTTTAAAGGAGGGTGGGTGATGCATGAGGCAAAACTGGGTTATATAAACTGAAAACTGCAGGGACAAAAGTTTGTAGAATAAGTTTGTAAAAAAGTTATCCTAACACCTTTTAGTCCAAAGGGCATAAGAGGTAATTCCCATTGTACATACAAAACATTATGAAAATTATGTGTAAAGGAATTTAATTCATACTTATAATTAGACGCATCAAGAATCTCGGACTTCCGGTCATTGTGCATTGCATACTGGGAAGGATTTTCCGGAAAAGTGAGCATCAAACCTCCATGTTTGTTTTCCCAGTGGGATGTGTCTATTGTCAAAGTCGATCTTTTCAAGTCTTTTGAACCATATCACTTTTGTTTCTGGTTCTGATATTGTCATATTTTAGTTTTGGGATTCGGACATTGTCATTGTGTGGTTGTTGGATCCTAACAGAGGAAAACAGCTTGAGAAATCTGTTTGTGAACTCCATAAATGCAAAAGGGAATCAGATGTGTGTGACTGTAAACCTCTGTTCAAACTGTTTCTCTTCCCAACGGAACAGAAAAATAGTGAAAGGTGAAGGCGATGGGCAGGATTGATCCACGGGAAGGATGAAAAAGAAAACCTTTGAAATCATCCAGAGTTTGCAGAGAACATTATGTATGTGAAGCACCATCAAAGCAAAATCTCGATCCCTCGCTCAACCTCGGTTATGAATTTAAAAAGTCAACACCAAAGCAAAAGGCACCAGCTGTTCACCAAGAAACACTGCAAAGAGACCAAGATGTGATGTTGCTGTAAAACCACAAGAACAAGAAAGTGCAGCTCAGTCTGTTTGTCTTCTGCACCTCTCACTTAACAAATGGGATCCCAGTCAGCCAAATGTTTCCTTTCTGGTCCTTCCTGTGGATCAATCCTGCCCATCACCTTTGCACCTTCACTATTTTTCAATTCCGTTGGAAAGAGAAACAGTTTGAACAGAGGTTTGCAGTCACACACATCTGATTCCCTTTTGCATCTACGGAGTTCCCAAATACATTTCTCGAGCTGTTTTCCGCTGTTAGGATCCAACAACCACACAATTAACAATGTCCAAATCCCAAAACTAAAATATGACAATATCAGAACCAGAAACAAAAGTGATATGGTTCAAAAGACTTGAAAAGATCGACTTTGTCAATAGACACATCCCACTGGGAAAACAAACATGGCAGTTTGATGCTCACTTTTTCGGAGTCCGAGATTCTTGATGTGTGTATACTCATAACAACACTTTCAAGTCTGTAACCATGTTCTGTCTTTACACTTTCCTTTTTAAAAAAAAAAAAAAAATTAATTTATTTTTTATTGGATCATTTGCGGCAAACAAAAACAAAACATAAACCACGACTACATGGGTCATGACAGAAAGAGTCCGAGCTGAAACAAATGTACCAAACGCATTCACAACAAGTTTACATTCACAACTTCACTCACTGGACATAGAAGAAACAAAATATAAATTAAAACAAACAAAACTCAATGCACAATTCATCAACTCCAGAGCTCCACATTTTCAACAGTCGATACTCTTTTTAAAAGGTTTCTGCAGTGTTGAACTTTAAAGTCATTGCTCCAATTATTTTACAAACCAAAACCTCTACCAGAAATACAATCACTTTCTTCCCCGTTCTTATCTTTTTTTTTTACCCCCGTTTATGGTCGTACAAACTAATAATAATGTCAGCAAAGGGAAAAAAGTTTATCGTTTATGATGGTGCGAAACAAACAACAATGAGAATGTAAGAATGTGAGGCGAAAACGTTGTCTGTTTGTCTTTACACTTTCCAATGGCCACAAACATGAGAGCTAAAAAAAGTAAGAAAGAATGAAATAACACAGCAAAATGAATGAGCACGAAGCATTAAACTCTGAGCTAAAATAACACACACACATATATATATATATATATATATATATATATATATATATATATATATATATATATATATATATATATATATATATATATATATATATATATATATGTCTTCTTAAAGTCTCCAAGTATCCATGAACAGATAATTGTCTGCTGTAGAGAAGCAAAGACGAGGATCTTAACATAAGATGTTTTGTCTGTTAAAAGAAAATAAAAAGCTTGGTCTTTCCTTAACCAGATTAAAAATATTATTGATAGAGAAATGATTTCTATATGAGACACTGCTGCCTTAAATTATGTCCACCTACTGTTAGTGTCATATTGTTTAGACCTGGTTTTAGTCCTAGTTTAGTCCTGATTTAGACCTGGTTTAGTCCTGGTTTAGCCCAAAATATGAAAACAGGAAAATACCGCCGTGTAATCCATTTATTTCAACAAAGTAACTGTAATCTAATTACCACTCACTGAAACAGTAACTGTAATTGAATACAGTTACTCATAATTTGTACTCTGATTATGTAAAGCTGGTACATGTAATCTGTTACTCCCCAACACTGTTAGTGGAGCCAGGAGCCTAAACTGGGGAAGTGGCAGGACAGGGCCGCACCTGAAGATGTCGGCTTGAGCAGCGTGAGTGAAGATGCTGCACCAAACTTTGAAAAACTTTTCAAAAGGAACTTACTCGGCTTCATCTTCAGTTAAACTTGTCTTATAATGAGTCGCCCCAGAAAAAGAGCAAGTTCAATGAAGCCCTACTCGTGCACTGTGAGACCCCGACTCTACTCACAATATTCCTTGGAAAAATGTCTTGACATGACCTCACAAATATCTCATCACCAACAAGCAAAGATCACAACATCACTGTTATCTGCTAAAGAATCATCTTAGAAGAGCGATGGACACAAACTGAACATTTTAAACAGAAAAATGAAACCACCTGTCACTTATTTTGGACCTGCTCAGACTCTGTGTGTTTTTGGAAATAATTCATAAAACGTCTACACAACTTCTCCCATTTGACCCTTTCTTATAAAGATGTGCTGTTTGGTTTTTGCAGTGTGCATCATAATCTGTTAATCAAGTAATCTACCTGTCAGTTGGTTTCGGGTGCTTTGCTCGACACTTTCATGTGTTCAACAGAAAGAAGAAAGGATTGGCTTAGAAGACAATAACTGCTTTGTTTATACGAGGAGGAATTATGGGCGGTTTAACAGTCACAGTAAGAGTGAGAGGTCATTGACCTTCTTAAATTGCAAAAAAATATTGTGAAACATTTATAATCCTTGAAATGTGTTTCATCATTACCACTGGATTGACCTGACTGTGAGAAACACTGGACGATTAGTGAAAACTCTGCATGAAGAACACAGGAGGAACAAGGAAGGAAAAGGAAAAACAAGGAAACTCCACACAGGCCCTGCATGTTTTTGGATGAAACGTCTTTCCAGTCAAACCACGCCCACGTGCACTTTCACTTCTGATGTGCACATTTGTCTTTCAGTCCAGTAAACAAAGTGTACAAAGTGATCGTTACAGCGACACGTCCAGCCTCAGTCCTGATCCTCTGTTGTTGTCGGTGTGTTCCAGAGCTCCTGTGCTCACATGGAGCTCACAGCCTCAGCGTGTTATAAATCTGTCATCAGTCTTATCAGCACATACACACCCTGCTATAAAGACTGCAGCTCTGTTTCCTGGTTCTTCTCCACCAATCACAATATTTTCAAACAATGGTTTAAAAACACAAAGTTACACCTGTGGAAATCTCACATCACATCACAGAGCACACAGACTGCGCTTTTAAGGCTAAACTTGACTTTTTGAGCTTTTAACTATGTCATAATGTTGTTCCCTCAATAAAAACATCTTGTCCAGTAAGTCCGCCCTGCCTGAGTCATCACAAAACACATGGTTGGAATTTTCCCAGGATTGTTGCATCACAGGTAGAAATCCTGCACAGTTTTTAAATCCACAAATCATCTCCAGACTTGTTCTAAGACTTTCTGCCTCCTAATCGCATTAATTACAAGAGCGTGCGTACATTAACATGTCAGGGCATCTTTTTTAATTAGATCACTTTTCTTTTACACATTGTGTGCCCAAGATGCAATGAAAACTGAAATGATTACACATCAAGTCTGGTGAGTGAGGATGAAGTTTGAAAACTAAACAGATACTAATAACATTAAAACTGGTATTAAAACCACATAGTCTTTTGAGCAGGTATCAATACTCAAAAAAGTCACATTCACAGAACAGAAATGAATGTTTTCTGAATGTGTTTAGAATGATGTTCAGCTGGATCAAAACAAGTATAAGAGCACATAGACTAGTATACACCCGTGGACACTATGAAACCTACTGCACCACTGAGGGACACACACATAGAAGCAGAGGTGTAGGACATGAGATATCAAATAAATAAATACATAAAAAATAGCAACACACTGGTAAAAACAACATGGACAGGAAGGACTGTCCTATACTGACCTGAACCAGGACTGAACCAGAACTAAACCAGAACTAAAACAGGACTAAGACAAGATTAAATCATACTTGCGCTCAAGTTTGCAATTAGTCCTGGTTCAGTCCAGGTTCAGTCCTGGTTTAGTTCTGTTTTAGTCCCATTTTAGTCCTGGTTCAGTCCAGGTTCGGTCCTCGTTTAGTTCTGGTTCAGTCCTCGTTTAGACCTGTATTAGTTCTGTTTTAGTCCTGGTTCATGTGTTATAGTCTATACTTTATGTTCTGTAGATGATTATAAACAGTATTAATGTTAATAACATGATTCTGCATCATTTTGAGTAAAAAAAACATCAAATATTACAGATTTTTACTGGGCTGACACCTTTATGTTTGTACTGAAAGTGAGTTTTTAAAAAAAAATAAAGAGTCTATATGAGGTAGGTGCGCTGGATTCATCCCATTGAGTGCGTCACGAATAAAACCATATGGGAATAGAAAAGAAAGTACTATTATTTACTGTTGAAAATCACATTCTGTTGACTAAAGAAAGAGGGTTTTTAACTATCATGGTATCAGTCTTGAGTATCGAGTCAGTTCTTAAGTATCGATATCTAGTTTGAAATTTCATCATCTTGCCCACACTATTGAAAACACGGAGCACTTCCTGCATTACCACCTAACGATATCCCAAGATGGAATGGAGCATTTCTATCTCAGGAGACAGAGACACCCTCAATTTGCAGGATTTCACAAACACAACCTGAAATAAACCCAGACACAAGTTGTTTTTGATGAAGAAAACACATTTGAACCTGGCTGAAGCGTCCGACTTTAACAGCGTGTGTAATAGTTTGTGACTATTAATCTCCACCTAACTGCACATAAATATGCCCTGAAATTACATAACACGATAAGTGATTTGTCGTACAGTGTAAGCCAATAAAAACATTAGTATGATAAGTTTTATTACCAGCAAGTTGTTAAGTTGAAACTTGTTGGACGCTGACGCACAAAGTTAGTACTCCACCTGTCCCCGTGTGTGTGTGATTATGGTGTAACACAGATAAGACTCTAATGTTAATGACAGGCATGAAAAAAAACGTTACATGTCATTTATCATGAGTCTGTGGGAGGGGCAGTGGCAGAGTGGTTAGCATGTGTCTTTTGTGGATACTGCACTAAATGTTAAAACAATGTGTCTTTGTGTTGGAGCAGCAAGTCTGTACACACTTTAAGTAAACACATTTGGAATTACACGTAATTAATTTGAAGTTCTCCCGAACAACCACAGACTGTGTAAAGAAGAGTTCTAACAGAGTGTGACATCAAACACAACATTCAGCTCCAGTCAAATGAAGCTCACTGAGGTCTGCAGTTATAAGAGCGAATATGGAGCCAGTTCCAGGTTAGGAATAGGAATTTATTTATGGGCAAATTGCAAAAAAAATAAATACATAAATACAATAAAACAATAAAACAATATATATATATATATATATATATAATATATAATATAAAATCAATAAATAAAAATACATGTTAATACAAACATTTTTAGACCAAAATGACAAGGCTTACAGTATGGAATAAATTTGGAGTCATACAAACGCAACAAAGTATTAAAAATAATAATAATAATAAATTAATTAATACATAATATAATCAATCAATAAACACATAAATCATAAAATAATTACATAAGTAATATAAAAAAAATGAAAAATGTGTAATCTTGTAAAATATCTGTCTTTGCCTCTTTGGAAACATTTTGTTTTGTTCCATGTCTTTATCATTTTTGTTTGATGCCGTTTTTTTGGGGTTTTTTTTGGTTCTGATTCCAGTCTTCTCGTTTACACTGCCTTTTTGCTTGCAGTTTTGGCACAGGCATGGCCGGTAGGTAGGATTTACATGGGTGCATCCTCCCATTGGCTAATTTATCTTTAATGGGCAGCTAAGCAAGCATATGCAGCTGAGCTTAGCACCTGCTCCGGAAGCTGTTGTGGTTTTGGTGACTGCAACACAGTACCACCACTGTTTAGATTAACCAGAAGAACTGTCCAGCAGAGAACGCTGAATATTAAAAAAGCTCTGAGCACTAAAACTTCTACAGGAAATGTCTGCAACAGCTTCCGGAGCAGGTGCCAAGCCCAGCTGTAGTGCAGATTGTACATGTGCAGGTTTAGCGCAGCTCTTAATTTCACAGTCATTTCACTCGTGTGGTCACTTTATTTATGTTGGTCAATTTATTTATGTCGCTACTGTTGTGGTGAAAAGACTGGAAAGTGTCTTTTAAATGCATGTGCACTCAACTTTATGTTGCAGTAACCGGGATACTGCGTTTACATGCCACAAGTATCCTGGTTACTATCAGAATATACCAGCTACAATAACCCGGTTTCTAATAACTGGGATACTGCTATAACTGGGATACTGAAACTGGGTTACTGCGTATACATGCACTATCAAGAAACCGGGATACTCAAAAAACCCGATCATAACCGAATTATTGATGTGCATGTAAACACACTCATTGTAAAGTCAATTGGAGCCAGAGTTGATGGAGCTGGAAGTGCCTCCATGTTCACTTCCTATTTGACTAACTGTGTCCATTTATATCTACAGTCTATGCTCATAGCCATCAAAAGTGCACTATGGAACATTTCTGGGGGAAAGTCACATGCTATCTGCTCGTCTCCATGGAGATGTGATTGATTTGCCTGGAATGTTTCACACGTCTATCTTGCGTTATGATCAAAAAACTTTAACTTGTACTGAAAACTGACAATCTGAATCAAACCAAATTGACCAGACTGACCAGATTTACAGGCTTTTAGATAACACAGTAGCATGACGGTGACATTCTCAGCTCATAACAAGAGGGTTGCCGGTTTCATTTCCTGATCATGTGGGGATTTCCATTTTGGAGTTTTCCTCGTATCTGGTTTTGGGTTATATTCTTTGAAAACAAAACAATAAAACAGACACAATGGGCCAGTCCTCCAGCGTTGTATTCCTATAACTTAACTGATAACTGATATTGCTGAATATTAAAGGCGCACAGTGTAACTTTTCTGATAGAGCGTCCGCCACCTGCGAGTCTCCGTAGAGATGTTGCTGCTTTGTCTGGAATGTTCGGGCATGACATCAAACGTATCCATCTCGCATTTACTCAATAACATAGACTTTTATTGACTTAAAAATGTGCATTCTTACTGTGACTAGGCTCGCTCCTCCACAGATCTGACATGTAACTTGTCCTATGGGATCACTTGCTTATAATAAATAAGAGTAATGCCATACAAAGGAACATTCCAGGTAACATCTACATGGGGAGAACCTGGTGACGGACGATCTACCAGAAAAGTTCCACAGTGCAGCTTTAACATACAGTGAAGATGGACTGTGGTGCTTGTAGTGTAAAAACGTGTAGGCAAAAACGGTCCAAGGCTCTGTTGGAAATATCATAAAAGTCCTTTATCCAAGTCAGACGTGTTCATCTGGTCAAAATCTTCTGAAGTTCTCACTCCTTCCGTGTTTTCACCAATATCTACCCATTTTCTTCCACTTTATCTGGGCCTGAGTCATTGGAGCAGTAGTCTCAGCAGAGAGGCCCAGACTTCCCTCTCCACAGACACTTCCTCCAGCTTTTCCAGGGGACCCCAAGGTGTTCCCAGGCCAGCCCAGAGACATAGTCCCTCCAGCGTGTCCTGGGTCTTCCCCGGGGACATGCCCAGAACACCTCCCAAGGGAGATGCCCAGGAGGCATCTGGAAAAGATGCCCTCCCCTCAGGTACTCCTTTTGACGTAGAGGAGCAGCGGCTCTACTCCGAGATCTTCTCATGTGGCTGAGCTCCTCACCCTATCTCTAAGAGAGCGCTCAGCCACCCTGCAGAGGAAACTCATTTTTGAGTCACTTGTATCCACAATCTCGTCCTTTAGGTCATTACCCAAAGCTCATGACTGTAGGTGAGGAGAGGAACATAGATTGACGCTAAAATCGAGAGCTTCACCTTTCAGTTTGTGACGAAGTGGGGCCTTTGTCTCATTTTAAATTCACATTAGTTTATGTTAAACATTTTTATTTTGAAAGGTGACTTGCTTTGCTTTGGAAGTTACTCACCTGGGGGGAGGTACTTCCTGCTGGGTGGAGTATAAAGGCAAACACGTGTCACCATTTAGGGAGAGACTTCTGTGCAGGTGTTTGGTGTTTTTGCTTTGAGTTACAAATTTTTTGTCTACTTTTGTTGGTGAATTCCAGAAGTCTGTTTTTAAAATAAATTTTGTCCGGGTAGAGACACTTTTTTTTGTTGCATCTGCCTCCTACTTTGACCACTTTGGCCAGCTTCCCCACACAGCTCAGCTCAATCTTCACTACAACGGTCCGATACAGCGACCGCTGCACCAGTCCACCTGTCAGTCTCATGCTCCATTCTCCCCTTGTGAACAACACCCTGAGATACTTTTTTTTTTTTTACCAATATTACATTTTTATTTCTCAGCAAGGCCCACAAATTTATATAACTCAAACATGCATGAATCAAAGAACACACTACAGATGAAATAATAGTTAGAACACGGCTGATACTTCGCCTTTAACAGCTCCACTCTGTTCCACACTCACTTTCCTTAAATCAGTGATAGATGACAGTTGACTTCATTGTTATGGGTAGCTTGTAACCTCTCTTTTACGGTAACAGTCATACAATATACGGGCGAGGTGAAACCAGGACACACACACACACACAAACATGGGCGTGAATGACAGCTTGACGCCTGCTTGTCTATGGAAGTGTTGCTTTGCATTGTCTTCCCCAAGTGAGCGTCCCCGTGTGCACAATAGGTCCTGGTTAGCGTTTCCAGGCTGACTCGCTCTGGTTTGGTTGGCGGCGGTTGGCGGCTGCTTTGTGGTGAGGCGAGGGAGTATTTGCCATAGAGATAAAGTTACAGGGAAGCAGTCAGGACCAACCGATCCGGGATGTGTCACTGCAGCCACACTGTCTACGAGGAAACTGAAGAGTCATTATTTACACTCCAGCATGTGCAGGCTGCTGTCACAATAGGACACACAATGAAATGGATAGTAGGAATTCCAGATATGACTATAAAACTACAACGTAATAAGCCTTAAAAAAGTATGAACAACGACTTTAATCATAATCAACAGATATAGTTTTTAAAGGACCCATGTTACACTATTTTCTGGTCTCTGTTATAATGTTTTCTGATCACAAACAGACCTGGAGTTGTGTTTTGTTTCATTCACACGTTTAACACAAACCCTGCAGCTCTTCTCTCAAACTGAAAACACACATGACACCACCTTGTGATGTCATGCGGTGGTACAGGAAGTGCTCCACTGTGTTTTGAAACTCACACACCTTCACTAGAATCATGATGATCTCAGACCTGGAATTGACAATCTCTGCTGGACTAAAAGTACAAGGAGCTGTTCACTTGAAAACAACCACTTCATGACATCACAAAGTGGAACACAGCATTTTGAGTTTTGGAGATGTAAACAGACTAATAGTAAAGAGTTACTCAAACGCGTGAATGAAACAAACACAACTCCAGGACTGTTTTTAACTTTGTGTAATATAGGACCTTTACAAAGCCTGAATCATTTTAATAACAGTTTTATTATGAATCACAGGGACATTAAAGTGTAGTGTTTTAACTGAAATGTTTGTGCAAATGTTTGTGTAAAGTGACACTACGTAACATATCTACGTCAAGCTTTTCTCCATGGCAATGCTTGCTTGGCTGTGAATATTCCACAGCAGGGCACTGAACTATCTGTCTGTCTGTCTATCTACCACAGGGGTCATCAAACTAAGGCCTGTGGGCCAACTCCGGCCCTCCACGCCCCTTTGACCGACCTCCCAGCCCCTCTGCCCCCCAACACTTGAACTGGACCTATGAGGCAATCCTCAAAAGTTGTCATGGCCTTTTTTTTAAAATCATTTTTTGACAAATAATAACTCAACTGCACCTTATATTTTGTTGTTTTTTCAATAAAACAATTATATTATATTTAAATAATTATATGAGGTATTTACATTTGCTGACAAATTCTTGTTACTTGACAAGCTCAAGATCAAACAGTGACAGTCAACACACGTGCAGAGTTCTGTAGTACAGTTAAGGACAGCGAAATGACTCATGTTTAAGTACCAAACGCTGACAGTGTGTGTCAAGTTTTCAACAGTGGACGACCGATAATTTTTTTGGTTCAGTGTAAGGAGCATGCAGTTTGTCTGATATGTAAAAGTGTGGCGGAAAAAATATAATCTGCATCGTCAGGGTCATACAATTCTGTTATAGAAATAGAAATAGAATAGAAAGCCTTTATTGTCATAATTATTAGTCATAGTCATGTTATACGGCCGACCTGACCCTGGCCCCCATCACAGTACGAGTGATAATGTGGCCCGTAGAGAAAAAACATTGGTAACCCCTGATCTATCTATACTGGATGCCATACCAGGCCAAGTAAGCTCTAATTTACACCAAAGGGCAGCAGCACAACTCACGAGCAGGTTACACCAACAGCGTCATATGTGCGTCCAAACACCGCCAAAATTAGGTTGGAGTTCTAATTTTTCAGCGTCAGTGGAGGTTTTTTATCAGGGGAAAAACAGGAAATGGGCACATGTGTGTCAAAATAAACTTCCGATGCCCTTTCTCTAAAACCACTACAGTCTCGTAAACATCGTGCGTCACATCAGGAACTCAGGGAACGACTCGTGATGGACTACGGAAAGTTTACAGCCGGGGAGGATAAATATAAAAGACTTTACGACATCATCAGATAGAAACTTTACAAGAACAACTTCTGAAGGAAAAGACTTGTAGAAGCAGACGACCGAAGTGAAGTGGTGAGTAGTTTAATGAATGCGAGCACTGCAGATACGGCAAAGCATCGTCTCTTCTTATTGTCAGCTTCTGTTTTGTGATTTAAAACATAATTCATCCAGTCAACAATGAAAACACAATGAAAAAAGGTTAGTGTTTAAATAAATTGAAGCTTTTAAAAGTACGTGCGTGCTCTTCCTACGGTACGTGCTCCTGACACTCCCGGTGTGAATTCTGGGTGATAGGTCTGATCTGAAGAGACAAGCCTACAATAAAATCTCAACGGTGACGAGCTGCAACCAGAAGAGCCACATTGTGCAGCTTTAATAAATCAAACTAAATTATACCTGTTATTATTCAATGACATCATAAGGTGGAGCAAAGTGTTTTAAGCTTTTGAGAGAGAGGACATAGGACACAGCTGTTTTTAAATGGAAAAAAAACATTGAGTGTGTACACATGCACATCAGTATCCCGGTTCTGTTAGTATTCGGGTTACTGTGTTTACATGCGCGCTGAGAAACCGGGACACTCATATCCCTGTGTACATGATCAAATGGAGTATCCCGGTTTCTTGACATAATCTTACAAATGCGCAAGCACAAAAATTAACTTAAATCAATTTAATAAACCAGGAAAAATACAAACCATGAGCTCCTTTAGCATCAGAAGTTCGGTAGGTTTAATTAGTGGTAAAGAGCTATGAGATCTCCCACAATCCACTGCACACATCAAACCCAACAGATTCTTCATTAAAATCTTTAAATCTTAAACTCAACTTTACAACATATAAACCATAACCACTATAGAACCACATCAGCCCGTTTGATCAGATAATTCAGCTTTGACACATTTGTTTACGTTTTACAGAAACGAAACTTAAAACTACATGGTTAATTTACATAAACTGTTAGTGGTGATAAAAACATCTCGCTCCTTGTGCCGCTGATGCGATCAGCTTCTGTCGGACTAAAGGACACGACTCAGTGGATTATGTGTGTTCTTTTTGTGACAGAGGAGGTGCTGATGATGGTGAGTCTGTTCTGTTTGTATATCATGTTGGAGATAGTTCATGTTTTAGCTTTTCAGTGATCAGACGTGTGCAGGTTTAGCGCAGCTCTTTATTCTACAGTCATTTCACTCATGTATGATCACTTTATTTATGTTGGTCACTTTATTTATGTTCGTCACTTTATTTATGTCGCTACTGTTGTGGTGAAAAGACTGGAAAGTGTTTGTCTTTTGGACGCATGTGCACTCAACTTTATGTTGCAGTAACCAGGATACTACGTTTACATGCCACAAGTATCCTGGTTATGGTCGGAATATACCAGCTATCCTCTGATGGTGCTTTCTCAACTGGTTCGCCTGTATTCAGCCTCACATCTTACTATGTGTCGTTTTATGTATTTTACGATGTTTGTGTGTGTGTGTGTGTGTGTGTGTGTGTTGTTTGGTTGTGCGGGGTCGGGCAGGTGTGGGTATTGGGTTGGTGGTGGATGGAAAAGTGGGATTGTTTTTAATCACTGTAAAGCACTTTGTGTTACAGTTTTGTATGAAAAGCGCTTTATAAATAAAGTTTGATTTGATTTACAGTAACCTGGTTTCTAATAACCGGGATACTGAAACCGGGATATTCTGTATACATGCACCATGAAGAAACCAGGATACTCAAAAAACCCAATTATAACCGGGATACTGATGTGCATGTATACACACTCATTGGTTAAAACTTCAAAATAGGGCGGGACCATATGATCATGCAAGATTTTTTTTGTTTAATTTTAAAAAGTCACTGTCATTTAGCACAACAATAGTAAAATATCATCCTCCAAAGTCTGAACTCTTCTCCAAACCAAACCCTTTTCCTGACAAAGAACTGGCCCCAGCTGATCACGGACCATTAGAAATAACTGAATCTCCGTCTTCGTGAATCCGTTAATTGCCCAACCCTAGTTCAAAAGGGTCAGCAGAGCACAATAGAGACCTTTAAACACGGCGGCTCAGATTGCACGGGCCCGTCCGCTTCCACCCAAACTCCCAAGTGCTACTTTTGTCGTGCTTAAGTGTAACCGGAGCTGCGGTCTCTCAGGCTGAGTGTGGCTCGGTGACAAAAGCGGGATTAGCGCTCACATGAAAACAAACACTATCGGGGCTGTGGGTCACCGTGGACGGAGCCAAAAGAGGTCACGCCAGCTACGTCAATAACAAACAAGTACACCAAACACCCAGCCCGGCCCCCGTGCGGTCCCAAGGCTCTCCCGCTGGGTGAGCTCAGTCAGAAGAGATGTAAACAGTAAAGGGCCTAAAGTGCAGGCTTGTGGAGAGACTGTGGGGCGACGGGGTTTGACAGATCACATGGTTTTGTCAGGGGAAAGAGAGCACTTAAGAAAGAGCACTTTCACATAACAACAGAAGTAAACCAGGATTAGAGACAGGACTAAACCAGGACCAGACCCAGGACTAAACCAGGACTAAACCAGGACTAGACCAGGACTAAACCAGGACTAAACCAGGACTAGAACCAGGACTAAACCAGGACTAGACCCAGGACTAAACCAGGACTAGACCCAGGACTAAACCAGGACTAAACCAGGACTAGACCAGAACTAAACCAGGACTAGACACAGGACTAAACCAGGACTAGACACAGGACTAAACCAGGACTAGACCCAGAACCAAACCAGGACTACACCGATAACTAAACCAGGACTAGACCCAGGACTAAACCAGGACTAGACACAGAACTAGAACTAAACCAGTACTAAATACAGAAGAAAAACTAAACAGGACTAGATTCAGAACTAAATCAGGACTAAATCCAGAACTAGACTTAAACCAGGACTAGACACAGAACTGAACCACAACTAGACCCAAAACTAGAACTAAACCAGGACTAGACCTAGAACTAAACCAGGACTAAATCCAGAACTAAAACTAAACCAGGACTAGACACAAAACTAGAATAAAAACCAGAACTAAACCAGGAATAGACCCAGAACTAAATCAGGACTAGATCCAGAGCTAGAACTAAACCAGGATTAGACACAGAACTAGAAGTAAACCAGAACTAGACCCAGAAATAAATCAAGACTAAATCTATCACTAGACCTAAACCAGGACTAGACTCAGAATTAAACCAGAAGTAGACCCAGAACTATAACTAAACAGGAATACACCCAGAACCAAACCAAGACTGGACCCAGAACTAAACCAGGACTGGACCCAGAACTAGAACTAAACCAGGACTAGACGCAGAACTAAACCAGGAATAAAACAGTAAAAATAAGGTACAGTTTTTTTAAGACATTGATACTTTTGACCATGTGATGATTCTTTCCAAAAGGACTGTGGACGTTTGATCAGTATTAACATGACCCATAGTCCAGCACTACAGTTGGGGATGGATAATAAATCGGTACTAGTTTCAGTATCAGCTGATATCGATACCAATTCTTTGATATTAGTATCAGCCGATAGAAAAGCATGTAATAAATAATTTTAAATCCAGCTGAAATACATGTGTTATTTTTGCAAAAGTGAAAAGTTTATTTGTGATCGTTACTTTAAATTAAAGGTGCATTGTGCAACTTTTCTGGTGGAGGGTTCGTTAAATGCTTTTTGCCGTGGAGATGTCATTGCTCTGCCTGGAATGTTCCACAGTATGACATTAAACAGCTCTACTTTACATTTATTCAGTTATAGATGGTTTTACAGCTCAAAAATACCACGAAAAACAAACATTCTGATTGTGAGTGGGGTCGCCTCTCCACAGATCTGACCTGTAACTTGGTCTGGTTTGGTTTCCATGAAGACAGAAGGGTTTAATGCCATACTGTGAAACATTCCAAACAAAGCAACAACATCTCCATGGGGAAAAACATTTGACGAACCCTCCACCAGAAAAGTTACCCAGTGCACCTTTAAGATAAATTTGTGGGCCTTGCTATGAACTTTAAAAGCTAAATATCGGTTATCATCTATAGCAGCAGGCCAAAGATCGGATATTGGTACTGGCTCAAAAAGTCCATATCCTCCTAACTCCTAACGCAACTGTTTTGGATTTCTTGATGTGGAAAAAAAAAAAAAGTCACAGAAAATCAGTGAATTACTCGCTGATCTACACACACATTTACACACACGGAACAAGTCTTTGAAGGCATCTGAGGAAGAGGAGGGAGAGGGACGAAGGCTCAGGTAAAAGGCGAGAGGATCCAGGCCCAGACAGTGGAATTAACCGATTGTGAAAAGTCCCTCGCCTCAAGGCTGTTCTGGAAGCTTCTGTCAGGTTTAATGGGCCATTAGCGCTCCGTGTGGCTCTAGTTTCTGAGGTGGATTAACGTCTTAGAGCGAGGAGAGCGGAGAGGGCAGAGCGCGTCACACAGGGCCCCAGGTGGAGGGAGGAGGGAGATAGAGCTTCAGAAAACGTCCCTACAGGTGCCTCGAGATGGATTCAGACAGTTCCACCCAATAAGATTTGCAAAAAAACTGAAAAGCTGTAATTTAAGTTGGTACAAGTTGATGCAATCAAAATTATTCAACCCCCACTGCAAATTAGGTTTATTGGTAAAGTGTAGAAACTAGCAGCTGTTTACAAAAAATTAATCAAACAAGAACAATTTAAATAGCTCAACACAACTAATATTTCAAGTGGTTTCTCCAAATTCAACACAGAATGCTACTTTAATAACTACTGCAGTCTCAAAATGATTCAACACCTTCATGACAAACATCTTTAGTGCTTAATAAAACATCTATTGCTGTTATGACCTGCTGCAAACAGCAATAACTCAATAAAGAGTTCTTTTTACTGATGGCTTGCTTAATCTTTATTGGGGCTTGTACAGTCTTGAGACTTATAGGATGCCTCTGATGCTATAACATCACCAACGCCACCGTCGAACTAAAATAATGAACAAAAATTACAACGAGAAAAGCATAATATAAAAGACACAAGATAAAGACATGAACAAGTGGGTCAGCCATTTTCAAGGAATCTCCCCTATGAGCCACCTCAGATTTGGCTGAAAAATGTCTAAAATCACCAAATGAAAGAATCTCAGATTTTAGCTCAATCCCTTGAGTCCCTCCCGAGTTATGGCCTGTTGAAATTTTGGGGCCATGCTCACTTTTTCGGTGGATTTTGAGGTATGCTTGGGATCATTGTCCGGTTGGAAGGTCCAATGACGTCCAATCTTCAGTTTCCTCACAGATGGCATGACATTTTCTCCCAGGATTTTCTGATACTTGCTTGAATGCGGCACGGTGCGGCACGGTGGCTGAGTGGCTAGCACTCATGTCTCACAGCAAGAAGGTTCTGGGTTTGATCCCCGGGTCGCCTGGGCCTTTCTGTGTGGAGTTTGCATGTTTCGCCCCGTGTCTGGATGGGTTTCCTCCGGGTGCTCTGGTTTCCCCCATCAACCCAAAACATGCTCCAGGTCCATGAACAGTTGATAGTCCAGGTCAGTTAAATACAATCAATTCAATCATTGTGTCCTTAGGCAAGACACTTCACCCACATTGCCGAGTATGAAAGTGGTGTGTGTGTGAGTGATGGTGGTGGTCGGAGGGACCGATGGTGCCGAGTGGCATGGCAGCTGCACCTCTGTCAGTGTGCCCCAGGGCAGCTGTGGCTACAACAGTAGCTTACCATCACCAGGTATAGAGTGAATGAATAATGCTATATGAATAATGCTGAATAAGGCTGTGTAAAGCGTCTTTGGGGACAGAAAATGTCTGTGAAAGTGCTATATAAATAAAGACTTACTTAATTACTTACTTAATCCATCTTGCTCGCCACACGCTGCAGGTTTCCAGTGCCAGAGAAGGTGAAGCAGCCCTGGAGCATCACTGAGCCACTGCCATGCTTCACTGTAGGCAGGGTGTTCATTTCAGCGTATGCTTCATTCTTCATTCCGCTGATCCATAGGCCAATTTTGTTTCATCGCTCCACAGAACAGAATCCCAAGAGCCAACTTTTCTTGTGCCTTTGGGTCAGTAAAGTGTACGTCTTGAAGTTCAGGCATGGAACCCTTCATCGTTTAGTCTGCGCCATACTGTGGAAACTGAAATTTGAATGCATTCTGCCACCAAGTCTTGCTGCAGGTCTTTCGCATCAGTCGAGGGTTTCTTCCTGCCTGACTCCTCAGGACTATGGTGACAGCCACTGATAGTTTTCTCTTTCTGTCATGTAGACGTCGTGTAGCCACTGTTCCTTTAACTTTAAACTTTTGAACTTTGCTTCCAACTGTATCTCTAGGAACATTCAGTGCCTTTTCTATATTTTTGTATTTAAACTGAAAAAACCCTTTGCCCTAACCCTCTGTAACACACTGGATTGAGCTTTTTCGAATCTCATGCTTGAAAAAATCAGATATACACTACTTGGTGCAGAACAAAATTTCTTTAAGGTGTGGAAATCTTTTTTGATCTTCTTCAATACATCATTAAACATCTGCTTTTTATTTTCTATTTTACGTATATTTCAATTTTTGTATGTGTGTCGATTTGTTTTATGGAGGGATTAGGTTTTGCTTTTTCTTTTCTTTTTTTATGCATTATATTATGAAATCAATAAACAAAAGAACTGAAAAGGTGTGAATGAGGAGCTATGAGGCGTTCAGGAGCGTCTAGTAATTTAGCAATTGCACTAAAACGTTATAGCTACAATTCCTAAAAATGGCTCTCGTACAAAGACTATAACCACAGTTTTAGTTTTAAATAAATAAGCATCATGTCATTTACTTTGAGTATTTGATTTTCAGACATGATATGAACTGTGTTATTGTCTCTCCGTAGCACAAATAAACACACTGAAGCTCTGGTCGGTTTCACTTTCACTTTAACAAAGCGCTCCAAAACAATGAAACCGC
Source organism: Boleophthalmus pectinirostris (assembly GCF_026225935.1). Taxonomy (NCBI): domain Eukaryota; kingdom Metazoa; phylum Chordata; class Actinopteri; order Gobiiformes; family Gobiidae; genus Boleophthalmus; species Boleophthalmus pectinirostris. The sequence goes on from NW_026571070.1 coordinate 32,034,299, forward strand.
AGTTAGTCCACAGTGAAAGGGGCTGTAGTTTATCACTGCTCCTGATCTAAAACAAGCGAGTACACGTCCACGCACGTGTTTTTGAATCATTAAGATGCTCTGAATGCATGAGGTAAGAGAGGAACAACTTTGGAACACTGCAAAGCGATGAAAATGATCTAGTTCTGTTTTTCACCTTGTCATACGGTGGTGAAACCTCCTCGACGAAGCCTGATCTTGTCTGATAGTCACGTTTAGAGCAGCAAGGACCCAAAATACAGGACTGCTCTTGAAAAGTTGTTTAATTAAAGCTACGTTTATATGATGATGGTCTGAACAGAAGACCCAAAAGTGGCATCGCGTCTTCACTATTTATTCCACGTTTAGACGAGCGTTTTCAGGAGGAAATCTGCATGCATACGGTGACGCAAAAGTGTGTGGAATTTGACTGGGTATGCCTACACTTAAAGGTTGTATGGAGGATGTTTTTTTTTTTGTTTCAAATTGTCAATGAACGTTTAAAATACCATTACAGAGACGCAGCAGCCTTGTAATTATGATGACCAAAAAATAATAATAAAATCTATCAATTGTGGACATAGTGAGGCCAGATAAACATCAGCCAATAGAAAACGAGGCTCCCTCTTTATCTATTGGCTGTTAGGTTGTCAATCAAACTCCCTACGTTTCTAGAGTAACTGACTCGCCGGCACGTGGGGGTTACGTGGTTTATGCAGCGGTTCTTAGAGGCTTTTTCTAACTGTAGCTTCCTCGCATTTGGCACAAAGTTTATAGGCGAGTTTCATTGTTGACAAAAGCGCTGGGAATTATTTTGGTCGGTGGCAAGAAACACTAATTCAACATCACGGATGGAGGGAGAGAGCAGGTAAAGGGTATTGATCCCAGTTATTTATCCACTCTAACAGCAGAGGACCCAAGACCATTTGACCAGAAATTTGTCATAAGCATCGATGGAGCCAAATCACCCTTTTCAACCCCTACAAAAGGTGGACCAAACCAAATTTCTGGTCAGAATCGCCAACTACCTGGACAAATATTGGGTGATATCCACAATGACTTGGTGGAAAATCCTGGGCCATTCACAGCAGAAAAGATGAAAACCTCCAAGAGTCTCGATGTGTTGTTGAACTTGTTGGAGTCCACGGTTTGTTAGGATCTTCTACGTTTGCTCTGCGAATGTTTGAAAGTCGTTTAATTCACTGTTAGCGGTTCTTTTCACTCAGAATATGAAAAAGACATTTTCCTTCTTCTGTGCTTCTATTTGTGCATCCGATAATGCAGCAGGAATTTACCATTATCGGGGATAAATACACGAGGTTACACACTGTGTTTGACCGCTATCCTGTTTCTTTCCTCTGACCAAAATATTTCCCTGCATGCGATGCGGGCTTTTAATAACAATGACGTCAGCTGAAACTCGCCTATTGAGATGGCGGACGAGAATCCAGGTCGCCGCAAAGAAAGTCCGTTTTTGAGGTCACTGAAAGAAGAAGAGAAGTGGAAAAGGAGTGAAGCCAAACTGAGGTGATTTGTGGAGATTCCTTCCAGCGATGGCACGATTGAAGCAGACGAAGGGTCTAAAAACTGACGTGACATAAATTACTTCTAGACAGGTTACTTCAATAGTAATTCTGAATGTGCACTGACTGTAAACAAGCGTGAATTCTGGAGTAAAGAGTTGGGAGGAGGTGTTTCTGCTGAGGGGGCTGTGGAGGAGGAAGGTGGTGCCACGCATGCACAACATTTGAAAAATTACTGTCGCTGTATTTCTCTTTCCTTAAAAAAATCCTCTATACAACCTTTAAAGGAACAAGGGCAACTTTGGACTGACGGAAGTTTTCACGCTGCACATTTTCTCCTAAAGTATGGTCACTTATTTTGATGGGACAGCGTGAATCAATGGACGCCAGTTTAGGCTACGGGAGCTCATTGCGATGGGGGCAGCCCATTTTGATGGAACACCAGGCCTGGGTAAGTACTTCGATGGGAGAGAACACAGAGAATTTGCCACAGTGGGACGCTAGTGGCAAAACTTTTGTTGTGTCCTTAGGCAAGACACTTTACCAACATTACCTAGTATGAACGTGGTGTGTGTTGGTGCGTGAGTGTTGGTGGTGGTCGGAGGGGAGATGGCGCAAGTGTCTCTGAGAATCTGGAAAAGTGCTGAGACTAATGCATTTATATCACTGGAACATTTGCACCTAATCCTTTACTCTCTAAACTCTTCATTCTTCATCCTATTATTTAAGAAGATTATTTGTATAGATATGACATTTCATTTTAATAGTTTAAAGGTTCTATATTGCACAAAATGGACTCTGGTGAGCTTTAAGCCATGTTCTAATGTTGTTATCTCCTCAAAAACAAACTTGAAGTTGTGTTTTGTTTCATTCACACATGTTTGAGTAAATCTTTATTATTAGTCTCTCTACATCTCCAAAACTCAAATAGTTCCACCTTGTGATGTCATGAAGCAGTAAATTTCAAGATAACAGTTACTAGAGATGGGACAAGCTCTCGTACCACAAGATCTCGCGAGACCAATTTGCCACAAGATCGTGCACACGTGAGGAAAATGATCTTTGAGAGATCTTTGTGAGATTCTTTTCCCTCATGTGTTTACATTTGGATTGGACAAAAAAGGGTTGAACGCTGGTGAGTTCAAATTTGAAAAGCAATGCAAAAACGACCACAAAAGTACTCAATAAAATATATAACAAATGTAAAGGCCAAAACTGTGAACTGAATGCATAATTTATTTACTATAATTTATATCAAAATCTTGCCTTGTCGCGATCTTGTGACCTAACCAGGCTGGTGTCATCTAGTTCCTCCGCTCAATTTAATTTTTCTCCAGCGATTAGATCAGGAATCAGAATACAATACACGGTTCACAAAAACCCCAGAAGTTGTAGACCGCACATCGGCCAATCAGCTGTGAGCTGTGGAGCCATGACGTCAAACTCGTCGCGTCTGTCTGGGTCCCTTTTATGGAACAGCACAACAGTAAACAAAGCGTCGAGATGGATGTAGACGAAGACAGACATTCTGAGTTGGTAACGATTCCTGAGATCGAGGATTTAAAGCCGGAACAAAGAGAATGTTTGGTGAATTTGATCAAGGGGAAAGACGTTATTGTCCTTCTTCCTAAAGGATTTGGTGCATTACATACGTCACGACCAAATAGCAGCGATTGGTTAAATAATCTTTAATAATTTGTTCGCCCACCTACCGTCGAGCGAACAAATCTTAATGCTGCGAGGTGATGATGAATCAGGCTACTCGTGGCCCTCATCTTGTGTCTAGTCTTGTCTTGTGAGAATTCTGTGTTGTCCCACCCTTAACAGCTACTTTTGACCTTTTATGGAGTTTAAAAACACAGTGGAGCACTTCCTGTATTACCACATGACATCTCAAAGTGGAACAGAGTGTTTTCTGTTTAAGAATTCAGACTAAATATGCAGGATTTGTGTGTTAAACATGTATGAATGAAATAAAACACAACATTTTAACATAGATCAGGAAATAGTGTAACATGGGCTCTTTAATTGTTTAAATTTGATCCTTTTTGCAATGCTGTTTTTTAAATTGCACTAATAACTCTGCTTTAATGCAATTAAGAAAGTCCCTAAACTTGTTTCATAATAATTTAGATTAATCTTGATAATTAAAAACACTGATTAATCAAATGAATTAGATTAAATGCCCAGCCCTGACACAAAAAAAAAAAAAACAGATAAAGATCACCACATATGGTTTCTAAAAATACATGAATCTTACTTTTATCAAGTTCTTCAAGTACTTCTAAAAGTCAGTTTGTACCTTTTAACAATCAAACTTCAATAGTCCACAGCTTTTATTCACCGCTGTCATATTCACACACATTTCCCCTGTGGATAAAAGCGTTTGTGTGAACATTCTGAAGGATAAAGCTGGAATGTGAGCTCCTGTGCACACAAAGAAGCCTTCACAGGGCTCAGGGCTCAGCAGACAGTGGGGAGGTGTGCACAGGGGCTAATTACACTGTCTACAGCAGCAGTAGCAGCAGCAGCAGCACAGCCTGATGTTACACTGTAAATACTATCTCCCCCTCCCCCTCCTTCAGCGATGCTCCGTCTGCACACGTGGACATCTGAGCGGCAAAATACATGTTTATGCTCCACGGTCTCCAACCACACCTGCCACTTTGGAGACTGGAAAATAGTTGGGTTTTATCTGTTTTTTTTCTTCTTTGCTTTCCTTGTTTTCTGCTGTGGAAGCAAAAAGTTCATTTCATATTGGAGTAAACGATACAGTTCTGATCCCGTTGAGTTGACTTGGCCAGTGATGTGATGTTCAGTGTGGGAGCCAGGCAGCCACGAAACAAGCCAACTACTCCGTTATGATGGGAATGAAACAAATCAAGTAATGATCAATGTTATCACGATTTTTGAGGGACCCCTAACATGTTCCAGAGACCTCCCAGTTTGAGAACCACCGGACTATTGGCTGGGGGTATCACTTGATAGTTCTTTGGCATGAGCAGAAGACAGAATGAGGTTTGGTCACCAGAGGATGGAGCCAAAACGATGAGGCCCTCTCTGCACACTGCTGGAAAAATACTTGTGTACACCCAGCAGCACATCACACAAAGAGGCTAAAGGCCTGTTCATACTTCATAAAAACATAAGAACATTGTTTTTGCACCCACAGCAGGCCCAACAAAATAATGTCATTTTGTTGGGCCTGCTCCTGTTAGGCAGTTCTTGGGGCTTGTTCTCGATACCTCAGCTGAGCAGAATTTTGTTCAGCAGTTCGACTGCACTGTCCCACATCTTTGCTCTGATTGGTTATTTATGCAGGTGTGGTTTATCTGCTTCCATGCCGGTACGGAGCAAGTTTTGTAGCTAGGCTGGCATCACCTAGTGCCTGCGCTCAATTTCATTTCTCTCCAGCGATAAGGTCAGGAATCAGAATGCACTAGACGGTTTACAAAAACCCCAGAAGTGCAAGTCGGCAACGATGTATTGGCAACGATTCCTGAGATCAAGGACTTAAAGCCGGAACTAAGAGAATGTTTGGTGAACTTTATTAAGGGGAAAGATGTTATTGTCCTTCTTTCTACGGGATTTGGGAAAAGCTTAATATACCAGTTAGTCCCTTTAGCAGTGCATTACATACGTCCAAATAGCAGCAATTGGTTAAATAAAAAAGTAGCTCCAGTGGCTGGACTCCTTCATCAAACACAAGGAAATGTCACCAATATGACTCCTGTTCTGAGTCAAATGGAGGGGAGATATTAATACTTGGCTAATAGGAGCGAGGGGGTGGGGCAGTTGGGCAACAGAACATCTTTTGGATCATCTTTGTGCCGTTTGTTTTTAAAACTATCATTTATATTTACAGTAGTCCTCCAAATCAAGTCAAAATTAGAGAATTATAATGATTTGCCATAGGCACTTTAACCCTAACTGTGCCCAAACACTCTCAGGTGACCCGGAGCATCAGGACCAGTCCAAACATGGCTGAACTCCACCATCACCTGACAAAAGCCACTGTCCCTATGGTAACCCACAGCACCACTGTCTCCCAGAATAAACCAATGCTTTTAAACTGATCTTATGTCCCGTTGTGGAACTGGTCCCAGAGCTCCAGTCTCTTGTCCTCCTGACCTCTCTGTCCCCTCACACTCACCCCGACGCAGTGGGACCAGTTCTGGGGGAGCGGAGCCTTCAGTACCAGCCTCTCTGTCATGTGTGTGCAGATGAAAGCTAAGACACTGGCTCCTCCACATCCTGCTCAGCTCTGCCTGTAAGCCCCATAATCCAGCCCCCGAGCACCATCATCTGTCTGTACACCGCGCTGGAGGAACAACTTAAGTACAGTTGTCAAGGCAGCAAACCAAAGTGAGCAGAAATAATTAGACCTGAGAAATAAAAAGTGTAATCATAAATATAAGAAATACTAAAACATATTTATATCCCATCTAAGTACTAACCAGGTCCGGTCCTGCTTAGCTTCTGGGTTTGGTCACACTTTTCTGCTGCAAACCAAAGAGTAAAAGTAATTCAGACACTTTAAAAAAAGAAGTAAACAAGACTTATTAATTTGAAATGACTTAATTAAAATGTTCGGGTTAGGGTTTTAATGAACTTTTTCAGAAACTATTTGTCCGTCCGGTAACACTTTATAATAACTACACCTTACTTAGCCTTAATAAAGCATGAACAAAGACTTTATTAATAATGAACAAAGATTTAATTAATAATGATTCACGCTTAGTAAATGCTTAATAAAGCATAATTTGTCTTCACTTTAGAAAAGCACTCAAAAAGACTTAACTAACAGATAACAGCTGCCTGAATTCTCATTACATTGTATTATTAGTAAATCATTCTCTCATCGCTTACTAATCATTAATAAATGCTCAAATGGTTAGTTCATGAGTAATTAAGTATGAAATAATTATGAGTAACTATTTACAGCACAGGCAAATTAAGTGCAAGTGCTAATTAAGGTAGTAAATAAGTAGTTACTAAGCATGAATCATTATTAATTAAGTCTTTGTTCATTATTAATTAAGTCTTTGTTCATGCTTTATTAAGGCTAAGTAAGGTGTAGTTATTATAAAGTGTTACCGTCCATTTCTTCCACTTTATCCAGGGCCAATGCATGAACCAAGACACAAATACAAAATGAACGATGGTACACAGACAGTAGAGTGTGTAACTGTAGTGACTTGTGTTAAACTAATGTCTGTCCTCCTTCATAAGAGCCGTGTGTGCAGTGAGGACTCAGGTGTAATCCTCCGTGTGGGGTTTGGGGCCCCTCAGATCCACACAGTATTACAGGTACACACAGGTATGAAAATGAGCCGCACTCATGTGAGCTCACCTCTGTGCGGCTTTACAGTGACATGTCTGATGTACAGGTTTAGGTGAATTCTTTAGAGCACGTGAGTTTCAGCTTCCTGTTACATGCAGTATTTAAAGTTTTAAATTGATAATCACTATGGCAGAGGTCTTTTGTGGTCCAGTATTCTGTTCTGTCTTGTTTTCATTACATACTGTATAGGCAGTGATGTGATGTTTGTGATCGAGTCGGCTTGTTGTGATAGTGCTCTGAAGGGGGAGTCGTGTTGCACTGGGAATCACAACATCAAAAATGAAAGTGAAACTTGTCAATACATTGTTTTTGGTGAATATAGCTGTGACGGGGTTCTATAATGATGGCTCAGTCAAAGGTTGTTTTTGGTGATTTAATAAGTAACGTTCCCAGAAAGTTTGAAGGGTGCTGTACAAGACAGTAGAAAAAAGGTAAGTTCAGTATTTACAAATGACAGCTTCATGAATCATAAACTATAGATAATTATCTTCTCTGTACGTGCCTTGGCCCAGACAGACTGAGGGGAGGAGATTGGTCCTTTATGATCCACCAAGACTCCTCCTCCAAGCCTATTAACGCAAAAAATACTGGTTTCTATGCAAAAACCCAACTCAACAATAATAACAAATCTATGAAGGAATACACAAAAAATACAATGTACAATATGGCCATATCTCTGCTCCATGTCCGGAGCAGCCAAACCCTCACCTCTGCTCATGAGCTCTGGGTAATGACCGAAAGAACAAGATCGCAGATACAAGTTGTCAGAATGAGTTTCCTCCACAGCGTGGCTGGGTGCTCTCTTAGAGACAGGGTGAGGAGCTCAACCACACAGGAGGAGCTCGGAGTAGAGCTGCTGCTCCTCCAAGTGGAGAGGAGCCAACTGAGGTGGCTCAGGCATCTGTTCCGGATGCCTCCTGGGTGTCTCCCTCAGGAGTTGTTCATGTCCCACCAGGAGGAGGCCCCGGGGAAGACCCAGGACACACTGGGGGGACTATGTCTCTGGGCTAGTCTGGGAACACTTCGGGGACCTTCCGGAGGAGCTGGAGGAAGTGTCCAGAGTGAAGGAAGTCTGGCAGACCCTGCTTAGATTGCTGCCCCGGTGACCCAGCCCCGGATAAGCAGAAGAAAATGGATGGATGAATTCATTTAGTGGGATAAATGGCATTTTGTGGGGATGTCACATATGATGAAACAAAAACAGGAATTGAGCAAGGCACTTGGTTTGACACTGGGGACATGTGAACAGGAGATGGATACTGTTTTAAAGTTTATGGAGGACAAAACAATAAAAGGTAAGATGCTGTTCTAAATATATTATGAGTAAGCAGTTAATACAGAAGTATACTACTACACTATTTAGTACGTTAATCATCATGATCCATTTTAACAGAGGTTCCAGTGGACATGGGGGGAACCTAAAGTCTCTGTACCTGTTTTTTATCGTCCTAAAAACATGAAACCAGAAGTTGAACACTCTGCAGTGCTCCAAAGTTCTTTCTCACACACCTCATGGATTCAGGGCATTCTAAATATTCACCATGATGAGTTCCTGAGCCTTTTTACAGCTTTCAGAGACCACAGAGTTCTTCAGTGAAGGTAACAGCAACTAGCATGCTAACTGGACACTTCCTGATTATCTGACAATTAAATACTTCCATATTAAATGCAGACAGCACACAGCAGACATATTTTAACCCCAGGAGCTGCTCATACAATATATCTGTAGTGGGGCAAAACATCTGCTCAACTACATGGAAAAAAAAATCAAGTATAGGACTTTTAAATGACTTCCTTATTCTGTAAATATGGTGTGTTTTATCAGATTTAGCACAGTGCAACATTCATCTACTCTTTCCACACATGTTGACACAGTTTTAGCCAGAGCCAGCCGAACAAGCTCTCATTCTCCTCTCCAAATCCTGAGTGTAACCTTTTCGTCACAAATGCGCGTGTTTCCGATGTTCACTGATCCACAGTCAAACACAGCCACAGGGGCCAGCCCACACCTCCTCCGGACATGGCAGAGCGCACTGTCTTCTCCTGGAACCTGCCCGGAGGAACAGAACAGTTTTCCGTCGGATGATCTTTAGCGGAAGAAGGATTTTGCATCGGTGGTGAGGGGCAGTTTTAATTGGACCCGAGTCGTGTTGTTTCAAGGCAAAAGAGGAAGAGAAAGTTGTGACATTTTTAGAAAAGATGGAGAGACAGGTTTGTTGGGGAGAATGGAAGAGGAGAAATTGCTTTGGGAGTTTGGGAGAAGTAGGTTTAGACTAGTCAGTTCAGATCATTTTATTTTTGTAGAGATCAAAATCACAAAAGGGTTTAAAGGTCCTATATTACACAAAATGCACTCTCATCAGCTTTAAGCCATATTGGAATGTTAACACCTCAACAAAACAGACCTGCAGTTGTGTTTTGTTTCATTCACAAATCTTCTACATCTTCTACAACTTCTACATTCTACATCTCTAAAGCTCAAAATGCTCTGTTGTCTTTATGGTTGCCTGGCTCACACACACTGGGCAGTTTTTGACATTTTTTAGCTCAGTTTTTAACATCATATCATGTGATTTTAACCAACTAAGAAGTGCAGCTTGTGCATTTCAAAGGACATGAGTGAGGGACTTGTATTATGAACTGTTTTTCCTGTATCCATGGAGAGTGTGTAAGAGGCTCACTAAGGAGCTAGATGAGAAGTCATAAATACATAAAATGTGGTCAGATTGCGACATGAACAGCAGCAGGACGTCGTCCCAAGATAAGATAAGATACGAAGAGATACGATGAGATAAGATGAGTCTTTATTGTCTTCAAATACAGAAATGTATCTGAGCCGCCGCCTCAGACAGATGCACAGACAGATATTTAACTTTCTTTATTTGGTCATTTTAATTCTATAAACAACAAAGTAAATGTGAATGAAACAGTTAAATCATGTATATTGGTAATAAAAATATTTAAACTAACAAAACTGAACATAAGTGACAGAAAACTATTGTTACTGTTGACTTCAGTCCTTGTCATTCATGAATGATTTAATTAAATCTGTTTTGAGGGGCAGACTAACTAAGTACTAACTGTACTAAGAGGCCAACATGTACTAAGTGTAGTACACGTTAGTGGCCACTTGAGGCGCACTACAGCGGCTGTATGTATTTAATATGGAGAAACTAGTTGCTATAGAAATTTTATTTCTTAACATAAAAAACAACTTTATTGTATAAAAGATGCACATAGTGTCTGTTGGTACAAACTGATTCTTATGGTAGAATGTTCAAGTGTCCAGTCCCAACATGGCGTCTCTTCTGTCGGTCCGTGCTCCATAGGCTCAAAACAGTTATGCAGCTTCTATGTATTTTCTGTATGTGACTAAGGAGTTAGCCATGGACATTTGAGATGCTACAGGTTTTTCACACCACATGTGGCAGCAGATCTTCCAGAGGAAACACTGAGGGAATGGCCCATTTCACCACCAACCGAAACACCAGAGCAGAGTAAGAACGAGACCTTTCCTGTAGTGTTCCCCTGGTTCCCCCTAGACACTGCGGTGATGCTGCAGGACACAGAGGAGGGACACACTTTTCCTCCTCTCAAACTGTCCTGACACAGATCTCCTGACCTTCCCTGATCAGTCCAACTGTTAAACTGAGACCTTTGACTGAGACACAAGGGACACTGAGAAGCACTGTGGAAATGCTGCTGCAGGAAAAACTTTCTCTCAGGATCAATAAAGTCTCTTTCTCTTCTGACAGTGAACCCATAATAGTACATTTTACCAATTCATGAATTGTGAAGTTAAATTATATAAAACCCCCAAGGAAAAAATGAACAGTCAAGTCTCTTCAGTGTCCACACTGGTTATGACAGACTGCTGCTGGAACACTGGACATAGATCTGTGTCTCTACCCAAACCTGATTGCCTGTATTTGACTGTAAAATTACAGCTTTGAGTCGCCAGGGCATCCACAAGAAAATTTTCCTCTAACTGATTAAATAAACCATCTCTGAACCAGAACGACTAGAGGATGACAATACTGCTCTGTGCTATGATCTCATTAGAGCAGAGTTCGTCGCACAATAGCCCAGCACAGAGTCTTTATGAACGCTCTTTATGGTGTTAATTAGACTGGCCCAGTGGGTTTGGTTTGTTTCGTGCTTGCGCTGGGCATTGTCCGGTCCAGACAATAGAGCACACATCCACAGAGCTGAGGGGCTGGAGTGACCACGCTGACCACAAACTGTGACCAAACCCATCAACACTCAACTTAAAGAGGAGCATTACGCAGAATCAGCTTTGTGGAGCATCCTACCATGTCATAATGTCCTCTGAAGAAAAATCATTCCTAAAGAGGTTTGAAATATCGTCCGTGCATGTTTGAGTAATCTAGGGATCTCTCCCACATGACAGTTCCCTATAAATATACAAAAGCATGAAACAGAATGCACACAACAACTTAAAGGTGAATTGTGTAACTTTTTTGGTGGAGGGTTCGTCATGGAGATGTTATTGCTTCGTCTGGAATGTTTCACAGTTTGGCATTAAACCTTTCTATCTTCAAGGAGACCAAACCAGACCAAGTTACAGGTCAGATCTGTGGAGAGGCGACCCTGCTCACAGTCAGAATGTCTGTTTTTCGAAGTATTTTATAACTGAATAAATGTAAGGTAAATCTGTTTAATATAGAGATCTGCGTGGGACACAATTTTCAGTCCCACCCACACTTGCAAAGTGTCTGCATGCTGATTGTGTTGTGATATCGCTCTGAAGGGGGATTGACTTAGCGTCGGGAGCAGAGGGAGGAGGGACTCACAAGTGAAACACATGTTTGAATAACCCTTTATTATTATTAGTCTGTCTACATCTCCAAAGCTCTGATCCACCTTGTGATGTCATGAAATGACCTGTTACCTCTAGTTCTAGTAAAAAATGACAATTCCAAGGCTGAAATCATCCAAATGATACTACTGAAAGTGTGTGGAGTTTAAAAACACAGTGGAGCACTTCCTGTATTATTACATGACATCACAAGGTGGAAGAGAGCCTAAATATAAATCCATGTAGCCTACATATAATACATAAATATTCAGGGCTTGTGTGTTAAAGCTGCATTGTGTAACTTTTCTGGTGGAGGGTTCGTTAAATACCTTTCCTCCATTAAGATGCTATTGTGTTGGTTGAAATGTTTCACAGTTTGGCATTAAACATTTCTATCTTCATGGAGACCAAACCAGACCAAGTTACAGGTCAGATCTGTGGAGAGGCGACCCCGCTCACAGTCACAATGTCTGTTTTTCTTGGTATTTTTGTTTAATGCCATACTGTGGAACATTCCTAGCCAGGCTGGTGCCACCTAGTGCCTCTGCTCAATTTCATGGTCAGGAATCACAATACACTAAACCAGGGGTGCTCAGTTTGGCTGAAGTTTGTCTAACAAAAGTGCACAAATGCATCTGTGTTTGTCGCGATGTGCGTTTGGTTTGGTAAATGTGCAGAGGCTGGTAAATATCACTGCAAAACCAGAAAAGAATGTAACTCCAGTTTGGAACTTTAAAAAACAGGTTTAAAAATCTTCCTTCACTTTTTTCACAGTTTTGTGTAAAGTGCCAGAGGAAGTTCTCTTAAAGAAGAGGTTCTCAAACTGTGGGTGAGGGTCCAAAAAGGGGGCACAGAGTGTTTCAGTGCAGTTTGCTTGGCTTTGTATTAGGTAGATCTTTATGACTTGGTCATTTTGTAAGTAGCTCACATGCTGAAAAAGTGTGAGCACCACTGCACTAGACAGTTTGCTAAAACCCTGGAAGTTTTTACACCACGTACCGGCCAATCAGCGAAGAGCTGAACCAACCTGAGTTGTGACAGCAGACTGCATACACTATTGTTCTTTGGATTTCCTTTATCAAATACAAACTTCACTTTTTTTATTGCACCTTTAATTTGCAAGTTCATCTCGCAGAAACAACAATGATCACTGACAGACAAGTTCACTCTCTGCTTTGTTTGCTGTTGTGCTGGACACCACTGAGTGTTCTGGTGCATTACATACATCACGACCAAATAGCAGCGATTAGTTAAATAAAAAACAAATCAAAACTGCCTACCGTCGAATGAATGAATCCTAATGCTGCGAGGTCAGACGGTTTCCACAAAGTGAAACTGGCTGATGAATCAGGCTATAACATTCCAGGCAGAGCAATGACATCTCCAGAGAAACAAGCAGATGATGGATCCCAACTAAAATGTTTAAACATGTGAATGAAACAAAACACAACTCCAGGTTGTTTGTGATGAGGAAACAACATACGAACATAGATCATATAATAGTGTAATATATAGGTTCTTTCATACACTTGTCAGTATACAGGACTGAGCCTCTTGCGTCACTGGGCCAGACAAATGCAGTGCAGATCCCATTAGCCGTTTCCTCGTGTCATAAATGAGCAGCACATGTCTCGGTGTTTGAAGTGTCCACAGGCTTATCTCCTCCAGCCTGGTTTGAATTAGCAGCTCACATTAATGATATGTCTTTGCTGCTCTCGGGCTTATAAAATAAAGTCGGACAATCCGTGTGTGTGGGTGTTGCTGAATCTTACATGTTTCATCATTAAAAAATATATCTGGGAAATAAACACAGAGCAGTGGGTGTGTACACAGGGGTAGGGCAGCAGTGGCGCCTCAAATACACGACCAGAAGGATGAGTCAAACAAGCTTGTATCACGCAAACTATAGAAAACTCTGAATAATATATATAATATATAACTCTGAGCAGTGAAGGATGAAGTACTCAGTTTTGTTACTTACAGTAAGTAAAGTAAATGTAAAGATACAGAGGCAAACAGTTACTCAATAAAAAGTATCACCTGAAAAATTCTACTTAAGTAAAGGTATTATGGTACCTTTTTAAAAATGTACTGTGTGTTTCTGTGACTTAAACTGTGATGCTAGACTTTTGCATACGAACTGAACCAGGTCTAAACCAGGACTAAACCAGGTCTAAACTAGAAATGAACCAGGACTAAATCAGGTCTAAACCAGGACTAAACCAGGACTAAACTGGGCTCAGTCCTGGTTTCAGTCCTGGTATGGTTCATGCCTGGTCACAGTCTCAGTCCTGGTCTGGTCCCAGTCTCAGTCCCAGTCTCAGTCCCGGTCTGGTCTCGGTCTCAGTCCCGGTCTGGTCCCGATTGTTGTCCTGATCATCAGACAGCCTACAGGAGCGCACCTGGTCAGTCCTGGTTTAGACCTGGTTTAGTCTTGTTTTAGTCCTGGTTTAGTCCTGGTTCAGTCCTGGGATCAGTCCTGGTTCAGTTCGGCAAAAGTCTGGCATTGCATTTTAAGTCATGGAAACAGGAAACGGTCCTTAATCCATTTTTTCCATTATTCATTTAAACGCAAAATTGAAAACTGAAAACTACGAATCATTATCCCTTTTTTCATTTTGCTTTTGGACACAAATAATGTTTTCATTGTCTTATTTTTGGTTTTATTTTCAAAAATGAATGAACAAATAACACACGGACTCCTCTAAACCAAATGAAAAGTCAGTCTATTCTTAAAAACGTCCTTGCCGTGTTGCCGCTGGTTACCCCGGAGCAAACACACTGACTTTTTCTCCATTATGAGCTGAGAGGTTTTTAATGTGCTCTTTCGCTGAACGTTGGTGTTACATTGGCACTTTGAGCTGCTGGCTGACACGGCGCTGGTTGGTTGGTTGGTTGGTAGCTGTGAGGTGGATCACTTTCAGATGTGCCCAGTGGATGTGGCTGTGGTGCACTACTGGAAAAGGTTGTCGAGGCTCAACCACGTCACTGAGCTCTGAACTCTGCGGGCCTGCTGTTTAAATTAGACCCCGGGTTTATTATCTGTTGGAGAATGGCTTAATGAGGATGAGAACTCGACTTTGTTGTGCTGTCTTTAAAGGTTCCATATTAGACTATTTCCTGATCTATCTTATAAAGTTGTTTCCTTTTCGCAAACAGACCAGGAGTTGTGTTTTGTTTCATTCACACATGTTTAACTCACAAACCCTGCGTATCTAGGCTTCTGTTAAACTGCAAAAACACAGGAAGTGCTCCACACCTACACCTTCACAAGAATCATTTGGATCATTTCAGTCCTGGAATTACTAATCTCAACTGAACTGCTACTGAAGGTAAAAGGTAGTTGTTCACTTGAAGACTACTGTATTTTTGGGACTATAAGTTGCACTTTTTTCATGGTTTGGGTGTTTCCTGCAACTTATTCTCCGGTGCGACTTCTGTATTAAAATTTTCACAGTGAAGTGGTGAGAGGTTCTAGTCTTGTGTGTGAGTATCTGCTGCTCCTGTTCCTCCTGTACCACTGTCACTTCACTCTACTGCACATGTCTCCTGCAGAAAGAGCCTCTGTTCTGTCTGTGTCATGTCAGTCGATCGCACCATTACTTCTGCACCACTGAACAATTTAACATTTAAACAAACTTATAAAGACACTGAGAAGACTGAATACAAATGCCCCTAAAAAGCAAAATCAGATTTTGCAGATTACAAACTGCAAGTCGTGAAATCTGCAGCTGAAAACGATAATCGAGCAGCAGAAAGAAAGTTTGGAGTGAGAGAGAAACTTGTGACACTGGGAGGATGCACCATGAAACTTTCCTGAAGTCACTGGATGGATGGACAAAGCCTGGACTTCAGTGACACAGAAACCATCCTGTTGGGATTCAGAAAGACCAGATAATTCTAACTGAAACTGATGCTGAGTCTGACGACTACTACACAGAAGAGTTTGCGGTGCTCTGTTTTTTCCAGAGGTTGAGGCCGATTTGCTCAGAAGTGACACCGAGGATGAAGAATTGAATGGATTTAGTGATTTGGAGTGAGATGGAGAGTTTGTTAAACTTGTTCTGTTCTGTTGTTTATGTTATATTTATCTGAAGAACTGTTCATATGTGACAGTTTGTTGTTCTCTCTTCTATTGTTATTACTAGAACTTGACTTTACACATGAATTGTCAGTTCCTGATCTCTCAGTTTATAAAATACGTTTCCCCCAAACAATGTGACTTATATATGTTTTTTTCTTCTTGATTATGCATTTTTTTGCTGGTTTGACTTATACTCCAGAGCGACTTATAAATATACAGTAATAATAAAGCTTTCCTTAAATATCTGAATGAAACAAAACAAAACTCCAGGTCTTTTTTTGATGAAGTAACTGCATTATAACTAGGGCTGGGTATCATTAAGAAGTTGTTGATACGTTACACACCTCGATACACATGCTGCGATACGATACATATCTCGATACAGTGCACTTTTGATTCTATACGATATATTTCAAATCGATTTGATACGGTTAAATAAAAAATAATAGATAAATCATGGCTGTGATACTAAAAGTTTTTGTTGAACCACTTCTTGTGCAAAGTTCATATGAAACACAAACATTTTAATCATAAAAACACTGAAAATGTCAAATGTGTCGCACATGCAAAACTGTAGCACTGTAACAGAATAATTTAGTAAAATATACCAAAAAATACTCTTATATATCATATAAAGCAGTTCTCGACATCGATACTGTATCAGTACATTTAATGATATAATATGTAGATTTTTCAATATTTTAGCACACCTTTAAGTATAACATTGCTTAAAGCTCACAAGAGTCGATTCAGTGTAATACTTTACTTTTGTTTAATATCGGACCAGATCTTCAAAATTCTAAAGCTTTTCAAAACTCAAAACTGGAACACATCTGGGTTGAGATGTTTGGAATAAATAAAACTCAAAACTGGGACTGTCCTGGATATAAAGAGACATCTGGTCTGACAGATACTGTAGATATTTTATTGATCCCGAAGTAAATTCAAAGTCGTCTTAATGTTGTTTCTTCAGAAAGCGGCGAGTGTTTTTACTTTTTCTTCTTTGTCTTTTTGGTAATCGTTAGACTTAAACTTAGACAGACTTTATTGATCCACAAGGGAAATTAGTTCCAAAAGGGAAGTTCCAAATGTTGTGTGGAATGTGTTTGTTTTCGCCAAATAATGTCACGCAGGCAGCACAGATATCGAGGCTTTAGAAGGGCTTAACCATGGCTTTACACAGACTTCTAATGAGCGGAGGCTGTTATCAATCCAAACATAAATAACCTGAAAACTTAATTTATATTTGGTGCAGAACTATGACCACACACAAGGACCATTTCCGTTAGAAGATTTCTTACAGTCCATTGTGTTTGACCTGAATGATAATCACAAATTCTTGTCATTAATCAACAAAGCCAGAATTGCAGCTCTTTTTTGCATGCTGGCATGTGTTGTTGTGTACTTTATTGATTTCGAGGGCGATTCCAAGATTTCAAGCTGTATCAACATTTACACTGCTCTTCTCAGTGGCCTTTGTGTGTCAGTCAAAGGTCTCAGTGCAGTTGAACAGGAGGACTGGTCAGGGAGGGTCAGCAGATCTGTGTCAGGACAGTTTGAGGAGAAGAAGAGCCAAAAGTGTCTCCCTGCTGGAACCAGGGGAACAAAACAGGAAAGGCCTCGGTCTTACTCCAGTCTGGTGTTTCGGTTGGTGATGAAATGGGCTGGTCCTTCAAAGTCTTTCCTCTTGAATGTTTTGGGAGTATTTCCTCTGGAAGGTCTTCAACCATGTTTGCTGCCACATATGGTGTAAAAATCCTGTAGTATCTCGAATATCCATAGGAAGCTCCTCAGCTTGCACGTCTCCATAGACACAGAAAAAAACTAACAACTCATTTCACACAATCCAACAGTCCCTCACTTGTGTCCTTTGAACTGCACATGCTGCACTTCTTAGTTGGTTAAAATCTCACATTATAATTTAAAAACTGAGCTAAAAAAAAAAGTTCCAAAAACTGATCAGTGTGTGAGCCAGGTAGCGGCAGAAGCAGACTACCACTAGCCTCATCATCAGACGGTTTCACTTTGTAGAAACCATCTGACCTCGCAGCATTATTGATTTATTCATTATTTATTTATTTATTTTGGTCACAGGTATATTTTGATATTAATTCACAGACAGCCATATTTAACATACACAGACTGAAAAGGTGTAGGCTGAAGCTTGAGCTTATTATGTCTACCCTTTATTCCTTTATCAGAGCATTAGGATTTGTTCACTCGACAGTAGGCAGGTACTTTTTTCATTTAACCAATTGCTGTTATTTGATTGTGACATATGTAATGCGCCACTAACGGGCCTAACTGGTATATTAAGCTTTTCCCAAATCCCGTAGGAAGAAGGACAATAACGTCTTTCCTCTTGATAAAATTCACCAAACATTCTCTTTGTTCCGGCTTTAAATCCTCGATCTCAGGAATCATTGCCAACACAGAATGTTTGGTTCTTCGCTGATTGGCTGGTGCCTGAACTCACACTACAGGTTTTTGCGAATCGTCTAGTGTATTCTGATTCCTGATCTAGTCACTGAAGAGAAATAAAATTGAGCGAAGGCACTAGGTGGCTCCAGACTGACTAGGTTACCACTCCATTCCCATGGGAAAAAAATATACACTACCGATCAAAAGTGTTAGAACACCCTAATTTTTCCAGTTATTTATTGCAATTCAAGTCGTGCAAGTCCAATGAAGAGCTTAAAATGGAACAAAGGTAAGAACTGAACAAACTAAAACGACAAAAGAACAAAACACAAGTCCAAGTTCTGCCAAAACTACCTCAGGAAAGAAAGAAAGAACAACATGGTAAAGCCTGAAAACATGGAGTGTCCAGCAGCACAGTGTCCAGACTTAAACCCCATGGAGCTGGTTTGGGATGAACTGGACAGAAGAGTGAAGCAACCTACAAGTGCCACACATTTATGGAAACTTCTGCGACAGACTTGGGAAGAACTTTCTGAACAATATTTGATTTCTGTTAGTGACGGGCAAATGAGAGCGTCTCGTTCTTTCTGAAACAAATCACTCTGAAGCACTGCCTCGGAGCTCGTCTCACAGCAGCCGCTCACGTGACCAAAGTGTGGAAGTGTCGGTCCCTCCCCCTACTGCTTCACTCTGTGTGTCGAAGCGTTTCATTGGCTCAGTGAATGTTCCGCTCTGTGATTGGTTCAGAG
Organism: Boleophthalmus pectinirostris; assembly: GCF_026225935.1. Taxonomy (NCBI): domain Eukaryota; kingdom Metazoa; phylum Chordata; class Actinopteri; order Gobiiformes; family Gobiidae; genus Boleophthalmus; species Boleophthalmus pectinirostris. Next base: position 32,053,236 of record NW_026571070.1, read on the forward strand.
TGTTCAGAGCACTTCTGTGGTTTGACAAGCGCTAAACTGCTACAGTATAAAAGATGCACAGATATTTCTTAAAAATGTTGGGTAGTGAGGAGTATTGGTGACGTTAGTGGTGATTTTGGCGACTTTTGGCGACTTTTGGCATTTGTTTCATTTTCGATGGCATCTAAAAGTGAAAAAAAGTGATCCATGGTTTGGGATCACTTTGATCTAATTCCACCTAACAAGGTAACACCTCTTTTCTTATTTACAGCAGTTATTTATGTTGCTCTTTACATATTATTTAAAATGATCATTATTATTGTTGTTGTTAGGTACGGTGTCGCTCTGCATTAACAATGCTTCATCGATGCTGAGACACCTGCATCGTGCCAATGGTTAAATGAGGCAGTGTTGGGGAGTAACAGATTACATGTACCGGAGTTACGTAATCAAAGTACAAATTATGAGTAACTGTATTCGGTTACAGTTACTGTTTCAGTGAGTGGTAATTGTATTACAGTTACTTTGTTGAAATAAATGGATTACATGGCGGTATTTTCCCGTTTTCACATTTTGGGCTAAATCCCCCCCTTTTTTTTTTTTTTCCTCGGTAATTCCACTCATTGCTGGACACTAAACCAGGTCTAAACCAGGACTAAACCAGGACTAAACCAGGACTAAACCAGGGCTAAAACCAGGTCTAAACTAGGTCTAAACCAGGACTAAACCAGGTCTAAACCAGGACTAAACCAGGACTAAACCAGGACTAAACCAGGGCTAAAACCAGGTCTAAACTAGGTCTAAAACAGGACTAAAACCAGGACTAAACCAGGTCTAAACCAGGACTAAACCAGGACTAAACCAGGTCTAAACCAGGTCTAAACCAGCAAATCAAGTAATCCGAAGTATTCAGATTACGTTACTCACTTTAAGTAATTTAATGGATTACGTTACAAACTACATTTTGGTGTGTGGAATCTGTAATCTGTAGGGGAATACATTTTAAAAGTCACCTTCCCAACACTGACTAGAGGTCAGTGTTTCTCCGAGGTCTGAGACACGTCGAACCATTTGAGACAATGTTTTGGTCAACAGGAAACAGTAAAAAAATTGAAAAAGTGTGGTCTTCTAAAACTTTTGACCGGTAGTGTATATAGATATTTGAGGTGTTTATGTGTATTGATTTCTAGTTTACAGTTCTCGAAGCAATCTGTCAGCGTATAAATCACGTGTGTGCCATGAACCGATAGCGGCGCACATGGTCTTTCTCGGGCTTTGTCGTTGATAAAACGCTGGACAAATAGATGTGAACTACAGGCAGTACGTGTTCTCAGATCTCACATGGAGAACAGCGCCATAAAAACCTTTGACCGCCGATGCTAATGACTAACCCGAGCGAGCCTTTCAAGTCTCTGTAATCAAACCGGCAGCAATCACTCACCACTTCATCATCGTAATGGACATTTTACTGCTAACGTCTATCTCCGCTCCACACCCGCTTACGACACACACACAGACAAACGGCCGCACACACACACACACACACACACATGCAAGCTGCCGTCTGCACTTTGACCATCGCCACTTTAATCCAAGAGCATGTGCTGAATGTGAGCAGCGTGATGGGTTATATAATGTATTAGTCCAGTAGAAGCTCTTATCTGTTTTTACCTCACGCTTATCAATCTGGATTTTTCATTTCATTTTATCTCATTAAAACGTAACTGCAAATAAACAAACACTTCATATGGCGGTGGAAGGTCTGTAATTTGTCATCGATGTTGATCTAAAATGAAGAAATCTATAAACACATGTAATATTTTCCTGGGTCTTCTTACCTAGTGCAGTTGAATGCCTCTCCTCGTCTGTACTGGGATGAATTGGACCATTTTTTTGGTGTTTTTCTGATGCAAATGTAGTGCGTGTGTCATATTATGAAAGATTCCAGGCAAAGAAATTACATAAATTCTGCACAAAGCCGATCTGCTGGGAGTTTCTGAGCCAAGTGTAGGAGAGACTGCTGAAGGGAGGAGTCGGTTACACCTGTGTCCTTCAAGTCCTGCTGTGCCTCCTCTGACATAAATCCATTCTATCAAGAGTAGCAGATCCTCTCAGGAGTAACAGAACCTCTCAGGAGAAGCAAAACCTCTCAGGAGTAGCAGAACCTCTCAGGAGTAGCAGAACCTCTCAGGACTAGCAGAATCTTTTAGGAGCAGCAGAACCTCTCAGGAGTAGCAGAACGTCTCAGGACTGGCAGAACCTCTCAGGAGTAGAAGAACCTGTCAGGAGTAGCAGAACCTCTCAAGAGCAGCAGATATGAGTGAAGTAGTAACTAGAAGATTAGCTCCCTGTTTACTTTAGATGCTACTTGTGTCCAAAAAGGGCATTTAAAAAGCAAAATTCTGTGAAATTCTTTGACTTTTGGTTTATAAAGCCTCAGAAACAGCAGGCGTACAGGATGGGCTCAAGAGATTGAGAATGAGTCATGTCTAAGCGTCTTCAGATATCTGAGGGATTTATGAATTGAAAAGTCTACAGTCCTCTGTCAATCACAGCATGTGGTTTGGAGCAGAGTTCAGAATTTTTAGGAAGAAGGGATTTTTGTGTTAAATGGCACAGAGTAAACAGTGGGCCTCATTCATCAATCTTTTCTCTAAAAAAAATTGTAACTTCCACTTTAAGAAGATGCTAAGAAAACTCGGCTCCAGATTCACAAACTGTTTTTAAGATTGCAAATTCCTTCTTAAGTGACAGCTACAGCGAATTCACTTCATTTCAACACCCAGCTACAAAAACCTCCACACTCATTTACAATTAATTTACATAGAAAATGAATATGTATTTGGTTATAAATGCCCTCTGAGCTTCCAGATATGGCCAATATAGGTTTTGTATTATGACGTGTGAAAGTGTGAGGGAGAGAGTGATGAGGAAGTCAGATGGAGGCTGTTTTACAGCTTCAGCGGAGATTTCAAATGTCTAAACTTCACATAAACACATTCAAGGAGGGAACTTATTGAAATAAGTGACTGCTTTCGTCGTATTTATTGGGGTTTCCACGATCGCGGCCCCATGGCAAATAGTGAGGTTGGGGAGCTGGGGTAGGGGTGCAAAAGGGGGGGGTCAAGGGGGTAATGGGGGTGATGTTGGTGTTGAGTCCAGCGGTGAGCAGGCGCAGAGCTGTGACATGTGGAGGCACTGGGGCTGGGACAGACTGAGGCTCACTGCAGCCTGGAGAAAGTCTGTTAGACTAGCACTATATACTCTAGAAAACTCCTCATAAATGTTATTGGATCACACAGTCATATGTTTATAGGAAATAATTTAAGAAAATATATCACTTACACTCATGGAAGAATTAGAATTTTCTGTTGCATTATCAGAATGATAATATTCTAAAACACTAGAATTTTTGTTCTTACGAGTGCTCGTGACTGTTCATAGGATTTGTTCTTCCAGAAGAACATTTTCAGTTAAGAAAAAATTTCATGAATGCCAAAAATGTTCATAAGAAGGCAAATGTTTCATGCATGAGGCCCAATGTTTTTATCTATGAAATCAATACTATGAGCCATTTTAATTTTGATTTTGAACTAACTGAATAAAATCAAATAAAAAATCAAGATCGATCAATATGAGAAAGATTTGTTTTTGTGAGTGTGTAAACTCATACTTCTGTGTAATCCAGCTTCAGCTCCAGGTTTGACGGCTGCACAGTTGATGTTAGCCCGGGCGTGTTGGTAGCGTCTGACAGCACTGACCTCTCTCTTTTGGGGGTTTCCTGTCCAGAGCTCCTGTCAGCGTGACATTCTTCTCCCAGACTCTCACAGTGACAGGTATTCCAGACTCCATGCTCCACATTCTCAGCTGTACGAGTGTCTGGAGGGCCACCACAAAACTGCTGTCCTCACTAACCTGTTAGCGACGGGACCAGTGCCAAACTCCAGCAAACAGGAATGTCTTGGAATTTAAAGACCTGCACAATTTGTTCTTTATTTTTAGGGTTTCAATAACATTTTTCCAAGATATTTTTAAAATTCTTTATTTGTGTCTAAGCTCATTAAATTGACCTGATATGAAACTTATATGAGGTATTGTGTTGGGTCTAGCACATTACATATTTAGATCACATATTACCTTTGGAAATGCTAGAAATGTCTATTATTTTCAATCTAGTTTTTCACGTTCCAAATCCTCCCCAGTGTTGCCAGATTGGGTTTAGTGATTTCTGCCCAATCATGTTCAAAAACTTGCCCTCTTCAGCAAAAAAACTACCAACATTTTGTCATAGAAAACATTTAATCTTTGAATAAACATATCGAATCCACTGTTGGGCTTTTGAAAACCATTGCCAGGATTGAGAAAACATGTTCCGTAAAACCTCTGGTAAAACATAGAACAGCATTTTCATCAGGCATAAAAATGAGTATCATGAATGGTCGGCTATAAAGTCGGCTACTGCAACAACAGCTGCAAACACAGAGCTTGAGACTCAAACATCCAAAAACTGAATCTCTGCAAAAGCTGCTGTGGAGGACTGAATGTAGCATCCATAAGACTGGACAGGAGTGAAAGTTCTGTATTGTTCCTCGTGTTATTGTGTAACGTGTTGATTGGCGTGAAAATAAAAAATTCCCAAACTTGTTGATAGTAGCCCAAATATTATGTGCCCACCTAAGGCCTCCTCTACCCGCCCGATTTAGTCAAAAGAAGGCCAATTGTGCGGGCACCTATCTAGCCCAATCTGGCAACACTGATCCTCTTTCACCTTACTCCCTGTGCTAAGTCCCTCCCTCTTCAGAGCTCTCACAACACAGTCAGTGTGCATTTTGTTATTGCTCATCGCAGTAGCAGCAGAATCTCTCAGGAGCAGCAGAGTCAAGAAGTAACTAGAAGATTAGCTCCCTGTTTAATTTAGATGCTACTGAGTCCAAAAAGTACATTTAAAAAGCAAAATTCTCTGAAATTCTCTAATAACTTGACGGTTTATAAAGCCCCAGAAACAGCAGGCGTACAAGATGGACTGGCAAATAATCAAAAGATCAAGAGATTCAGAATGAGTCATGTCTAATCGTCTTCAGATATCTGAGGGATTTATGAATTCAAAAGTTTACAGGTTTGTGAAGTTGCAGTTTATAGTTTTGTATCATGTGTGTGTACATTTACATTTACCCAGGCACCACTAGGTCAGGAATTAAAATACACTAGACGGTTCGCAAAAACCCCAGAAGTGTGAGTTTGGGCACCAACCAATCAGTGAAGAGCCATTTATTCTGTGTTGTCAACGATTCCCGAGATTGAGGATTTAAAGCCAGAACAAAGAGAATGTTTGGTGAATTTTATCAAGAGAAAAGACATTATTGTCCTTCTTCCTACGGGATTTGGGAAATGCTTAATATACCAGTTAGCTCCTTTAACGGCGCATTACATACGTCACAATCAAATAACAGCGATTGGTTAAATGATAAAAAGTACTCGCTTACCGTCGAGCGAACAAATTCTAACACTGCAAGGTCAGACGGTTTCTATGAAGTGAAACAAAGTGAAACCATCTGATGAATCAGGCTAGTGAAGATTTGGGCCTGGGAGAGGTCAGTAAATTAGTCAAACATGCAAAGATGACATTTAGAACGTCTTGAGACATGTTTTTTATGAAGGAACAATGTTATAACAGAGGAGAGACAAGTTTGATTTAGCAAAATACATCCTAAATAAATCATGAAAAGACCTCAAACCAACTTACATTGTCTGAATTCTTGAGATTACGACTTGGATTACTTTTTCCGCAGACTGACACAATGCGGATGTGGTGGAGATGACTTCATCCTCTCAGCATTGTCACGTTGATATTTTTACCAGCGCGTACGGCTTTGTGCTGGAGGAGAGGAGCTGCTGGACGTTACAGAGGAGCAGGTCTGAGCTGCCTGTTGAAAGGCTCTCAGCGTGTCGAGCACAGACGGGGATTAGGCTCAGCTGTTTGTGTCACACTGAGAGGTGAAGTCAGACTCTGCTTTGGAGACGTCAGGGCAGTGTATCCGGACGGACTTATGGTTAGAGGTTGGGTCGCGCTGGGTCTCAGACTCTCACGATTCAATGTGAAGCACAAACACTCTTGGCGATATATTGATACAGCACAATAACAATACTCTATCACCAGTTTAACCTCATGATGTCAATATTCTAGTCGAGGAGGGCCACAGTAGCTCAGTTGGTAGAGTGTTTGTCCACAGATCTGAAGGTTGGTGCTCTTGACATAAGGCAGTGCAATTCCAGTTCCCCCAGATGAATCCTGTTGTGAGGCAAGAGCCTTAACCCACGTCGCTCCTCGTGTCTCGTGTACACTGTGCATGAATTGAATATTTTAGTACAGCTCTTGTTATGGATGGCAGCAGAAAGACTTACTATTTAAAAAGCAAACAAAAGCTGGGAATAGAAACGCTGACAGAAGCATGTTGTTATAATGAATGTGGTTTGGCAGAAATGTTCAGATTTTGATTTATGGACGGTGCAGGAGACCTGTGGACTTTAACCTGTGATGTCACAAACCTGGATATTTCAAAAGTGTGTGTTTTATGGGGCTTAGAGGAAGCAGACTTACTAAACAAGGATTCATCAGACATAAATACAACTCCAGGTATATGTTTGATGTGGGGACAATGTTGTGACATGGATAAAAGCTAAAAAAAAAAAGTATTCTTCAAGCTGAACTTTAAACAATATTGTTGATCTTATAATAAAAGACGTACGTCACTGTGGAGTCCACAGTGTGGCTACACAAGAAAGAATGCAACGTGATTCATTCTACAGCCCAAATCGAGCGCTCTGTTTTGATTTTGGCCTTGCTGTGCTTCTTGGTAGTTAACTATTCTAACAAAAATGACATTATTTAGAACAACCTACAAACACACAGCCCCGACACACACACACACACACACACACACACGCACACACACACACACACACACACACTCACACACACACACACACACACACACACACACACACACACACTGGAGTGTGGTTAGTCTGCACATAACTCATGACAGAAGCTGCTGCTGCTTCTGGACTTTTACTGCAGCCCCACGTCACGCTCCACTGCCCCCTCCAGGACCCTATAGGAAACCCAGCCCGCACCTTCCTCCTCTAATAAGGAGAACTTTATATGGACCTGACACAAGGTTTGGGTTAGCACTGTTAGCGATAGCCACATCTCCACCACCACTACTTCCCTGTTTACAGACGCTCCTGCCGCACACACACACGACATGTTTGGTTATGCCCCGTCTGCCAGTTTGAGTCCAGTGCTCGTGGTAACCCGGCTCATGCCACACTGACATGTGTGTCCCTCTGAACTGAACTCCACACTATCAGTGTGTGTGAAGTATGTCTGTCAGCGTCTCCATGTTTGTTTTGGTTTGTTTGGGCGATTCGCCTTTGGCTTCTGCACAAACCTGAATGCAGCTCTGTGATGCTCAATAAACCGTACAGCAGGCACATGTCAACATGGATCCCTGTGAGTTTGGGACTTTGGGAACTAACAAATATCGAATCCATTCTGCTGTGCGCAGTTAGGTTTATAGAGTTAAAAAAAAACAAAAAACGCAAAATCAGGATTAATGAAACGAGCTTAAATGAAGCAAAAGGCAACTCCTCATGTTTTATTTGTTTTGAGGAGACAACAATATAGGGTTAGAAGCTCAAAACTGAAATTTGGCAGAATATGTGTCCTTTAAATGTTATTTCTTTTTTTTGGGGTCATGACAGAAAGAGTCCGAGTTGAAACAAAGGTACCAAACGTGTGAACAACAAGTTAGAATTAAATAAAACTCCACTCACTGGACAAATAAGAGACAAAATATAAGTTAAAACAAACACAACTCAAAGCACAATTCATCAACTCCAGAGCTCCATATTTTCCAAAACACAACAGTCGATACTCTTTTTAAAAGGTTTCTGCAGTGTTGAACTGTTTAAAGTCATTGCTCCAATTATTTTATAAACCAAAATCTCTACCAGAAATTCTTATCTTTTTTTTTTTCACCCCCGTTTATGGTCGTACAAACTAATAATAATGTTAACGGAGGCGAAAAAGCTTATCGTTTATGATCATGCAAAATAAACTATAATGAGAATTTTTTTTTTTAAATGTAAGGACATTTTGTTTTCGTTTATGGTCGTGCAAACTAATAGTAACATTAACGAAGGCACAAGGTTTATCATTTATCATTGTACAAAATAAAAGTTCATGTTAAAGAAAATTTTAAAGAAGAGCATATGTTTAGTAGTTAATAGTGTTTTTTTTTTTTTTATACCCCCATCTCACTAATCCCCCCACAACCCCCCCCACCCCTGGTCCTACATACACAATACAGGTTTTATATAAATAACGATCTGCGTTGTACTTTTTTTTTTTCTTTCCTTTATACCTTTTGTACCAGCAGAAGCACACTAAATCTTTAAATGTTATTTCTGTCCATGTACACTTGTTTGGTTTCGGTGTCCTGACTGTTGGTTGCCATCTTTTCTGTCCCCTTCACCAGCAGCAGACAATGTGGTCACCTAAAATGGTTGACTGAAAAAACTCTGGACTAAGGCTACGTTCAGACTGCAGGGCTTAACGCTCAATTCTGATTTTTTTGTGAAATCCGATGTTTTTGCGAAGTTGTTCACATTTCCAGTTAAATGTGACTTGTATGTGACTCCAGCGTGAACATTAAATGGCCCAAAAGTGTCCCACATGTGACACTGGAGACACGACGACGTCAACCGCAGTGAGCGTCTCTGTGTTTACAGAAGTTGTCCAAACATGGACGCAGCATTGAGCACCTGGAGATTTTAAAGTTCCTCTCGTACCGGAGCCAGAACATGAACAACTTACTTGTTTTAAGGAGGAGATTGAGAAGGAGAAGGACGAGGTTTTTGGCCGTGGTGTTTTGTGGGACAGCGGCAGCGACGTCCGTTGAAAGGAACGTGTGGATGTGGAGACGGAGCCAAGAGTGGTGAGTGGAGATGTGCTTCACTTCAGTGCAGAATAGTGACGTTTGTGTCTTGTTGATAACGTGTAGGTGGATGAATGCACTTTGGCCGTTCAGACTGAAGTCACATGTCAAAATATCCGAGATGTATCGGTTTTAGGTAGGGATGGGCATTCGATGAAATTTTCTTAATCGATCATCGGAAGAATTAACAATCGATTATCGATTAAACATTAACGTTTTTTATATTTATAATGATCATCATTATTATTACTATCTGCACTACTAATCTGCATAAATAAATTCAACTTTACGACATATAAACTGTAACGACTCTAGAGCCACATCAGCCCGTTTGACATTATAATGTGTTTAATTCAGTTTTGTTCAACTCTCTCAGAAACAAAACTTAAAACTGCATCGCTAATTTGCATAAACTAAGAGAAGATAAAACTACAGCTCTTGTGTCGCTGATGCAGTTCAATTTCTGTTGGATTAAAAGACATGACTCAGGTGAATACAGGTTAGTGTGACCAGATTTGTGTTTGTCAAAACCAGGACACCGTACGGGGGGAGGGGGTGGGGACTCGTCATCGACATTGCACGACTTTCACCTGGTAAAACTTTTTCCCACTGGACACAGAAACATATGTGCTGCTTTGTACACTGTGCACATGGACTCACACTTGTCCCGAACGCAACGGAAAGTGTGGAATTTCTTGTACAAATCATCGTTAAATACACATTTGTTCTTCGGTACGTTGCAGACTGACTGAATGTTTCTGTTTGTGTCTCGCTCCTTCTGATGCAGAGACACATGTACACACCTGTTTGGTCACGTTACACACAGCAACATACATTCGGTTTGTTGATTAAAATTAACGTAATCGATGAAATTCTTGATGATCAATTATCGATTAATCATGCCCATCCCTGGTTTCAGGAGCACATATCCAAGTGTCCTGGGTCACATTTGAAAAAATCGGATCTGAGTCGTTCAGACTGTCATTAAAAGATCAGATACAGGTAACATAGGGGCCAAAAAATCGGATTTGGGTCACTTCAGGCTGCAGTCTGAAAGCAGCCAAGGTGACAAAATGTATGTCAGTTTGTATGTTCATTCTCCGTCACTTGGTGGTGCATTCTGGGATTGTGTGACATCATCTCCTGGAGCTCTCTACTTTACTATCACTGTTATAATAAGATAACGAGCGTTTACTGCAACAAACCGGTAACATGCTTTTGTATTTAATATACCAGGCACATTTCCACATCACCTCTCGAGTCTCCTGGTCGAGCAGAAGCCTCCCGAGTCTCCAGAAGTCTCCAGGCTGTTATGATTTACTGTGGGCCTACATGCATTTATGTGCTGCTGTCTCTTTTATATTACAGAGAACACACATAGCCCTGTCGCCATCCCCCTTGTAACACCAACCCACAGTCTGAACCGCAGCCCCCTCCTCCTCCTCCCCTCGCACCCCCCACCCCATCTGCACCCCCGTCCCCACCCTCCCCCACCCCTCCCCTTCCCCTCGCATTCCTGCATTTCACTGCCATAAACAACTATTAACTTAATGGTTACAAAAATCATTAAAGAAGCAACATCTGGGCGCCGCTCTCGTCCAATCCCGCGCGCCCGGGACCTCTCCGGAGACCGCCATTGGCTACCGTGAGCGCCGGCGCCCGCCCCCACTCCCCACGCACCGCTCTTTATAGTATGTTTAGCGAGGGGAAGAAACAGCAGGATGCAAATTTGGAAAAAAAAAAAAGAACTGGGGGGAGTTTGGTAGAGACGTAGAAACACATGGAAATAGTTTGGTGCGCGGTGGTGGCAGGCAGGGCGCTCTGTTCTTTCTCATTTTCGATCTTTTTACGTCTCAGAAATAGGATCCAGATTGCCATTGCGGCCGCTTAATTTGAGGTCCTGTACGGATGTAACTGGGAATTGAGGTAAAAAAGGAAAAAAAAAGAAAAGGCTTAAAAAGAGAGTATAGGTAGCTGTGTGCACTGGATCTGATAAGTAGAGTTTAGAGGAGTTTGGTTTGAGTTAAGGCTTTGAGGACCGACTTAAGTGCCCCCAATGCAAATGTAAAGACTACACGCAAAACATATGTGGGTTATGAGACTGTGTTTTCACGTAACGCACTAAAGACCAGAGCGGTACAGCGGCACTTTAATATGGTTAAGTTAAGATACACACAAAGTAGAAGCGGAGTGACTTTTGTAATTCAGTAAAAGTTACGTATATCTAAGTAGAATGTTGACTGAAAGTACTGGACCTTACTTTTACCATCTTAAAAACTAGAAAAACACAACTAGTTTGCAGTGTTCTTAAGTTATTCCTCAACTTATATCTTAAAAATATTACGCTGATTACTGATCTGCAGTGTTGGGGAGTAACAGATTACTTGTACCGGAGTTATGTAATCAGAGTACAAATTATGAGTAAATGTATTTGGTTACAGTTACCGTTTCAGTGAGTGGTAATTAGATTACAGTTACTTTGTTGAAATAAATGGATTACACGGCGGGATTTTCCTGTTTTCACATTTTTAGTGATTCCACTATTAAACCAGGACAAACCAGGTCCAAACCAGGTCTAAAACCAGGTCTAAACCAGGACTAAACCAGGTCTAAACCAGGTCTAAAACAGGATTTAACAGGACTAAATCCTGCTGCGTGGACTGTATTTCCTCCTCTTCTATCAATAATATTTTTTATTTGGTTCAGTAAAATCTGGGCTTTTTATTTTCTTTTATCAGACAAAACATCTTATGTTACAATATCCTCGTCTTTGCTTCTCTACAGCAAATCAAGTAATCCAAAGTATTCAGATTACATTACTCACTTTAAGTAATTTAATGGATTATGTTACAAACTACATTTTGGGGTATGTAATCTGTAATCTGTAGGGGATTACATTTTAAAACTCACCTTCCCAACACTGCATATATGTAATAGTGAAAGGAATAAGCAGAGAACTATATATCTGTATAAATCTTGTGACCCACCTGAGGGTCTTTGGGAAACAATGACACTGAACATGATCCTTCCATTTCAGTGGAGACTACATGTCCAAATAACTGTTATTAAGATCTTTTAAATCTGAATTCTTTCTGACTGACAAAATGTTTCCTTTTTAAATGTCTTGACAAGATCAAGACATTTAAAAAGGAAACATTTGCATTTCTACAACTCTTATATAAATACTCATATATAAATATACCATGACTTTTTAAGTACATTTGAGTTTAAAAGTCAAAGAAATAGCAAAAATCTAAGCTATTTTTGGTACTTGAAATGACTTAAAGCCCAAAGCAGATGATTTGAACTCATAGACCAGTGACTCGAGACTCAACTTGGACTTTCCTGTCTTTGACTTGGGACTTGACTCAGACTCGAGGTCAAAGACTTGAGACTTATTTGAGACTTGTCAAACACGACTTGACCCCACCTCTGGTAGATGCAGACAGATTAATAATAAAGAGTTACTCAAACATGTGTGAATGAAACAAAACACAACTCCAGGTCTGTTTTTGAGGAGATAACAATATTTATAACATGACTTAAAGCTCACAAGAGTCCATTTGTGTAATATACTGAACACAGGACCTTTAAATTAGGATCTATATAAAGTAGAAGAGGAGTGACCACTGTAATTTAGTTGAAGAGTTGTGTATATTTGTTAAAGGCTCATATTAAGCAGATTTCGTCATCAAAAAACATTTAATTCACACATGTTTAAAACACAAACTTACTTGGGCTGAGTTCTCTCAAACAGAAAACTCGTGATACAGGAAATACTCCACTGTGTTTTTGAACTTCATACACCTTCACTAGAATAATTTGAATTATTCCAGAGCTGAAATGACCAATCTCCACTAAACTAAAGGCACAAGGAGCTGTTATCTTGGAAACTTATACACGTTTTTTACAACTCTCTGAGGCCAGTGTGGAGTTTTGTCACCATGGTAACAACTAGACTATAATTACACGCAGACAGAACACAGAGGTTTTATTTGTACCTCAAACGCTGCTTGTACAATAATCTGTACGTCCGGGGTTCGTCTTAAACTGTTTTTAGACCAGGACCTGCCACATGGGGCTTTGGTAAGAGCAAAGCGACTCACTGACGCACTAATAATGTTGTCTTTAATTAAATGCATGTTTTTCTTGTAAAGGAGATGTTATTGCTTTGCCTTCAGTGTTCGACAGTATGACATTAAACAGAGACGTCTCCATGGAAACGAGCAGATGACGCAACCGGGATGAGTTACAGGTCAGATCTGTGGAGAGGTTCGCAAAAAGGATGCATGTTTTTCACGGTATTTCTGCGTAAAAGAAGAAAAAAATGCAATAACAAAACAAGAATAGGACTCAGTATCATTAAGAAGTTGCCGGAACACTACATACCTCGATACATAGATCACGATACGATACATTTCTCTATACTGTGCACTTTCAAATCGAATATGGTATATTTCCAATCAATTTGATACGCTTCAGTAAAACTCAAAGGCTAAATCATGGCTATGTCATGGCATGTCACAGCAGCAGTTAGAGAGACTCGACAAGATCCTAATGCAGGCATGTCCAAACTATGGCCCGTGAGCCAAATGTGGCCCCACAGACAAATTTTTCTTGGCCCTCAGTCTTTCAGGAGAAGTGGCCCCGATGACCTTGCATCAATTAAAAATTAACCTTTTAATCTTTTAATGCAAGTTTTTTGAAAATCTACCTTGATCAAGTGAATATTTAATATTTAGTGTGTGGGTTTAAGGATCTTAGCATGAATAAAGACTGATGGTTCATTCTAACGTGTTAAACATGCACATATTTCAATTATTCTCTGTATTGAGCTCCAGTCTCCAGCCCTCGATCGGCCCTCTGCTTCATCTGTGTTAGATATGTGGCCCTTGATGAAAAAAGTTTGGACACCCCTGGTCTAATGTAAGTCAATTGGAGCCAGAGTCAGAAGAGCCTCCTTGCGAACTTTCTATTTGGCATGTGACGCGTTAGCTCTGTCCACTCATATATATGGTCTATGGGTCAGCTCTATGTTGCCTTTTTTCTAAGATATTTCTTATTTCTGACATATTTCTCCAAATTAAACTCAGTCAAGTACAACCCAAAACATGCTCCAGGTCCAAGAACAGTTGATAGTCAAGGTCAGTTAAATACAATCAATTCAATCATTGTGTCCTTAGGCAAGACACTTCACCCACATTGCCTAGTATGAAAGTGGTGTGTGTGTGAGTGATGGTGGTGGTCGGAGGGACCGATCTCGCCAATTGGCATGGCTGCCGCACTTCTGTCAGTGTGCCCCAGGGCAGCTGTGGCTACAATAGTAGCTTAACCATCACCAGGTATAGAGTGAATGAATAATGCTATATGAATAATGCTGAATAATGCTGTGTAAAGCGTCTTTGGGGACAGAAAATGTCTGTGAAAAGCACTATATAAATAAAGACTTACTTACTTACTAAGTAATTTTTATTTTTATACCACATTTAAAGGGATGATTCAGAATAATTTCAACCTAGGATCCTTTGCACCATGACTTTGGGTGTAATTGACAACCAAATTGGGAGAAATGGGGATAAAATCTGAGGCAAATTAATGCTAAAGGAAATGTGGGAACATAAGGCCTAATTCTGGAAAGAAGAAGAAGGAAAAAAGACCTTAGAAATGAGGGAACATAGAGCTGAGGAAACATAGGCACACTCCCTTTAATTTCACAGTCCACTTTAGTCAGATTTTTCAAGGTATTCAGTTTCCTGGGTTTTTTCAAGTAAGGTTTACTTAGGTCTAATTGGATTTTACAGTTGTCATTTGTTTAGGTAAAATACAGAATAAAATAACTTACAAAACAACCAAGACACAAAGAAAATGTGAATATAGTGACTCACATTAGTGTCGAGTAGAACAGTTTTCCTAAAGCACGCACTCGTTTCTATTCTACTATTTTATTATTACCAACCACTACAAACTAGGAATGTCCCAGTGTTTTATTTTGAAAATCTGGTCATCCTATTCAGAGTTCACAAGTGTCAGTTTTTATAGATTTTTACACTGAAATACATCATGTCCGTTTATCCAGACTCAGTGTTGGGAGTAACGTGTTATAAAAGTAACAAATTACTCTAATGCGTTGCTTTTTGCTGTAACGCTGTAATGTGGCATTAAAGGGGAAAAAAAAATCGTAATATTTTACTTGGTACAAATGTCAGTAACGTGCATTACAGTGCTTTTATTAACCTGGATTATAGTGGTGGTTTTTTCTTCATACAAATTCTCTAAAATTACGGCGATAAAAGCAGCGATGAAACGCCAGAACTCCACGCTCCACTGGGCCAACCACAGCTGACACCCGACTGCGCTTTACAGACACCCTGTTCCACGGACTCAGGGTGCTCTCAGGGGCAGTCCTAGATTCCAAGGTCTGGTCCAAGATTAGTCCTGGTTTAGTCCTGGTTTAGACCTAGTTTAGTCCTAGTTTAGACCAAGTTTAGACCTAGTTTAGTCCTGGTTTAGACCAAGTTTAGACCTAGTTTAGTCCTGGTTTAGTCCTGGTTTAGTCCTGGTTTAGTCCTAGTTTAGTCCTGGTTTAGACCTAGTTTAGTCCTGGTTTAGTCCTGGTTCAGTCCATACACAGCGCAAAAGTTCAGCATCTTCACAGTTATTTTGGTGAGAGTAACTTAGAAGTGCTGCAGTAGTAATGTAATGTTTTACATTTTAAATACAGTAATATTGTAATGTAAGGAATGACTCTGAAATGACAGTATAAGTAATAAATAAAGTTTTAATGTAACTCGCCCAACGGTGTCCAGACTGAGGAGTTTACAACGCAACCAAATACCGGAGGAACAAGCCGCTCGCGTTAACACGAGCAAACACACAGAGCTGTTCCTTGAGCGCGCCGTGGAAATGCTGTCCACGCTCGCTCGCTTTTTTTATGACGTGCTAAAGTTATGGCCGTAGGTGTGGACAGAGCCGGGGGCCGGGGGCAGGAAGAGCTCGGCAGCCCCGCATGTGTCGCCGACGTGTGCAGAACAGAACGTGTGTGCAGGCCGGAGGAGAGAGAGCGTGTGCGGTCCGGGGTTAGCTCGCCGCGTTTACCCATGTTCCCACGATGCACTGCTTCCTGATGTGTCCGGTGGGATGGGCATAGCGGGCTGAGCGAAAGGGCTCGGCTGAATGTAAACAGCTCATAAAGGGGCTCTGATGTGACCGAGGGGGTGTGAAGGAAAAGTCACACTGTACGAGGACACCGGCAGTACGGGACACTTGTTATTAAAAGTCCTGCATCACACTAAATAGACTCTTGTGAGCTTTAAACTATGTTAGAATACTGTTCTCTCCTCAAAAACAGACCTGGAGTTGTGTTTTGTTTCATTCACACGTTTGAATAACTCTTTATTATTACTCCGTGTCATTGGTGGATGAAGTACCGTATTTTCTGCACTATGGGGCACTCTGGATTATAAGACGCACTGTCATTAAATGGTCTATTTTCAAACTTTTTTCACAAATAAACCACACCGGACTTTAAAGGAAACACAACAGTGTGATGGGTGAGTGGTTTTGTTTGTTTGTTCGTTCACGGTGACTCTGGGCTTTGTTCAGTTGTGGCGTGTAGGGAGGGTGTGTCTGGGACCAACGGATTGTCGGCGTGTTCGCAGTGACTCAGTTGTTCAGTTGTGTCTAGAAGTGGCACATTGCACTTGCTTTTTCGGTTCGTTCCTCTGTTCCGTTCCTCGTCGGTGTGGAGTGATGAGTGTGTCTGTGGGTGTGTTTCTCTGTGCGGTCGCTGTCTGCTCCGTGTGTGTTTGTGTGTTCTGCGGGTGGTGCGGCTTTGTAGTTTACTGAAGTCGTGCTGGGACACCTGAGTGGATTCATGTATAGGACTCTCTGGATTGTGGGGCGCAGTCATTTTTTGATGGGGTTGGAGGCTTAAGAGCGCCTAATAGCCCCGAAAATATGGTACTCAGTTTTGTACAGATACCACAGCAAAGAAATACTTCAATAAAATTAAAAGTATGACATGAAAATCCTAGTTTGCAAAGCTTTGGGATGCAGGAGTGCTGCTTGGATATACAAAAATATGCTGAATTGTCCTTTTGGTGTTCTTCAGTGTAGGGACCAGTCTCAAATACAAAGTAGGAAAAAAACTGAGGCACTCAAAAAGTACAACATAATTAAAAGCCTTTAATAATTTTCCTACTTTGTATATGAAAATTCTCGTATTAAAGTAATTAATAATGTTCTTCATGAGTAAAAATTAATTAATTAATTTGCACATATTTTGAGATCTAATAAAGCTTCAGACGTGAGGATTTTGATGAAGAGTTGCGTTGATTTTTGTTCAATGGAATCAATAGAATAGATTTTTTTCCCTAAAGCTGTTTTATTTGTGTATTTGTGTTTGCTCAAACTACAAATGTGTTAAAAATAAACCCTCGGGGCTCAGACAATGATATATTTTTCAGTAATTTAGCAATGTAGTGGAGTAGAAAGTACACACACCTGCTCTCAGATGTAGTGAAGTAAAAGTCAAAAGTACACACTTGAATACATATAACTACATTTTATACTCAAGTACAATACTTTATTACTTGCTCAAAATGCTCTGTTCCACCTTGTGATGTCATGATGTAGGAGTTTTTAAGTTAAGAGCTTCTTTTCCCTTTTGTTAGTGTTGAAGTCAATGCCGCATTATTCGAGACCCAAACAAGTCTGAGACCACAGGGTCCCGAAACAAGACAAGATCAAGACCTCTGAGAGTCGAGACTAAGACAAGATCAAGACTTTTAAAGGTCGATACTGAGAGAAGATGGAGACCAAATCAAGACCATCTTTGTCACCTTTGCCACGTGCTGGTGAGGCTGTGTGCAGTGACGTGCAGCACAGTGTTGAACCGAGCACACAGGCTGCAGTGAGAAGCCTAGCGTGGTCCTGCACGCTGGCACAAGTTTATTGCCGTCAGCAGTGGTTGTTGAGTTGAGTGTCAGACCTCGAGTCCGTGACAAGAACGAGTCCAAACACCATTGAGACCGAGACAAGACCAAGTCCAAATGCGCTCGAGTCCAAAACGATACCAAGACCACAAAAAAAAAAAAAAAAAAAAACTGTCTCGAGCAGCATGACACTACCTTTAGTTCAGTAGAGACTGGCAATTCCAGGGCTGATTTTTATCAAATGATTCTAATGAAAGTGTTTGGAGTTTAAAAACACAGTTTAGCACTTCCTGTATTACCACATGACATCACAAGGTGGAGTGTTTCTGTTTTTGATTATTGGACAATATTGGAACTTTTGTTAAAGGGCCCATATTACTCTATTTTCTGATTTGTGTTCTAATGGAGTTTCCTCATCACAAACAGACCTGGAGTTGTATTTTGTTTCATTCACATGTTTAACACACAAACCCTGAGGCTGAGTTCTTCTTTCATATAAAAAACACTCTGTTCCACCTTGTGATGTCATGTGGCAATACAGGACGTGTTCTATGTATCTTCACTAGAATCGTTTGCAAATTTTCAGACCTGGAATTTCTAACCTAAACTGAACAAAAGGCAAAGGACATACAACAGTTTCACGACATTACAAGGAACAGAGTATTTTGAGCTTTGGAGATGTTGACAGAATAATAATGCAGGGTTACTCAAACGTGTGAATGAAACAAAACACAACCCCAGATCTGTTTTTAGGAGGTAACAACATTCAACATGGTCACAAGCTCATAAGAGTCCATTTTGCGTAATTAAGGACCTTTAAACAGTCTAATAGCAGCAGGAGCAAAACTCTTGTGGTTTTCAGACTTGGGCTCATTATTGTGATCAGTGTTTGGCTGAAGGTGCTGCTGGTGATCAGCTCTGGAGCGTGCAGAGGGAGAAAGGTTGGCGATGGATTTGAGTTTAGATATCATCCTTCCCTCTGGCTCCTGGTTTATAATCCAACTCCAAGACGTCCTGGTGAAGACCTGAACCACACGAGCTTCTGCACAGCTGATCAGGGTCCAGGATTATACTGTGGGAATAAAAACTGGACAATTTTTATGACCAAGATTAGCTGGTCCAAGCTGTTTGGTACCTAATCTTTGTGGATCAACCAATCACAGCACTAGTGGTCAACAGTATTTCTTAACTTTTTGACTAAGGTGCAAACAGCAAACACCTAAAACCTTCTGAATGGCGGAGTCACGGAGCTTATTGATTGGTTGTTAGGTGGATCAGGGAGCAGCACATCCACGCTGATTTGACACTGAACTATTAAACTCGAGAACACAACATCAGTGTGTAACTTGAGTGATGATTTATATCTATAATTTACTATTTATTTTACTTTAATCTACCTTCTACAGTGGAGATGAAGAGGATTAAAGAGGAGGTGTTTGATTTCTATGGGCTATAGGTTCTATTCACGTAACGTCACAAACCAGGAAAACGTTTGGAAACATGTGATGACAACTTCTGGTGTAGTTCTCGACACTGGACTCACCGACCGACTGTGATCAAACCCACTGAAGTAAATGTGATCAGAGGTAAAATGAAGACTGCAGTTTGAAATCATCTGGAATTTGATGCCTCATCTCTTCTAATCACATGTACCAATGCACTCGGAGTTGTATGTCAGTAGGGAAATGATGAAAACTGAGAGATGGTTGGAATTGTTGATTTTTTGAACATAAAGGAACATGACAATAACATGGAGATGAAAACTGGAACATTTTCTATTTTTTCCTAGATTTTGTCAGACTTATGGTGTGCTCCTTTACCCATCCGCCTCAGAGGTCCGAGGACGTTGCCTAGCGACATGCACTGACACGCCCCTTTTCCTCGGACAGTAGAACTCGGAACTCTGGAGAACTCAGACGAGACCGAGCAAAGATTCTGAGATAGAATGCAAGAATGGTGCACCCAGTGTCACTTGTAGTGTGAAGTGTTTTCATTGTGTTTGGAGCTTTGGTGCTTTAAATGACAATTTCAGTCACTTGTATTACTGCGTCTGTACTACTGCAGTACCTTACTGCGTCTGTACTACTGCAGTACCTTACTGCGTCTGTACTACTGCAGTACCTTACTTGCGTCTGTACTACTGCAGTACCTTACTGCATCTGTACTACTGCAGTACCTTACCGCATCTGTACTACTGCAGTACCTTACTGCGTCTGTACTACTGCAGTACCTTACCGCGTCTACTGTACTACTGCGTACTACTGTACTTACCGCGTCTGTACTACTGCAGTACCTTACCGCGTCTGTACTACTGCAGTACCTTACCGCGTCTGTACTACTGCAGTACCTTACCGCGTCTATACTGCTGAAGTATCTTACCGCGTCTGTACTACTGCAGTACCTTACTGCATCTGTACTACTGCAGTACCTTACTGCATCTGTACTACTGCAGTACCTTACTGCATCTGTACTACTGCAGTACCTTACCGCGTCTGTACTACTGCAGTACCTTACCGCGTCTGTACTACTGCAGTACCTTACCGCGTCTGTACTACTGCAGTACCTTACCGTGTCTACTGTACTGTACTGTGTACTTACCGCGTCTGTACTACTGCAGTACCTTACCGCGTCTGTACTACTGCAGTACCTTACCGCGTCTGTACTACTGCAGTACCTTACCGCGTCTGTACTACTGCAGTACCTTACCGCGTCTGTACTACTGCAGTACCTTACCGCGTCTGTACTACTGCAGTACCTTACTGCATACTTTTACTACTGCAGTACTTACTCTGTACTGCTGCAGTACCTTACCGCGTCTGTACTACTGCAGTACCTTACTGCAACTGTACTACTGCAGTACCTTACTGTGTCCATATCACTGCCTAAGCGGATGGTAGTATTACTGCAGTACCTTGCTGTGCCCGTGTCATTGCCTGTGGGTTTGGTTGTCGTGTTGCCCATGTTTTAGCCCATTTCCTGTAATCTAATGTGCCAAAATGATCAACTCTCACACAACACCAAAACTTTCACTTCACTAATATTTACACTATTTATACTGCATTATACTATTTATCCTGCATTCTTCCTGGAGGTTGTGTAGTTGAAGCACAGACTAATGTTGGAGTCTGATACTCGGCCAGTGCTAAAGCAACAACAGTTTTGTGGTTAGCGTCCACTTTTATCTTCAAGTCAGACACAGGAAACATAATAAAACAGCTGAAGCATGAGTGTGACGTCATATCCAAGATCAGAGTGGGAGACAGATGGATACATGAACCCAGCATAACTGCGACGAACAGAGCCCGCCGGAAGTCGTCATCGCTTGTTTCCAGACGTCTTCCTGGTTTGTGATGAAAGTGTGAATAGAAAGTGTGAATAGAGCCATATTGAGATCACCATGTTCCTTTTATTGTTTTGAAAATGCAAAATTCACTAGAAACAATGTATTAACAACTTTTATATGCTCCAATTTAGTTTTTAATGCTCCCCCTTCAGAGCACTATCACTTTACAATAAGAGAGGTTACTGCTAATGTAACTACCGCACATTGCATCAGGTTTGTGAAGTTGTAGTATATTGTTTTTTATCATGTTTTTGTACATTTATAGAAAACTGTCACATGGGAGCATGGGTGACACAGGCTTGTGGGCAGAATTTTGTACAGAATTACTTTTTTTTACCATAAGGAGGGTTTGAATAGTGCCAGGAGAGATCACTAAATTACTCAAACATGTATGGATGACACCTAAAACTTCTTCAGGCATGTTTTTGATGAGGGAACGTTATAGAAAGCTGAAGAAAGTTGATTTTGCGTAACCCCTTCTCTTTAACAACAGCTCCAAAAGTATTCCGTGACAAATAACCGTATTAAATATTAAAACAAACATACACCCCACTGAGATGGAAATGATATTAAAAGTGTTTAATACTTTTAATACACTACACTTTGACTTAAGTAGGTGACGTTACTCTCCTTTTTTACTCCCAGGCCTGGTTTGGACATTACATCTCTGCCTTCACTTCTCTTCAGCTGCCACGCTCGACTCAAACCAGTGACCGGTCGAACAAACGCGCCGCAATTCACCGGGTCACGGCAACATGGAGCCAGTGACATCACCCCCCTCCCCCGCCCTGGCACACGTCCTGGAAGCGCCACACAACTTATTAATAAAGTCATTCTTCAGAAATGTTGTGAGTCCTGGAGAGACTTCGCATGGTTTTGGAAGTCGGTGCTGTTGATGTTGGCAAAGTGAGGCGATGCAGTCATGCCCCAAAACTGTACTCACCGGTGACTTGCAAAGGATAGGAGTTGTTTGTGAGAGGCCTCTGTTTTTAGGGGCCTGGGGGTCAGTTAAAGGCACTGTACCTGAGTTTTACTGTCTTAAAGGGCCTATATATTATGCAAAATTGACTCTTATGAGCTTTTATTGATGTAAGAATGCTGCTACCTCCTCAAAAACCCGAGTTGTGTTTAGTTTCATTCACAAATGTTTGAGTAAATGTTATTACTCTCTCTATATCTCTATCTCTATCTGTATATGTATATGTATATGTATATGTATATATATATGTATATGTATATGCATATATATATATATATATATATATATATATGTATATGTATATGTATATATATATATATATATATATGTATATGTATATGTGATGTCGTCAGTGTTGGGAAGGTGACTTTTAAAATGTATTCCCCTACAGATTACAGATTACATACCCCAGAATGTAGTTTGTAACATAATCCATTAAATTACTTAAAGTGAGTGATGTAATCTGAATACTTTGGATTACTTGATATTGTCGTGCTTTTTAAAACTACATGGATGTACCAACCACATCCTGAAAATTCTTGTTTGTTCTCTTCAAATTGTCTGTTGAGCCCAAGTCTCCATGAATAAGAAACTGTTTGAAGTAAAGTAACAAAGACTTAACTTAACTTAACATAAGATGTTTTATCTGCTTAAAAACAATAAAAAGCCCAGACTTTACTTAACCATATTCAAAATATTATTGATAGAGAAATGCTTTATATAATACGAGATCACTGGGCTTAGTCCTGGTTTAGTCCTAGTTTAGACCTGGTTTAGTCCTGGACTGGATTAGTCTTGGTGTTAGTTCTGGTTTAGAGGCTCACAGGAGGAAGCGCGGTTTACGCAGCGTACACGAGAAAACACAGTCCACACATGGCGCACGGGAGGACAGCGGTGTCCGCGCAGTAACTACAGAAGAAGACTTGGTCGGCGCGTTCTCAGGTTGATGACAATGATGAAGGTGTGTGTGTGTGTTTGTGTGTGTTTGTGTGTGTTTGTGTGCGTGTCCCCTCATGTCTCAGGTCACTATAGGACAGTAGTGCAGACATCATGAGTCTATGCAGGTTGTTTTCACCAGTGCCAGTAGCTCCGGTTTGACATTTAACTTGTAGGCGATTTTATATTTGTTATTTTCTTTTATATTTCACGTCGGGAGAAGAATTTCCCAGATACCAATGTGTTTTTACCTGTGCACTGCTGCCTCTGTTCTACTGGCTCTTCGACCTGGTCCATTGTGTGACTGACTACATCACTGTTATTGTGCACGTTCTGTTTGGGTTTGCAGAAATGAGTGGAATTACTGAAAAAATAAAATAAATAAATAAATAAGATGTAGCAAAAAATGTGAAAACAGGAAAATACCATCATGTAATCCATTTATTTCAGCAAAGTAACTGTAATCCAATTACCACTCACTGAAACAGTAACTGTAACTGGTACATGTAATCTGTTACTCCCCAACACTGGATGTCATGCATTGGTAGTTTTCAAGTGAACAGCTCCTTTTACCTTTAGTTCAGCAGATATTAGCATTTCCAGCTCTGTTTTAATGACGGAACAACATTAGAACATAAACCAGAAAGAAAACAAATATGGAAATATGGAAAAAAATAACTTTTATTGATTTGAAAATGCTCTATTCACTGAAAACTATGTATTGACATAAGCTTTACTGGGTAACACTTTATAATAACCACACCTTAATTAGCCTTAATAAAGCATGAACAAAGACTTAATTAATAATGATTCACACTTAGCAACTACTTAATTACTACCTGAATTAGCACTTAACTTGCACTTAATTCACCTGTGCTGTAAATAGTTACTTAATACTTCTTAATTACTCATGAGCTAACCATTTGCATGTTTACAAATGTATATTTAAGTACAAATTTGAGCATTTATTAATGATTAATAAGCTATGAGAGAATGATTTACTAATAATGCAATGCAATGATCATTCAGGCAGCTGTTATCTGTTAAGTCTTTCTGAGAGTTTTTCTAAAGTGAAGAGGAATTATGCTTTATTAAGCATTTGTTAAGGTTGGTCAAATTCCAGAGAAACAATAATGCATTACTAGTAAATCATTCTCTCATGGCTTAATAATCATTAATAAATGCTCAAATTTGTACTTAAATATACATTTACAAATGCACAAGCAAATGGTTAGTTCATGATTAATTAAGTAAGAAATACTTATGAGTAACTATTTACAGCACAGACGAATTAAGTGCAAGTTAAGTGCTCATTCAGGTAGTAATTAAGTAGTTACTAAGCATGAATCATTATTAATTAAGTCTTTGTTCATGCTTTATTAAGGCTAAATAAGGTGTAGTTCTTATAAAGTGTTACCGCTTTACTTTTGTTTTTGACGCTCTGAGTGCCCCTTCTTGTGCTTAAACCACTATCGTAACATCAGGGTGCAGCCCGCTAATAAAACTACTAAAGTGCACAGTGCATCAGGTTTGTCACGTTGTACTGTAGTGTGTTTTATCATGTTTTTGTATATTTATGGAGAATTGTTGTGTGGGAGCATTGGTCAGACTCTTAGGAGGGTTGGAATAGGGCCAGGAGAGATCACTAGATTACTCAAACATGCATGTATGACGTCTAAACCCTCTTTAGACATATTTTTGATGAGGGAACAACATTATAACATAAAAGTCAGTTTAGCCTAATACCTATTTAATCAAAATGTGAAAAACAGAATTAGTTCACTTTAAATGGTTTGCAGTGGTCTAGTACACTGTGGCTCAAAGACTGGGTCATGACTCTCAGGTGGGTCACAAGAGATTTTTTGGGGGGTCGCCTTGTCACAGTCTGCATGTAGGACTGTGATATACAGTTCTGGCACATGAGAGAGAGACTGAGTCAGCAAATCCCATCTGCCTACCCCTGTGCTCACAAATGAAGACAAAGTACAGAAACAGACTGAACATTCTATAAAAACACACACAGGCCCAACTATCTCATTAGAAATGTTGAAATGTTAAGACATGTTTTGTATAATTTCTAAACTTTTTGTTATTATTTTATTGACTGTTTTGTTCCAATATTGCTGCTTCAATTGATTGTTGAAAAGAAAAAGAAATGTTTTACATTTAATGCCCAAATAGATTGACTCCTTTTATTGCTGCTTCAGTGACTGTTTTACTAATTGTTCAAAAACACCATCCCTCAGTCAACAATAAAATATCCTCATTAATGTTCAATAATTCTCAAATCCACCTTTATTTTGTGATGTAGGAATAATGTCTGTTGACTTGGGTCGCGAAGTCAAAATATTTTTCTGCTAGTTTCCCCCATGTGTCAGGATGCACCATGCCAAATTTTAAGGGTTATTTGACCATGTGTGCAGTTTCAGTACCTTAATATTTAAAGTTACATAATTTTGCAAATAGCTTTTCTTAAAAAGTGTGTTTTTTGGGCCCTGAGACCAAACGGGGCCGAGTTGGGGTTGGTCCCTATCAACTCGTGATGGCCCAAGATATAAGATAACAGGAAATAATAGTGAAAAAAAGGTAGCAAAAAACATCCTGAGGGGTGGACCTGGCTCCCGGCCTGTAAGTATTGTCAGGGGACCACGCAGTACAAGTCCACTTTGTGCGCTTGGACGGGTGGCATGATCTGAATAATTTTTGTGACTATAAAACATATTTGGCAGCTACTGTGGCTGAGGCAATGTGCTTTTCTTTCACTGGTGTTTTGCATTCAGGCATGTCCGTGAGTCATTAAAGGGACCAGTGAAATGGAGCGGTGGAGAGTGATTTGTTCTCTTGAATGGTGCTGCGGTGTGGGGACGGGGCCAAGTTTTTTTTTTTCTCTTAGAAGTGTGATTTGTGATTGACAGGTAGATGAACCAATCGGAGAAAAGCACGGTTCACTTGTGTTAAAAACTAGGGCTGCAACTAGTTTTAGCAATTATGAATTAGTCGACTAGTCAAACAAGTACTCAGTTACATTTTTTATAGTACTTTTCAGAAAACTTTTTTGAGATACTTTATTGATCCCAAGTGAAATTCGAGTTTTACTGCAGCAGCTTTTACTCTGCGCTCTCAGTGATCTTTGTGTCTCAGTCAAAGGTCTCAGGTCAGTTTAAAAGGACGACTGGTCAGGGAGGGTCAGCAGATCGTCCGATGAGGTTCATTTGTTCTTCCGATAATTTATGTTATTAGGTCCTTTTTTTAGACCAAGAGTTTGTTTTCATACCTGACAGTTTCGACTGCTCACTAGCGCTCTTCGTCAGAGTGGTCACGTGATGTTGCTGTGATGTGTCCGGTCAGCTGAAGGTGTGGACACGAGCTACAAAACACAAAGCAGAACAGGAACAACTCAAATCGGCCATTTCTTGCCATTGTAAAAGAGAGAATCACATTATGGACTAGGATGGAGCAAACATCATTGAGACAGAGGAAAACAAACATCGTCACTGGATTAAAGAGGCAATCGAAATACAGAAACGTGCCCACGGGACGATAAACCGAGACGAGGGGGCTTTTTTACTCTCACACACCTGGGATACTGTCCTGAGGAAGTGGGATTACAGGTGTCGCTGTCGTCCTGCCTCCACTAGTAGGAAGACAGCGCCAAAACCTGTTTAAATCAGCTGACCGGACACGTCACAGCAACATCACATGACCACTCTGAGGAAGACGCTAGTGAGCAGTCCAAACTGTCAGGTATGAAAACAAACTCTTGGTCTGAAAAAAGAACCTAATAAGATAGGTCAGCAGATCTGTGTCAGGGCAGTTTCAGGAGAAGAAGAGCCAAAACTATCTCTCTTCTCTCTTCAAAACTATCAGCGTCCAGGGGAAACCAGGTGAACCCAACAGGAAAGGCCTCGTTCTTACTCCGCTCTAGTGTTTTGTTGGTGATGAAATGGGCCATTCCTTCAAGTATTTCCTCTGTAAGGTCTCGCTGCCACATGCGGTGTAAGAAGTCTGTAGCATCTCAAAAGTCCATAGGTAGTTCCTTAACTTAGCCTCTTGCACAGTCTCCATGGATACTGGAAAAAAAAACCAAAAAAAAAACAGCCCATTTCACACAATCCAACAGTGCCTTGCGTGTGTCCTTTGAACTGCGCATGCTGGAGTTCTCAGTTGGATAAAATCCCATAATAGGATGTTAAAGAGACAGTCCGAAAATTTTGGACATTGGACCTCATTTCCTAGTGATCCAGAGTGTTGGAGACGTGTGGAGACACTTTTTGAAATATTCCATCCAGTCCTTGTATTTGCAGAGGTCGCTGGTGTTAGGCTAGTGCATGTCAATGGTCATAGTTCTCCTGACACTAAAAACAGTCTTACCCACTTCACAAAACACCCGAAACAAATCTATTATTACACCAGACTGTCCATATGAATGTCTGTGTTGATAGAATCATTTTAGAAGTAAAACCAACATTGTATTTGAAGGATTTCTGTGTGAGCAGCAGCAGTGAGTTGTACTTCCTGATAGAAGCTCAGCAGCGGTGGACTGATATCGCCTAACACCTGTCTTACCGGCAAAGTCAAATTCCGCTGCTGTTGAGAAAATAGTCCCTCAACATGAGACAATTCATGTGAAGCAAGGTGAGTTTTATTTCAAACATTATTCTATCGACACAGACATTCACATGGACAGTCTGGTGTAAGAATAGATTTGTTTGGGGTGTTTTGTGGAGTGGGTAAGACTGTTTTTAGTGGCAGGAGAACTATGACCATTGACATGCACTAGTCTAACACCAGTGACCTCTGCAAATACAAGGACTGGAGGGAATATTTCAGAAAGTGTCTCCACACGTCTCCAACACTCTGGCGCGGTCGTTTCTGTGTCCGCAAGTCTTCCCTATCCACACAGCTTTGAGCATATTTGTTTACATTTTACAGAAACAAAACTTAAAACCACATGGCTCATTTGCATAAATGGAGCACTCAAAAAAACAGCTTGTTATTGTGCGCTGGTGTGGTTCAGCTTCTGTCGGACGAAAGGACACGACTCAGTGGAATATGAGTGTTCTTTCTGTGACAGAGGTTTGTTCTGCTGATGGTGAGTCTGTTCTGTGTTTCTGTCGTGTTGGAGATGGTTCATGTGAAACTTTTCAGAGATTATATGTCTGCAGGTCGTACACAGACCGTTTATATGAATGGACATATATTCTAGCCTCTTAACGTTTTGGCGGTGAATTACTTCACGGCGCATAGAACTATGTCAGAGTATCAGTGTTTTCAGGCGTACACACAGTGCAGGATCAGATCTGTACTCAGATGAATTCGTGGGAGCTGGAGGCACCAGATCGTTCCGTCTCTGGAGCCGTTTTCAGTTGGATTAGTGTGAACGAACACTGCATCCACAACCAAAACGACTCAAAAGCATACTAGTGTGGACAGGGAAAGAGCTCAAAAACACAAAACCTTTCAAAAACTGCTTAGAGTGTGAGCCAGGTAGCTTTTATTCCAACCTGACTAAAAGTTGTACTTTCTCTTTACACTGAGTAGGTCTAGAAGTGACAAAAGCTTTATGTGGACAGTCTGAAATGAAATGAACATGATTTGTGTTTCAGAGTCAGTTTTTGTGCAATATAGGACCTTTAATCAAATCATAACCACTTAAATCAAAAGAATATTGTACCAGGGCTTCCTCCGGCGTGTCCCATAGGTGCCCCATAGTAACCCGGCTCTATAGAACATATAACGTGAGGAAGTGGCTGTCTGCTAAACAGTCCAGTTTGTAATTATTAGTGTAAGGCCCCAACCCTCCCGGCTCCCATCTCCTATCACCAGCTCAGTCTACAGCGGTGTGCAGGGGCCGGCGGGCGGGGGTCTGGGGGCCATAAAACATGATGAAGTGAGGGTTCTGGAGCTGTGAAGGCACCAGGCTCATGGGTGAAAAACGACAGAGGAGCGGGTGGACCATGGGAACACGTCTGCAGCGCTGCGATGATTAAAGTGCTGTGTGGAGACGGTAGCTCACAGACAGGCTGCTGTGATAACAACCAGAGGAGAAACATCTGTGCGACTACTGAGGAACTGCAGCGCGGAGCGTTCAGAGGAGGGGCTTCAACATGTGGAAAGAGGAACCAGACGCTGATGAAAGAGCGGTTATTATGTTAAATCAATTTTTTTTGTTGCTTTCTACCATGTTATAACGTTGTTCCCTCATTAAAAACATGCACGGAGTGGTTTTACGTGTCATCCATGCACGTTTGAGTAATCTAGTGATCTCTTCTGCGCCCTATTCGAACCCTCCTTACATCCATGCTCCCACACGACGATTTTCCATAAATATACACTGAAAAAATGGTCCAAGAGGAGTTGCTCAAATTGCAAAAACAAATTTGACAACAATAACATGACTTTTTTACATTTCTCTGTCCAGCATGTTTAAATCTTACAAAGGTCACTTGATTGTGGCCGATGTGAGACCTGCATGTTTTAATCAGGTTGAGGAAACATGACTTTATTATAATCTGTGGTGAGGCTCCTCCCTCTGGAATTCTCCTCCTCAAAACTTTTGGAGGGAAAATTCAAATGTAACAGGACACAGGACAGATTCCAGGAGCAGAGACACACAGTGTGGAGCAGGAGGATTATGAGAACTGATCTGGAGGGGAGACTTTTTAAAGGTTTATATGCTTCTCCAGCCTAGAATGTCGTCATTGTTAAAACATGTTTGTGGTGTTTTATTTGAAATTAGAGTTAATGTAAAGACTCCTTGAAACAAATTGTATTTGACTGTCCATCTACAAGAGTGTGACAGTTGTACTAAGATTTGAATGTGTTTGTTCCAGAGTCGTCTCCAAACAAACAGTGACGTCCAGAGCTCTGCTGGAGCTGTGGGGAAGTTCATGAATGTTACATCTGATGTTTCAGGAAAAAGGAAGATGTTTGAGAACCAACAAAACACAGAGCACAGATGAACAAAGTAAGTAAACCAACTCAAATGATTTTAAAATAATTTTTCAAAATGAACTTCCTACTGAAACAGTTATTGTGTTTCCACAGGGAGACTTTATACCAGATGCCCTCCCTGTTACTGCATTTAGAGGAAGAAAAGCAGCACATGGTGAGTTTTGTTTCTGCAGATACAGTTCTAATGTTCTTGTGATTCTGTTCTGGTCCATTATAGGTACCATAAATGTATTTTTAAACATGTAGAACAGAGTAGATCATCAGAATGTGATCATCATGTGTTATTCGTGTGTTCATAGGCAGAGACCAGAGCTTCTTCACTGGAATAAATCTTCACACTGTCCAGCTTCCAAACTGTGTGTCTCTGTACTTGTGTGTCTCTGTGTGTTTGATTCTGTTTAAGACAAAACAGAACTGTGGAAAACTAAAGACTGTTTTTGTTTTCTTTTACAGAATTAGATCAATTAAATTAAATTATACAGACTTATACATTTCATGATAAGGTAACATAAGATAAATATACATATTCAGCATGATTTGATCAAATTTCATCAACATGAAAAAGTGACGTTCATGTTCTGAGAAAAATATGTGTAGAGGGAATTGAAATAAGTTTCAAAGCCTAAACATAATTTTATTGCATGCAAACGCTTTCCAGAACTTTTTTACACAAATCCAGCAACCTTTTTTTTTCAGTGTACCAAACCATGACACAAAACTGCGCACAACATAACAAACCTGACGCGATGTGCAGTAGTTTCATTAGCAGGATGCACTGTGATTATGTTGTGATCGCGCTGTTGTTGCACCTCTGAAATGAACGACAAGACTCGCGTTCATTTTAGCTTTTGGGCAACTTTTAATTTTACGCCTATTTTCAACAACAACAAAAA
The DNA here is from genome assembly GCF_026225935.1 of Boleophthalmus pectinirostris. NCBI lineage: Eukaryota > Metazoa > Chordata > Actinopteri > Gobiiformes > Gobiidae > Boleophthalmus > Boleophthalmus pectinirostris. The sequence continues at coordinate 32,084,252 of NW_026571070.1, forward strand.
AACAACCTGCTTTTCCCATAAGTCTTTGAGTCTCACATTCTTAAAGCAACAGTAAAGTAAAGACCCCGTTATTATATAGGCCAGTTTCAGCTGACGTCATTGTTATTAAAAGCCCGCGTTGCATGCTGGGAAATATTTTGCTCGGAGGCAAGAAACAGGATAGCGGTCAAACACAGTGCGTAACCTCACGTATTATCCCGATAATGGTAAATTCCTGCTGCATTATCGGATGCACAAATAGAAGCACGGGAGAAGGAAAATATCTTTTTCATATTCCGAGTGAAAAGAACCGCTAACGGCGAATTAAACGGCTTTTAAACATTCACAGAGCAAACGTAGAAGATCCTAACAAACCGTGGACTCCAACAAGTTCAACAACACATTGAGACTCTTGGAGGTTTCCACCAAGTCATTGTGGATATCGCCGAAATGAATATTTGTCCAGGTAGTTGGTGATTCTGACCAGAAATTTGGTTTGGTCCACCTTTTGTCGGGGTTGAAAAGGGTGATTTGTCGTCCATCGATGCTTATGACCAATTTCTGGTCAAATGGTCTTGGGTCCTCTGCCGTTAGAGTGGATAAATAACCGGGATCAATACCCTTTACCTGCTTTCTCGCTCCGTCCGTCATGTTGAATTAGTGTTTCTTGCCGCCAACCAAAATAATTCCCAGCATGCAACGCGCGCTTTTGTCAACAATGAAACTCGCCTATAGGTACAATGAAATGACAGAATAAAGAATATTATCAGTGAAGTATGTATTTATATCAAATAAAAATGATTTTAGCTATTTAAATGAAACATGAATTTAGTCTTATGAATTTTATAACAGAAATATTGCATTTTAATTTTCAGGGCACTACACTCTGAAAGGGGAGAGAGTTCACGAACAATACGAGGTACATGGTGTAGACCTGGTTTAGTCCTGGTTTAGTCCTGGTTTAGACCTGGTTTAGACCTGGTTTAGTCCTGGTTTAGTCCTGGTTTTAGACCTGGTTTAGACCTGGTTTAGTCCTGGTTTAGTCCTGGTTTAGACCTGGTTTAGTCCTGGTTTAGTCCTGGTTTAGACCTGGTTTAGTCCTGGTTTAGACCTGGTTTAGTCCTGGTTTAGTCCTGGTTTAGTCCTAGTTTAGTCCTGGTTTTAGTCCTGGTTTTCATCCTGGTTTAGCCCAAAATGTGAAAACAGGAAAATACCGCCATGTAATCCATTTATTTCAACAAAGTAACTGTAATCCAATTACCACTCACTGAAACAGTAACTGTAACTGAATACAGTTACTCATAATTTGTACTCTGATACATGTAATCTGTTACTCCCCAACACTGACTGCAAATATTTAAGTTGAGCTGAATGAGCACTTTGAATTCAGCTGTTATCAAAAGGTACAAGTAGCAAACCATCCAATAAAGTTCTGGTAGATTGTGAATTTGGTGAAGTTCATCAGTTTAAAATAATTGAGGTAAATGATTGAATTTTTTTTTTTTTTTTTTTTTGAGTTCAGGTAACTTCTTTGGGTTTACAGTGTACCTGGGACATTCCAAACACTCGTAGGGTCGCCCATGGGTGCCAGGTCAGACAGAGGGCAGTTCTAACCCCAGTGGTGATCCAGGCGCGGGGTTGGGCTTGTGTGTGTGTGTGTAATGGCCACGCGTTTGCCCATCAAGATCTTCTGACTCATGGCTGACTGGAGCCTGTGTGACCAGAACAGGAGCTGTGTTGGCATTGCCCACATGAGTCAGACCTGTTCCCGGTGCAGGTTGGCGTTCACCAGAGCTGCCCTTTGTCAACAGTTCTGTTCATTGGTTTTACGGACAGGGTTGGTTTGATTCCACAGAAGCACATTTTTGCTTTTCTGGAGAAGACGTTGTGTTTCTGGCTTGATGAAGTCATACACAGTGTACATGGTGCTTGTTCGCAGATGCCCTCTAAATGTAAGGCCATGATTTTGACCAGGAAAATGTGGCTTAGTAATAATAATAATAATAATAATAATAATAATAATAATAATGCATTAGTTTGCAATTTGGTGCATTATTCATTCACCGCACTTAAGTTACTATTATAGCCACAGCAGCTCCGGGGAAGAGTGACGGAAGTGAAGCTCCCAATCTGCACCATCAGCCCCTCCGACCACCACCAACCATGGATCTATTAAAATAACTGGACAGGGTGTTGGTAGCTTGTAGCTGCCTCCAGTAGTAGTCCAGATGTAGTGGTCATTCACTGATACTACAGCAGAAAAAATTCCATGGGCCGAGACAAGATTTTTCTTATAGAGCACAATGTAATTGTTGAGGAAAATAACCTTTTTCCTCACGTGTTCGTTAGTTTCTGCTTAGACAAAAAATTACACTTGAAACAGAAATAAAGTACAGATAATTTACTTATTCCAAAGTCATATTTGTACAAGGAGTCTGTGCTGACATTCCCATGCACAGACTGAATACTTACGCCTATACAATGATATTTATACACAAACTACAGTGGGAGGCGACCATAGTTTAGACTTAGTGCCTCTTCGTTGGTGCACGGTCCAGTCAGGCCTCTGGGCATGTTGCACAATCTTATCCGATTGTGACAAGGATCCCCCGGATTCATCTCACTCTCCTTACAGGAGCGTCCTGCTGGTCTGATCAGGGTGATGAGTCATGAGTCTGCATATCTCTATCAATAAGTCCTTGGCCTATTTAGTTAATTGATTAGACATATAGATAGAAATAGAATATCTTGTACATGAACTGAACCTGTCTCTGCATCCCTCAGCTGTAATCTGATCCCTGTTTTCTGGGTCATTGTATAGTCAGTTATAATAGTACAATAATAAAATCTAGCAGCACATCAGTAACATCACAGCAGTAGTTATACACCACCTAAGCCTAGTTTTTTATCCTAACATAATCACAAATTGTTCGTGTTCAGCTAACAGGAAACTACCACTTTAAAAATGTCAGATTTTGTGGCGATTTTTACCTATTTTTAGATCATAAACATTTTCTCAGCTCAAAATCCTTCAGTTGTCTTAAAAAATGCTTTATAGTCGTTTGCTCTGGCTACACACTAGCTCCTCTCTCTCTGATTGGTCAAAGCGATCACGTGATACACGAGCCCGCGCTCCGTGTGTGCGTTCGCGTGCATTGGCGTGTGCCCGCGGGAGAAAAGACACTACTGCACATGCTCGGTCGACCCAAAGCCACTGGAAGAACCTCGCCGGGCTAAAGACGAGTCTGGGATCATGCGCCACTGAGCTCAGCCCATTGACTTGAATGAGCGGCTATTGTGAAACTCTGGGGCTTGCCACCAACACTCATGCACACACCACTTTCTTATTAGGCAAAGTTGAAAGTTCAAAGTGATGATGAGATGATGTGATGATATCAGGCCTTGACGAGGAGGTTTGTCTTGCCGTCTGCAGGTGAGAGGAGGAGTTCAGGTATCTTGGTGTTGTTCCAGTGAGGGAAGAACTACAACAAAACGAGCTGAAGAGTCCCAAGCATGTGTTTCTCATGGCTCGTGGATGACTCTCTGGGGAGATGTTCCAGAGCAATATTCACTGACTACTGTAGTGTTGACACTTCAGATCCTCTTTGGGTTTGCTTTGGGTTAGTCTTGGTTTCAAATTTGTGTAAAAGGTCTTTTATTTAGAGTCATGTTGTTTTATAAATCAAGTTGGACATTGAATAATACTAATGTCATACTTTGTCTTTATCATTATTCAAAAGTTAAAGGGCCCATCTCATGCAAAATCAACCCTTCAGAGCTTTCTACCTTCTAAGAGTGATGTGTGGGCCTTGGATTTGTCGCCCAAGTGGTTTTTAGATTGATTTGGCGTTTTTAACAAATTGCAGCAAATTTCTGCCACCATCCAACGTGACAACGAACTGAAGCTGCTACAAGGATGACACGGCAGCTACACCTATGACGCACTTGACGTAGCAGAAAGCACTTCACACCCGCCCTCCCCTTCCTCGCTCCACCACCTCCACCCCGCCTCTACCCTGCATCGACTGACAATTCCCACATGAACACCTCAACAAAAGCGACAGCATAAGCTCATTGTTCTCCACTGCAGTGAACACGATACAATAAGTTTATCTACTAGTGTTTATTAATATTTTATCAATCAGTAATGTTCAGCTGATGTCAACGCGGTGCTTGAGCTTCGTGCACCTCAAAATCCTCGTCCGATTCCGGGTCCAACACATGCGGCTGAACGCGCTGTATCTCCATGATGAATAAAAGTTTATTCCTGCCACTATCAGGGTGCACGTCTGTCTCCCCCTCCCTCCCTGAGATGGGCGGAGGAAGGGCGGCTCACTCGTCACAGAGCAGGAGAGGCTGAGAATATCTTTACTGTAAATTTTCTTATAAAACGCCATTCCATTGATTACACACTATTTCAGATTCTCGTGGCAATATGGGACAAAGTGCATCCCTTTTCAGTTCAATACGGGACGCGTACTTTTGTTTCCGAATATGGGACGATTCCGTTTTTTAAGGGACGGTTGGCAACCCTAGTGACTGCCTCCAAGAAATCAGTAAGATTTCAGAACTATTGTGTAATGGATGTTCCAAAATCCAAATTGTGCTTGTTTATGTGCAGAAGATACAATGTGAAAAGAGTTATTTTACATGAGATGGGATATTTAAGTCCGTACTTGTAAACACACATGCCTTCACCTCTGCTCTGCTGCTGAACCTGCTCCATCTGCTCCTGTGTAAACGGAGAGCGTCTGTTGTCAGCTCGGCCATCAAACAGGAAGCCAGCCTTTGTCCCGCTCCTGAATGCGCCGCCTGATGTTGCCAGGGGTCATTATGGGTAATTGGTGGAACAATGAGGCGATGACAGCGCTGGACCCAAAGCTACAGAAAGGTTAGACTCACCCAACCCAGCCGTCCACCTCTCCTCTCCCTCTCTCCCCTCTTTTTCTCTCCGTCTGTGCTCCCTCTCTCTCTCTCCCGGCCCGTCACATCCCACTGGGCACAATTAGGACGCACAATGACCTTTTTGTGGCGCACTGTCCGGGCAGTATCAACACCGCCTGCTCAATACACAGCTCGGGAGTTTGCTTTTGGATTTTTGGTTCTTGAAAATAAACACTCGCCGGTCTGGGAAGTCAGTGCAGACATCACATACACAGATTAGCAGGAAAAGGCATGTGGGTTTGTCCAGAGCGTAAAGTGTATAAAGAAGAATGTGACGTCACCCATAGAGTTCCAGTCAAATAAAACTCACCAAAAATAACAATTGGAGAAGCGAATTTAGAGCCAAGTTCCATAATAGAAAAAGTCATTTATTTATGGACAAAATAGTGAAATAAAAACACAAGGATCAAGTACAGCGGGTTAATAAAAACATTTTAAGACCAAAATAACAGCACTTACAGAGAGAACGGTGACTTTTATTTATATTTTTTTAATGTAAAGTCAATTGGGACAGAGTCAGTGGAGCCAGAAGTGCGACCATGATCACTTCCTGTTTGGATTTGGCTTTATTTTTTTTGGTCTTTTATTTTACAAATGTGCACTGGTGAAGGGTCTGTCTCCATAGAGATGTTATGGCTTTGTCTAGAATGTTCCACAGTATGGCATTAACATCCATATCCATCTGTGAGAAGGCAGGTGAGTCAAGTCAGATCTGTGGAGAGGTGGGCCTGCTAACAGCAAGAATGCATGCTTTTTTCTTTTTTTTTTTATTTATATTTATTATTTATTTATTTATTTTTTCTTTTCTTTCTTTCTTTCTTTTTTATTTAATTTATTTATTTTAATTTCATTTATTTATTTATTTTCTTTAATTTATTTTTTTCTTTTCTTTACTTATTTATTTATATTATTATTATTATTAATATTATTATTATTATTATCAGTAGTAGTAGTAGTAGTAGTATTTATTTATTTTTCTTCTTTGTATGCATGTTAGTTTTATATTTAGTTATGTCTGTCTTGTTGTTGATGTATTGAGTATCCAATCCCTCAAACTTGACAAATTATTTAAAAAAAAGAAAGAAAAGAATACATGTTTTTCAAAGTACTATTATCCAGTGCAAACCAGTCCTGTACTTGTTTATCCTAAAATAACAATCTTTCTACTATGTTATAATATTGTTCAATCATTAAAAACATGCCCAAAGTGGTTTTAAATATCATCCATGCGTGTCTGAGTAATTCAGTGATCTCTCCAGGGCCCTATTCAAACCCTCCTAAGATTCTGTCCAATGCTCCGCCCACAAGCCATCGTCACCCAGGCTCCCACACGACACTTCTCCAGAAATACACAAAAACATGATACTAAACCAGGGCTGAGTAATTATTTTTTCCATGGGGCCACATGAGAAACAGAAAATACTGTGGAGGCCAAAATGTTTAACACAATTCTGCAGAATATTAATTGTATTTCTTTTTAAAAAGCAGTAAATATCATTGTTTTGATGAGCTGCTCAGACTGGTAAGACTTTATGTTATGACCAAGCAATGAAAAAGTGAAGTTGTCTTAAAAAAACAAAAAAACACCTAAAATAAAAACAATGCATCTTTAGTCCATGTATGAGGTCAAACCATAAAATGTGTTTATTTTCTAATTCCAAATGATTAAACAGGCCGGTCAGAGTCAATCAAAGGGCTGTATGTGGCTCTGGAGCTGGACAATGCCCAGGTTTGTACTAAACTGTGCACTGCAACAGTTATTACACCTAGTTTTAGTTTTATCTGGCAACCCAAAATAAAGAGTCCAAGCTTTATGACTGGAAAAACTATAGGTTGATTTAACACGGTGGTTAGTACTCTTACATCACAGCAACAGCCTCTCTGTGCAGAGTTTGCATGTTCTCCTTGTGTCTGGGCGGGTTTCCTCTCTCTGGACACTCTGATTTCCCCCACCAAACCAAAAACATGCACAGTAGGCCAAAACCTCCAGACCAAAACTAGCTTCTGAATCTGGAGATGGGTCCCTGTGTGCCAAATGCACAAAGTACAAATTTTCCCAAGTGTACCTTAACCTTGAGTCAAAACACAAAAGTAAAGCTACTTTTAGAGCAGGGGTCTCCCACCTGTAGCTCGGGAGCTACCAGTAGTTCTCCAACCTCTTCCAAATAGCTCACTAAGGGATTTCTGAAGTACACGTCTTGTGCTGAAAAAGTAAAATGTGGTTAATTAAATGTCCTATTACCAGTGTACATGTATCATTGTGATTCCTAACTTTGTGCTCTAATAAATGGATAATGGTTTATGTTTTGTAGGCATCTAACTGCACCGATCTGCAGTTAGATATCTATATCTAGGTATATCTTGGATCGGGGCAGCGTCAACAGTGATGCAGTTGCTGTTTTGGACCGTTGTGGTGAAGAGGGAGCTGAGCCAAAAGGCAAAGCTCTCGATTTACCGGTCAGTCTTCATTCCTACCCTCACCTCTGGTCATGAGCTCTGGGCAATGACAAGATCGTGGATACAAGAGCTCGAAATGAGTTTCCTCTACAGGGTGTCTGTGCGCTCCCTTAGAGATAGAGTGAGGAGCTCAGTCACATGGGAGGAGCTCGGAGTAGAGCCGCTGCTCCTCCACGTCGAGAGGAGCCAGTTGAGGTGGCTTGGGCATCTGTTCTGGATGTCTCCTGGACGTCTCCCTCGGGAGGTGTTCATGTCCCACCAGGAGGAGGCCCCGGGGAAGACCCTGGACACGCTGGAGGGACTATGTCTCTGAGCTGGCCTGGGAAAGCCTTGGGATCCCCCTCAAGGAGCTGGAGGAAGTGTCTGGGGTGAAGGAAGTCTGGGAGTTGATGCTTAGACTGCTGCCCCTGCGACCCGGCCCCGGATAAGTGGAAGAAAATGGATGGATGGATGGAGGTTTCTAACTGAACAACATCTAAGGCTCGCCGTGGCTCTTACATATACTCAATTTCTCCTGACTAGAAGCCCTCTGGCCTTTTCCTTTTGTACAGGTAGCTCACCGGAGAAAAAAGTTTAGAGACCCCTGATTGTATTACATGATATATTCTAATAATAACTGTTCCCAGTAAAATCAGGATTTGATTTGTTTATGGAATATTAGGCTAAGAAAACTCTGTAGTCTACTGCCTTTAATCAGCACAGAAATATGTCAGCCACATGCAAATACAGGAAATAAGTCTGAAGTTTTCTTATGATCAGGGCCCAGCTGTGTGTCAAATAAAGTAAGAAAAGTCATAATATGAAAAAATGAGACTAAATCAACAGTTTTTAATGAGACAGTACCAGAGCACATCAGCATATATTTCGGTTGAGTTCACGTTTCATTGTGTGCAGGATTGTGTTTAAACTGAACCCCGCGCGCTCTGGTTAAGTGGCTGCGGCTTTGGCACCGGGAGCCGTTCCTTCCTGCTCCCCTCAGACAGACGAGGGGCTGTGGGGAGAAGAGAAAACTCCATTGATCACTGTTGGGAATTTCCGCTACGAAGTGCTGAGACGGCCGCTCCAGAATGCTCCGAGTACGTCCAGTGTGTGATGTGAAAGATAGACGGAGCTTGTGTAACCGGATGAGGTCAGGTTTAAGGTTATTTATATATTTGGAGTTCACTATAATAAAATGAACAGAAAAAATTAAAGTACCTACTAATGCAACTCAAGTCTGTTTGGGTGAAAGCTGATTAATTTAACTCTTTCCCCCTTGGACGCCAACAAGGAACAACCCACACATGTATGACTAGAGCTGCCCATAGAACATAACTGCATAAAAGAAAACAGACTTCCACGAGTGATTATAAATGATTTTCACTATCATGAACATATTTGTATCTCTGGAAACCTCAGACTCTGAACTCTTCATTTCTGGATGTTTAAATGTGATTCAACTCATTTACAGGTTTATAACAGCTCACTGAACATGAGAGTTTACCTGGTCAGGTGCAAAAACAAAAAAACTACATTCTGCATCTGATATATGCAGGTTCTGAGTACTAGATTCATAAAAAAAACAAAAAACTTAAAAATATATTTGTCAAAGTATTTAAACAGATATCATATCACCAGATACAGTAGAGCCAAGTGTACACCTGTGTTTACCTGTTGTACATCTGTGTGGACCTAATTCGTTTTTCTGTTTAACTTATTCAACTCATTTAGTTTATTATAATATAATAATTAGGGGTGTCAAATTATCGCGTTAATTGCGATTAATTAATTACAGTCATATTTAGCGCGTTATTTTTTAATCGCTTAATCATTTTTAATCTCTAACTTTACTGTTTCTGTATGTGAGTTGCTTTATTATGTGTTATGTGTTGTTGGCAACAACACACACACACACACACACACACACACACACAAAAAACACATTTATACATTTTTTTTATTTCAATAAGTCCACTCTTTGCCGGAAACCCACACAAAACGCTCCAGTAAGAGCGATGTCAACGGCTTGTTCACATGCGGCGTCAAGTCGCACAATGGACGAGGTGGAAGAGCAGTGAACAGAGGCAGCAGTGCACAGGGAAAAAACATTCGTGTCTTTTCTTCTCCCGACGTGAAATATAAAAGAAATAACTAATATAAAATCGCTACAATTAAATGTCACTGGTGAAAAAACCTGCATTAGTGATGTCTGCACTACTGGTTATAGTGACCTGCCACATGAAGTCTTCATCATGTCATTAACCTGGAACGGGGAACGTTTCCTTCCGTAGTTACTGTGTGGACACAGTGTCCTGGTTTAGTCCGGTGTTAGATCTGTGTTTTCCGTCCGGCGTAAACTGCGTTCCTCCTGTGAGCCTAAACCAGAACTAACACCAAGACTAAACAGGACTTATCCAGTCCAGGACTAAACCAGGACTAAACCAGGTCTAAACCAGAACTAAACCAGGTTCCAAACTACAGAACAAACGTAAAACGGTTTTCCAGAACTAAAACCAGAACTAAAACAAGGAAACAGTGTAAACTGTGTTAAACAGAACTAAAACCAGAACTAAAACCAGAACTAAAAAGTGTTAACCAGTGACTAAACCAGAACTAAAACTGTAAAACCAGTCTAAACCAGGACTAAACAGTGAAACAAACCACCAGTCTAAACAGGTTTCCATTCCAGGACTAAACTAGTAAAGTAGGACTAAAGCAGTGTCTAAACAGGACTAAAAACCAGGACTAAAAAGTGATTCATATATAAAGCATTTCTCTATCATAATATTTAATATGGTTTAAGGAAGACTCTTTTTATTGTCAAGTGCAAAAGTTTATTATTTCAGATTTCCTCGTCTTTGCTGCTTTACAGCAAACAGTTTCTTATTCATGGAACTTGGGCTCAACAGCCAATTTGAGAATTTGTTAAACAATAAATGACTTTATAAAGTCACTTTTTTATAATCTAAAAAAAGTGATAAGTCTTTTGATCTGCCACAATAATGTAATAATGAATTTAAATGAAAAACCTAAAATTGAACTTTTAGAGATTAAAATGACATTAGATTAATTAAATCAATTAATTAACTCTAATTTTTTAATCGCATGACAGCCTAATAATAATATAATAATATAATAATATAAATACAAAATTCTTCCTCGTCAGTGGGTGTCCCGTATTTGTCATCTTGTCTACTTTCTTGTGTGCAGAGCTCCACACAGCAATTCTGTCATACATCACATCTTGGAAAAAAAGAGTGAAATATTTCAAAGGACTTGCCTGGGCAACATCCAGATTTCAAGGCAACTTTGGTTCATAATCGAGTATAAAATCCTCGATTGTTTGTTCGGACATCACAGGACTCCATACAGACGCATCAGCTGCATTCTCACCTTCATAACTTTCACTCTCTAAAATTCTGTTGCTGTTTTCCACTTTATAATCAACTTCATCATCACTTTAAAATCTCTAAAAGTCACTTTCTCCAAAGTTATCCATAAAATACATCCGCTCCTCATTATTTCTAAAACTGCACAGCAATCTTTGCATTGCACGTGTTTCGTGTTGTGTTTTTTCCAGAAGCCTCAACTGTCACTATTTCGATTAACTTCAAAAAAAATTGGCGAAAACATATCCTTGAATCTTCTTGGTCAGTCTAGTGTGGGTTGTAGTGGCCCCACCTATTGCAGTCTCTGTTTAAATGTGAAAAACCGGGGTCGTCAAATCACGTCTTTAGTGATACAGCGGAGGTGTCAAAACACGTCATTAAGGAAACAAGGGGGACGTCGTCTTCATGGGGGAAAGAGTTAAAGGTCCTATATTATGCAGACTAGACTCCTGTGAGCTTTAAGCCATATTATAATGTTGTTACCTCATCAAAAATGTACCTTGACTTGTGTTTTGTTTTGTTCACACGTTTGAGTGCCGTATTTTTTGAAATATAAGTCGAGTATAAGTCACACCAGACAGAAAAATGTGTAATGAAGAAGAAAAAAACATATATAAGTCAGACTGGACTGTAAGTTGCACTGTTTGGGGGAAATGTATTTTATAAAATCAGAGACCAGGAACTGACATTTCCTGTTGAAAGTCAAGTTCTAGTAATAACAGTAGAAGAGAGAACAACAGACTGTTAATGTCACAAGGCAGCACTGTGCCTGAGTGACTAGCACTCATGCCTCACAGCAACACACACACTGGATGGGTTCCTTCCGGCACACTCCGGTTTCCCCCATCAACCCAAAACATGCTACAGGTCTCCAGGAAGATCAGTTTATAGTCAAGGTCAGTTAAATACAATCAATGAACCTGTCCAGAGACGACAGGTGGAAATGAGCACTGATGCTACAACCTGATGTACAATGCATCTCTCCTGATAAGGCTAATGTAAAAATTGTGCTCTGTCCCTGTCTCATTAAATAAATAAGTAAAATGTGAACAGTTCTTCTGCTAACTATAGCATAAAGAACAGAACAAGTTTAACTAAACTCTCCATCTCACTCCAAATCACTAAATCCATTCAATTCTTCATCCTCTGTGTCACGTCTGAGCAACTCGGCGACCAATGGTACTCTGCTTCCTCTTCTGTGTCGCTGTCGTCAGACTCAGCATCAGTTCCAGTTAGAATTATTCGTGTCTTTCTGAATCCCGACAGGATGGTTTCAGTGTCACTGAAGTCCAGACTTTGTCCATCCATCCAGTGACTTCAGGAAAGTTTCATGGTGCATCCTCCCGGTGTCACAAGTTTCTCTCTCACTCCAAACTTTCTTTCTGCTGCTCGATTATCGTTTTCAGCTGCAGATTTCACGACTTGCAGTTTGTAATCTGCAAAATCTGATTTTCTTTTTGAGGGCATTTGTGTTCAGTCTTCTCAGTCGTCTTTATAAGTTTGTTTAAATGTTACATTGTTCAGTGGTGCAGAAGTAATGGTGCGATCGACTGACATGATACAGACAGAACAGAGGCTCTTTCTCAAATCAAATCAAGCAACTTTATTTATAAAGCACTTTTCATACAAAATGAACACAAAGACAGTGATTAAAACAGTGCATTCCAACCACCCAACCACCCACCAACCCAACCCCCGCACCCAACCCACATAGTCAAACAACCCAAACACACACACTCACATACACACAAACATGCACACACACACACTCACACGAAATACATAACCGACACAATGTGAGGCAATACAGGCGAACCAGGCGAACCAGTTGTCTCTTTCTGCAGGAGACATGTGCAGTAGAGTGAAGTGACAGTGGTACAGGAGGAACAGGAGCAGCAGATACTCACACACAAGACTAGAGCCTCTCCACGCTTCACTCTGAACATTTTAATATATAAGTCGTAGGAAACACCCAAACCATGAAAAAAGTGCAACTTATAGTCCAAAGAATACAGTAATCTCTTATTATTACTCTGTCTACATTGCAAAGTTGAAAAAGCTTAGTTTAGCCCTGTGATGTCATGAAGTGTTCAAGTTAACAGCTGCTTTGAGTTCAGTACAGATTTGCAATTCCAGAGCTGAAATTATCCAAATGATTCTCGTGAAGGTGGAGTTTAAAACCCACTAGAGCACTTCCTGTATTACCACGTGACATCACAAGGTTAGAGTGCCCAGACATTTACCCAGGACAGTCCCAGTTTTGAGACCAAAACCACTGATTTGTCGCAGTTTTATATAAGAAATGTCCCAGGTGTCCCTATTTTTGAACAATTTGACGCATACATTGTCATTTGTTTAGGTAAAATACAGAAAAGCTGCTTAAAAATGACCAAAACACAAAGAAAATGTGACTATACTGACTCACATTAGTGCCGAATGCGGACCAATTTTCCTTAATTACGCACTCGTTTCACAATTTTATTATTAACAACCAACACAAACCAGGGAGGTCCCAAGTGTTTTGTGTTTGAGAGAAGAAGTCAGCGTAAATCTGCAGGGTTTTTGTGTTAAACTTGTGTAAATGAAACGAAACACAACTCCAGGTCTGTTTGCGGTGAGAAAACAACATTATAACAGAACAGAAAACAGTGTAATATGAGCTCTTTAACTATAATCAAATGAAGAGCAGGGTCGTGCCAGAAAACCTCAGGAAAATGAAAGTGCCCCACACTGAGGCAGCGCAGGTCTGTTTGTCTGAAAGCTGATTACGTTAGATTAGATTTATTCAACAAATATGGTCGAGTTTCACATCAACAAGCTGCTCGAGCAAATTTTACAACTGCGAGTGACACAACGGATATGACACATGAAATCACAGTGACAGGAGGAGGTCCATAAAAACAGAAGGCTTCTGTTGCTGGGTTTGAAGTATTAAAATCAACCTCCGTGAAGTTGGCCTCCATCAAAGGCTACGTCAGTCATTTGTGCTCCGTTTGTGTCGTTTTGTGCTGCAAAAAGTTTTGTTTGTGCTAGTTTAGTTTTGGAGATATTAACAATTCTTTTATAGGTCAAGTTAGGGTCAGCCGACCCCAAGGAAACTTCAAAATACTCTAAAACGACACAAAATCACACTAAGTCATTTGTGTTTTGTTCGTGCTGCAAAAAGTGTCATCTATGCAGTTATGGCTGCGTTCAGACTGCAGCCTGAAGTGACCCAAATCAGATTTTTTGGCCCCTATGTTCCTGTATCTGATCTTTTAATGACAGTCTGAACGATACACATCCGATTTTTTCAAACGTGACCCAGGACACTTGGATATGTGCTCCTGAAACTGATACATATCTGATCTTTTGACATGTGACTTCAGTCTGAACGGCCAAAGTGCATTCATCCACCTACACGTTTTCAACAAGACACAAACGTCACTATTCTGCACTGAAGTAGGCGAAAATTGTTAATGAACTCTGTGTCACTGAAGTGAAGCACATCACCACTCACCACTCTTGGCTCCGTCTGCACATCCACACGTTCCTTTCAACGGACGTTTGTGCCGCTGTCCCACAAAACACCACGACCAAAAACCTCGTCCTTCTCCTTCTCAATCTCCTCCTTAAAACAAGTAAGTTGTTCATGTTCTGGCTCCAGTACGAGAGGAACTTTAAAATCTCCAGGTGCTGGAGGCATTTTTGGACAACTTCTGTAAACACAGAGACGCTCGCTGCGGTTGACGTCGTCGTGTCTCCAGTGCACATGCGGGACACTTTTGGGCCATTTAACATTCACACTGGAGTCACATACAAGTCACATTTAACTGGAAATGTGAACGACTTCGCAAAAACATCGGATTTCACAAAAAAATCCAAATTGAGCGTTAGGCCCTGCAGTCTGAACGTAGCCTATGATTCTCGAGATATTAACAGTTTTACTTTGGGCCGATGACGTCATCCAGCCCCTCAGAATGTTTGAATTTGGTTTGTGCTCTTTTGTGCTCTGACAATTTTCATTTGTGTGAGTTTATTTCTAAAATTATGAATTATTATTTTTATGGAAATGATATGAGGTCATTGCCGTTCAGCTGACGATAGCGGCTTTAGCAAAACTCCACAAAACGACCTGAAGCTGTGGAAGCGTCTGTATCAGTCTTTAGTAACTTGCATATTTTAGATAATAATACAGACGCTTCCACAGACTCGGATCATTTTTCTTCACTAGTTTTGTGGAGTTTTGCGAAAGCTGCTGCTTTACCTTTAGCAGTTGAGGGGAAATTATGTCATATAAAATGCAAATATAATAATGAATAATTTTAGAAATATACTGGCACGAAT
This sequence comes from Boleophthalmus pectinirostris, assembly GCF_026225935.1. Lineage (NCBI taxonomy): Eukaryota > Metazoa > Chordata > Actinopteri > Gobiiformes > Gobiidae > Boleophthalmus > Boleophthalmus pectinirostris. Next base: position 32,099,326 of record NW_026571070.1, read on the forward strand.
GAAAACACAGCACAAAACAACACAAACCAAATTCAAACATTTCATATCATTTTCTGCCTGTTTGAGGCTATTTAACATTGTGAGGGGCTGGATGATGTCTTCAGCCAGAAATAAAACTGTTAATATCTTAAAAACCATAATCACACAAACAAAACTTTTTGCAGCACAAAACAGCACAAACAGAGCACCAACAACTGACCCCATTTAGGGCGTTTAGAGCATTTTGAAGCTTCCGTGGGGCTGACTGACCCTAATTTGACCTATAAAAGAATCATTTATATCTCCAAAGCTGAAACAGCCACCATCACCGAGCTGGCATGCTACAAAGAGCAGAAGAAGGTGCTCATTCCCCCACCTACACGCATCAAGAATCTCGGACTTCTGGTCATTGCACCATGCATACTGGGAAGGATTTTCCGAAAAAGTGAGCATCAAACCACCATGTTTGTTTTCCCAGTGGAATGTGTCTATTGACAAAGTTGATCTTTTCTAGTCTTTTGAACCATATCACTTTTGTTTCTGGTTCTGATATTGTCATATTTTAGTTTTGGGTTTCGGAAGTCTGAGATTTTTGATGTGTTTATTGACCCCATTTAGGGCGTTTTAGAGCATTTTGAAGCTTCCTTGGGGCTGGCTGACCCTAATTTGACCTATAAAAGAATCGTTTATATCTCCAAAACTGAAACAGCCACCATCACCGAGCTGGCATGCTACAAAGAGTAAAAGAAGGTGCTCATTCCCCCGCCTACGATACCCACACACCCTCTCCGGCTGCTGGGCTTGATGCCTTTACAGAGAGACCCAAGGGCAGATGAGGTGAGGCCTAAAAGACTTGTTTCTTGCGTCTCATTCCTTGTACAATCAGACCACCAACCCCACATCACTACACTTGGAATTTGGAGATTACGAGCTAAAACTATTTTAGAGCCTGCCCAAAGATACAGATGAGCCAAGAATTAAGCCCACAACCTTTCAGTACACTGCTTGTTGTCTGAGCAGCCAGACTTGTGCCTCCAACAGTCCAGGTCAGAACTGTATGGTAGAATTTTCTGTTTAACTGTCAGACTGTAGATTGTTTTGACCTGCTTAATGTCTAAAATGAGAGCATCCAAGCTAATTCTCAGCTACATGTAAACAAAGTCACGTGGGTTGCCAGATAAAGTCCATGTTGACAGAGCTGATCTGATCAAAGACTTGATTTGTTTTCAAGCTCATCTGATTCAACTGATAATGAACCACACACATGCAAATGATGACATCACACTCGTCTTCTTCAGACCGTGAACACAGAGACAGACAACCCCGACTCGTCTTTTATACTGTTCCTTTGATTCTATTCTGTTCATTAGGAATTATTCTTCAACATGTGGATTTCAGGGCTTTATGTGCAGCCAATATCTGATTCATTCATAAAGATATTTTCTATTGAAACAGACCGTGTGGAGAGCAGGAGTGGGCAATTTTTTATTTTTATTTGTTCCATGGGGTCACATGAAAAAAAGAAAATATTGTGGAGGCCCAAAATGCTTAATATTAATTGTATTTCTTTATAAAAACAGTAAATATCATAGTTTTGATGAGCTGCTCAGACTGGTAAGAGTTTATGTTCTGACTAAACAATGGAAACGTGAGGCTGCCTTATAAAAAATGTCATTTAAAAAACACCTCTAAAATAAAAGCATTGCAGCTTTAAACCATACATGAGGTAAAATGATAAAATATGTTTATTTTGTAATTCCAAATGATCTTAAACAGGCCGGTCAGAGTCACATATGTGGCCCCGGAGCTGGACAATGCCCAGATCTGGTCTAGATGCTAAAACTTCTACCCCTCATAACACACAGGATACAGAATAAACTCTTCTGCAAAGATGTGGTCACTGGGGCATCTCCCTGAGTTCAGATGGGCATGATTGACAGGTGGATTAACCAATCAGGGACAAGTCTGATCCATCCACATCAAAACAAATACGTCCACTTACAAGGACAGAGATATCAATAGACTCAAAGGCAGAGCAGATTTCTATTTAAGCAATCATCAGTTGGAGACTGTTGCTCTGTTTCAAAGGAGGTCTGAAGATTTCGTGCATAATCCCAGATCTGTAAATATCTAAAAAAAATTGTTGCTGTGTAGATTATACTTCCTTTGTAATTGTGCAAAGGAGGCAAATGTCCCGTTAAATCTCGAATACAGTGTATCCCTAAGCCCTTCTAATCATCAAAGGATGAGTCAAAATTGGATGGAACAAAGGAGAGATTTTTTGCAATTGGGGCAGAGCAGATTTCTACAGAATCAATTAATCTAGACTCTAGAAATTTGATTCTGTTCAAATATCAAATTGATTGGTTATGAGGAAAGACCAATGAGCTCCTTTGTTTCACATGCGTCACTGAAATAAACTAATCTGATTGGACGATCATGTTTGGTTCTGACTGGAGGGTGTGGTGACTCACCTGATGTAACTCTGTAGGAAATAATATTCTGGATTTACCAAGTTATTAAGTAAAACCTTGCACTGTGACCAGCTCTACTACAGAATCTTCAGCTCAGTTTAGTCTAAACAAATATGAGGAGTTGCTGCGTGAACTCCTAAGGCAAGAGCGCTGCAGTATAGGTCATATACGAGTTATCAGATCCAGACAGGACATTATATCTGTCATCTGTCCATTCATAATCTTAAAGAAAGCTTCACAGACCAATCAGGAGTCAGCAAAGATTTAATGTTCGCTCAGAGCAAATGAACACACAAACAAGAGTCTGTATTATCTAACTGTAAAAATGTCATTTGTGAAAAGGGGAAAGCCCAGTTCCATAAAAAATAAACAGAGTTTGTGCCAGAGCTGAGTCACGACTGATCTGAAAAGTTCAAACAACCACCATGTGATCAGAGCAGGCACCAAAACATGGAGATGGAGAGAGTTCTATTTTGGAACCAAAACATACACTTACAAGTATGAACACTGAGACCCAACGAGAGTCCAGAGGGACAATTCCACACACAGATCTTGAGAACATGAGCAGGTTTAAACCAGGTCTAAATCAGGGTGAGATCAGATTTAAATGTGCACTAAAGCGTGTCTATAGAAGGACTAAACAGCACTAATGTCTGACTCTGTGCTAGAGCATTCTTCACCAGCCTGAAGGTCTGAGGATTATCTCTGTTCTTGTGTCCACAGGCAAGACACTTCACATCCACTGTTTGAATTTGGTGTGGGGATGAGTGTTAGTGGTGGTTGAAGGGGCAGCAGTGGTTCAGTTGGTAGAGCGTTCGCCCACTGATCTGAAGGTTGGTGGTTCAAATCCAGCTCTCGACATAAACATCACAGGTGGAGCGATTGAGATCCACTGACCCACAGGTTGGCTGGTGGGATTCCAGCTCCCACAGATGAATGCTGCCGTGAGTGGTTCCTTGTTGTAAAGTGCTTTGAGTGTCTTGAAGGTGGAAAAGTGCTACAGAAAAATGTGACCATTTACCACTGAAGGGGATGATGCCACAGATTGGCAGCCTCACTTCAGTCAGTCTGCCTCAGGACAGCTGTGTTTAATGCCGTGACTACTGCAATGTGAAACATCTTTACATGTTCAAATATACAGCTGTTACTTGGATGTAGTTTTACTGCAGACGGTAACACTTTTAAACCAGTATATTGTAATAATTCTGATATTTACCATATTTTCCGGGCTATTAGACGCACTCTTAAGCCTCTAACCCCATCAAAAAACGACTGCGCGCCCCACAATCCAGAGCACCTATACACGAATCCACTCAGGTGTCCCAGCACGACTTCAGTAAACTACAAAGCTGCACCACCGACAGAACACACAAACACACACGGAGCAGACAGCGACCACACAGCCAAACACACCCACAGACACACTCATCACTCCACGCCGACGAGGAACGGAACGGAGGAACGAACGGAAAAAGTGAGTGCAATGTGCCACTTCTAGACACAACTGAACAACTGAGTCACTGTGAACACGCCGACAATCCGTTGGTCCCAGACACACCCTCCCTACACGCCACAACTGAACAAAGCCCAGAGTCACCGTGAACGAACAAACAAACAAAACCACTCACCCATCACACTGTTGGGTTTCCTTTAAAGTCCGGTGTGGTTTATTTGTGAAAAAAGTTCAAAAATAGACCATTTATTGACAGTGTGTCTTATAATCCAGAGCGACTAATAGCCAAGAAAATACAGTAATTCTATAATTCTTGTGTCACAACAAGAGTTTGTTTGTTACATGTTTAAGTAACTTCATGTTGCCTTCTTCAGAACCACGAGATGTGATGTGTGAAAAATCCCTCAGTCGTCCAGGTAGAATCCACGGCAAAGAAGAAATTCAGTTTGTCAGCTGGACAAAAGTTTATTTGGTTGAACATGTTTCGCGGGAACCGCCCTGAATGATTCTGTTAATATGATCCCACACTCAGGGCAAGTTCAACAGGCCGAATAACTGTCTAACTAACAGAAACTGTAAACAAGGGCCCGGTCAAGCAGAAGTAAACAGCAAGGCCAAAAATACAAGTTAATGCATCTGATCTAAAAATGTATTGAACAGATACATATGTACTCTAGTTTATGAAACTGTTGACCTTTTTTCTCTACCATTTTTGGTTCTAAAAATGTGAGCCCAATTTCTGGGTTCACATTATCCAGATGATTCTACTGAAGATGTGCAGAGTTTTAAAGCACAGTGGAGCACTTCCTGTATTACCACATGACATCACAAGGTGGGATAGAGTGTTTTTGTTTTGTTTGAAAGCCTAAATCAGCAGAGTTTGTGTGTTAAACATGTGTGAATGAAACAAAACACAACTCCAGGTCTGTTTGTGAAGTATTATGACATAGATCAGAAAATAAAGTAATATGGACCTTTTAAACAACACAATAAAGTAAAAATAATACTTCTACTGTAGTACGATCGTGTAGTACTTGTGTGTTTCCAGTGGTGTTTCTCTGGGCTCTGGGCTGGTCCCTCGTGGTGCTGGTCATGCTTCAGTGCAGCCTGCAGCCACAGAGACAGACAGACACACTCTGCAGACATCTCTCCGTCTCATCTCTATCTGCTCTTTACTCCCACACACAAACACACACACACACACACACACACACACACACACACACACACGCACGCGCACTTATCTGGCTCCCATCAGGCCCTGAGCGTGGGACGAACAGCCGAAAGGTCACAGCGTCCCTGTCACTGTCGCCAAGACCGTCTGCCCTGTCCTATGTGAACAATACACTTCAGTCTGACCAGAAGAGTGTGTAAGACATCAAAGGACAGAGGACGGAGGGGGACAGATGAGGACAGGGGAGGACAGAGTGCAGAGGAGGACGGAGGTGGACAGAGGAGAACAGAGAACAGAAGAGGACAGAAAACAGAGGAGGGCAGAGGTGGATATAGGAGGATAGAGGAGGACAGTGGACAGAGGACAGCAGAAGACAATGGAAAGAGGAGGACAGAGGTGAACAGAGGAGGAAGGTGGAGGACAGAGGAGAAAAAAGGGGACAGAGGTGGACAGTGAAGAGTGGTGGATAGAGGCGTACAGAAGGGAAAGGAGGACAGAGAGAAAAGGTGGACAGAGATGGACGGAGGAGGACAGAGAAGAGAGGAGGTCAGGGGAGGATAGAGGAAGACAGGAAGACAGTGGGCAGGGGTGGACAGAGGGCAATGGAAAACAGAGGTGGACAGAGGAGGACAGAGAACAGTGGTCAGTGGAGGACAGAGGAGAAAAAAATGGGACAGAGGAGGACAGTGAAGGACACACAACAGAGGAGGATAGAGGTGGATAGAGGATGGCAAAGGTGGATAGAGGAGGACAGACGAGGACACACAACAGAGGAGGACAGAGAAGAACAGAGGAGGACAGTGGAGGACAGAGGAGGATGGAGTAGGATAGAGGACAGAAGAGAACAGAGGAGAACAGAGATGGACAGAGAAGAATAGAGGAGGACAGTGGAGGACAGAGGAGAAAAAAGCAGACAATGGAGGACAGAGGAGGATAGTGGACATTGGAGGACAGAGAACAGAGGAGGACAGCGGAAGACAGTGGAGGACAGAGGAGAAAAAAGGGGACAGAGGGGAAAAAAGCAGACAATGGAGGACAGAGGACAGTGGGGCACAGAGAACAGAGGAGGATAGAGGAGGACAGACGTGGACAAAGGAGGACAGAGGTGGATGGAGTAGGATAGAGGACAGAGGAGAACAGAGGAGAACAGAGATGGACAGAGAAGAACAGTGGAGGACAGAGGAGGACAGAGAACAGAGGAGGACAGTGGAGGACAGTGGACAGAGGAGAATACAGGACACAGGAGGATAGAGGAGAGACAGAGATGGACAGAGGAAGACAGAGATGGACAGAGGAGGAGAGAGGAGAACAGAGGGCAGAGGAACAAAAAAGAGGACAGAAGAGAACAGTGGAGGACAGAGGAGGACAGTGGAAGACAGAGGACAGAGGTGGACAGTGGAGGACAGAGGACAGAGGACAGAGGACATGTGGTCACAGGCAGAGCGGTGCGGTGAGGAGGGGATTTCCGTGCTTAAACAAACGCTGCTGTTGCTTGTGAGACTGCAGGCTTTTGTTATGGAGTCGCTCTTAATGAAGTTGGCGCCTGAAGAAAAAAAACAAGCGGAGACAAAAATCAGCTTATTCAAACATCTTGTATTTGGAATTTTTTGGAATTAGTGACTTGGTTTGACTAGTTTAGATACGTGAACTTGACTCAGGAGGTCTTTCATTACGCAACACTGACTTTTGTGAACTTTTAGTCATGTTACAATCTTGTTGTGTTTTGTTTCATTCATTCACACACGGCTGAGTAAGTCTCCAAAACTCCAAATGCTCTTGTGTTGGTAAATGTTCAGCAGTAGTGTCGTAGTACTCGAGACCACTGTTTTATGGTCTTGGTCTCGTCTCAGACTCGAGCGCTTTTGGACTCTTGATGGACTGGTCTTGGTCTCGTTTAGTGTGTTTCTGACTTCATCACTGGTCAATAGTCACATTTTAATAAAGTGCTTTCCCAAAGATTAAAGCGCTTCACTCAATCACACACACACGCACACACACACACACACACACACACACACACACACACACACACACACACACACACACACACACACACACACACACACACAGTCCTACGCCTGCAAACTTTTGCACATTTTCCTTGAAGGTTTCTGAACACGGCTGATCTCTGCACAAGAGTTTGTAAAGTGTTCAAAGTTTCATAGCCTTAGACATTATCAGTGTTGGGAGTAATGCAGTATAGAAGTAATAAAGTACTGCAATGAGGAGCTTTTTGCTGTAGTGCAGTAATGTGGCATTACAGGGAAAAAAAGTCATATTTTACTCTATACAAATGTCAGTAACGTGCATCACAATGAACTTTTCGCCTGGACTGAAGTGGTGTTTTTATGTTTTTCTTCATACACATTTGCTAAACTTACCACGATATCAAGGGTCACTCGACGGTCTGCGCGGGTGAAAGGACCAGCGCAGAACTCCACGCTCCACGGAGCCAATCACAGCCGACGCCCGATCGTGCTTTGCGAACACCCTGTTCCAGTGGACTCGAGGGTCTCTCAAGGACGGCTCTAGATTCCAAGACCTAGTCCAAGATTAGTACCGGTTTGGTCCTGTTTTAGTCCTGGTTTGGTCCTGGTTTAGTCCTGGTTTAGTCCTGTTTAGTCCTGGTTTAGTCCTGGTTTAGACCTGTTTCACTCCTGGTTTAGTCCTGTTTAGTCCTGGTTCAGTCCATATATGGCACAAAACTCCGGCATCTTCACTCGCTGATTGTTACTTGATGATCAGAGACAGTTCTTTTGGTGAGAGTAACTTAAAGTGCTGTAATAGTCGTGTTATATTGTAATGTAACAAATGACTTGGAAATGACAGTAACAGGTTATAAATAATAGTAATAGTAATAAAAAACAACTTTATATAAGAATGAAAATGAAATCTTTCAGGGCCATCACAGCGTCACATGTTTTATCTTTAGACGACAGAATGACACAGAGAGGGAACACAGTCTTTCTGGTTACATGTGTTTACATTATTTTTCTTTGGGACTTGTGCTAAGTGCCAGCTCCTCACCATGCTTCTGCCTCACATGGAGTCCTGAGCCTGTGGAGCTGTGGGAACCAGAGCAGCTCGGTGTGGGAAAGCTCCTCCTGGTCCCATCACAGTGCTCTTATCTGAGTGTCTCTGATCACAGACAGTACACAGAGAGAGACTGTACTCAGGCTCGTCCTCACCACACGCTCCGACGCTTCTTTAAAAAACATCACATGGAAACCTCTACTGGACAGACACAAGTGATGCTACAAGAGATAAAACAGAAACAGTTCTGCTCTTAAAGGTCACATGACGCAAAATTTGCTCTTGTGAGATTAAAGTCATGTTAGAATGTTGGTACTTCCTCAAAAACAGACCTGGAGTTGTGTTTTGTTTCATTCATGGTGGGATTCTTCAAGAAACCCAGGGGTCCAGCAGTTTTCGAGGAATTTCCCCTATGAGCCATCTCAGATTTGGCTGAAAAAAATTTCTTAAGAATTCTAAAATTACCAAATGAAAGAATTTAAAATTTTAGCTCAATCTCTTCAGTCATTTCTGATTTATGGCCTGTTGAAATTTTTGGGACCATGCTCACTTTTTTGGCAACCTGAATTTATAAGCATGTCAATATTGGGTATTTTTATTAAGGGGGGCACAGTGGCCCCCAAAATTTCAAATTTGGTTGCTGCTTTTTTTTTTTTTTTTTTATATATTTAAGGTCCAAGATCTATTTGCTCCAAACAGATATTTGCAATCTAACTCTTGAACCTGAATATTTGAGAGAATGACCATTTCTGACAACAATCTCACACTTTTGTGAGCTTTCATGTGGATGGGGTAGATGCCCAAATAAGGTCACAGACCAAATGTGATCTTTTTGGCCCCTTATTTGGGCCCTTAGTTCCCCATGTGGGCACAGTTAGATGCTGATAAAATTTTTACCAAACTTGGCAAATGGAAACTTTGGCATATTTTGATTAGTTTAAAGTAATAAAACATCTACTATTAACTTCCTTCATTTCAAACGGAATTTTTGAAAATGAGCTCTCACAGGGGGAGCTTAGCCGTAGCACAGGGGGCTGCAACCTCCACCCGGAGCCATAAAACCCTTTTGACTATAAAATGAGGATTACATTTTTTTATTTTTTTTACCTGTATGCTCTGTATAAAAGACGATAGTGTGCTGCATTTATGAAATCAATGAAATGCTACAGAGAATATCTGTACATTTATATATACAGTCTGTGTGTACGACCTGCAGACTTATAATCTGTAAAAAGTTTCACATGAATCATCTCCAACGGGACAGAAGCACAGAACAGACTCACCATCAGCAGAACACCCCTCTGTCACAGAAAGAACACTCATATTTCACTGAGTCGTGTCCTTTAGTCCAACAGAAGCTGAACTGCATCAGTGCACAAGGAGCGAACAGTTTTTTCAGAGCTTATAGTTTATGTAAATGAGTCATGTGGTTTTAAGTTTTGTTTCTGTAAAATGTAAACAAATATGCGTACAGCTGCATTAAACACATTATTACTCAGTGTATTTGAGTCCTCTTCGTCAGAAATAAAAATCCAAATTTAAATTATCCACCTGCAGCAAACCAAAACACCGTCTGCTTTTGTGTTCCAGCACCATTTTATCGTGTGTAAATCAGTCTCATCATCCTTGAAAACAAATTAATTTTCCCATGCAGCATTAAACGTTCTGTTTTCTTCAGAAACTTTTCTTTTCTTGGATTTATCCATCATTTACCAACCATGGGTCAAAACACTTAATAAATTACGCTGCTGGTGTAGGATCTGGTAAATCCGGGTTGCCAAATCTGTGCCGGGTGTCGCACATCGGCGGCTTTGACACATATTTTGAGTGATAAAAATATTAAAAAAGTTTTATTTGAATGTTATTGAAGATTACCATTATCTACAAATTTAGAAAAACAAACAAACTTAAATAAAAATACATTGTAATTAAATACTCATTATGTATTTTCCAAAGTCTATGAAATTCCGCTGCTGCTGAGAAAATAGTCCCTCAACATGTGATAATTCATGTGATACAAGGTGAGTTTTATTTCAAACATTATTCTATCAACACAGACATTCACATGGACAGTCTGGTGTAAGAATAGATTTGTTTCGGGTGTTTTGGGGAGCAGGAGAACTATGACCATTGACATGCACTAGTCTAACACCAGCGACCTCTGCAAATACAAGGACTGGATGGAAGATTTCAAAAAGTGTCTCCACACGTCTCCAATATGGAAGCCGAGAGGGGTCACAACAAACGCAAATGCCGCAACAAATACAAATGGGACAACACAACAAAAAGCCACAACAGAAGTGATCGCGGGACTCTATTTTCTGACGGACAGGCAAGCGGCAAGTGAAGAAGAAAAACTACAACTTGAAACGAATAATGATAAAACAATAAATTACTTTTATTTACGTTTCCAACTTCTCCGTTCCTTTACTTTTCATGTTGTAGTTCTTCTTCTTCACTTGCCACTTGATCAGTCCATCGGAAAACAGAGTCCCGCGGTCATTTCCGTTGTGGCTTTTTTTGGTTTGTTGTGGCTTTTTGTTGTGTTGTCGCATTTGTATTTGTTGCGGCGTTTGCGTTTGTTGTGACCCCTCTCAGCTTCCATGCTCCAACACTCTGGCTCACTAGGAAATGAGCTCCTATGTCCAAAATTCCAGACTGTCCCTTTAATGTACGTTTGGTAATGAAAGGGTTCAGCGTGTGAAGTGCAGATAAGGAATAAGATAAGGAAGCATCTTCACATGCTCTCCCCAGGGACAGCGTTCTTAGAAACAGACCTGCTCCATCACAGAGTAACCCGTTATTTATAGTCTATGTACATCTCCAAAGCTCAAAATGCTTTGTTCCACCTTGTGATGTCATGTAGTGGTAGTTTTCAAGTTAACAGCTGCTTTTACCTTTAGTTCAGTAGAGACCTGGAATGATCCAAATGGTTCTAAGGATGGAGTTTAAAACATAAATATGCAGGGTTTGTGTGTTCGACATGTGTGAATGAAACAAAACACAACTCCAGTTCTGTTTGTGATGAGGAAACAACGTAAAATAGATCATAAAATAGTGTAACATGGTAACTTTAACGTGCACATAGTTAGTCAAAATAAGAGCTGTCCAAGAAAGTTGTACAGACTCAACACTGCTCGTTCATATTTGCTGTTGAAGCCTGACTTCGCTTCCACACAAGGAGATTTAAATAAGGACTAAGAAGGACCGTCTGGAGACAAGCTGGCCGAGATAAAACGAGAAGTTCAGAGCAGAAGTCTTCCGATAATGCTATAGAAGGACAAACTCTGTAACAGTTGGATGACGCCACAGCCAACCACACAGAAATGTCAACAGAGATAGAGCTGGGAGAGTATGCAGGGGGTGGGAAATTACATAAGCCAGTTTCATGTTTTTCTGTTTATTACTTCTGTTTTTTGGGCTAATACCTTTGATAAATATTTACCACAGTTTTACAGTTTACAATTCAAGTTTTCCACCACACAACTGACAGTTTGTGAATAAAAAAAAAGCTCAAATTAAAATCTTGAGGCTCGAGTAAAACATTTGTGTGACAGTTGAAATATCATTCAACGAGATTCCCATGAGACCTTCCGAAAAGAAACCAACCTGCAACCCGGATAAAGAGGAAGAAAATGGAAAAAAATTGCGATAAATTGACCTATATTTCTTTTTCATCTTTTTTTTGAGATTTATTGAGAAAAGGATTCACTCATTAACACTTTTTCAGCTCAGCAACCAAGTACTTTATATTTTCAAATTGTAATAGTTTCATAACGTCTAAATCGAACGAGAAAGGAGTGTTTTTTGTTTCCAGTTTTGCTACATTAATCACTCCAACGGCATCCAAAAAGTACCATAGTGACTTGTAGGGACGTGACGATATCAAAATCCCTCGAAACGATATTTTCACGTTATGCATCTCATGGTTCGATATTTATTGCGACAAACTTGTGAATATGCTACTTTTTCCTTTTAAAAACCTTAGAAAAGCCTATAATATAAAGACTTAAAATTTAAAAGTGCTTAAGAACAGTTATTTTTTCATGTAGTCAGCACTGACAACACCCAGAGGATCACGGTCTATGTAATTCCGTGTTACACTGTACATTGCACTATTGCACAAACCATCCCAGCCAATAAATACACACTATAGCAAGCACACTAACTCTTTGCGAGAGACTTTAAGGTTTACGAGACAATTTCAAGAGAATTTGCGAGCAGAAACAAACAGCAGCAGTGTAATCTGCCATATAGAAGTACACCGATTACCACACACGCCGTCAAACGCCACCACCCCCAAACATGCACCACCCAAAGCCTCTACATGGATTCTAGAATGGGCGTACTCTACATGGGGCCGGGAGCGCGTTAGGAGCAGCCGCCCTCACCGCCTGCTCCAGACGACACCTTTAAATGTAATCACAAGAAACAACGCATTAAAACAAGTTCTAAGAGAAACACTGAAAGAACAACTTATTTTATACAGCACTTTTTCAGACATTTTCTGTCCCCAAAGATGCTTTACATTCATTCACTGGTGATGGTGAGCTACTATTATAGCCACAGCTGCCCTGGGGCATACTGACAGAAGCGCAGCTGCCATGCCACTCGGCGCCGTCGGTCCCCACACACACACACACACACACACTAGGCAATGTGGGTGAAGTGTCTTGCCTAAGGACACAATGATTAAACTGATTGTATTTAATTGACCTTGACCATCACCTGTTCATGGACCTGGAGCATGTTTTGGGTTGATGGGGGAAACCGGAGCACCAAGAGGAAACCCATCCAGACAAAGAGAGAAACATGCAAACTCCACACAGAAAGGCCCAGGTGACCCGGGGATCAAACCCAGAAGCTTCTTGCTGTGAGGCATGAGTGCTAGCCACTCAGCCACCGTGCCGCCACTTACACACGCCGTGCTCACAAGCCACCAAAAGCTCCGACTGCCACATTACGGCGCGCGCAGCCTTTTCTAATCGCTAATCAGTGACGCCGATAGACACGCACAGCGACGCACAGGCAGACGCATTCACGGACGCACTACGGTAGGAAAACAGTCTAACCACCCAGTTACATTAGCAAGTGCTGCACAAAGTTTATTTAAGTAAGACATTAAAATCACCATAACTATTTTAACCACTTTAAGCAAAGATACTTGTAGTTTGATATATTGTGGGTCTCTGATATTATTGTGTAGTGTGACCATATTTCTATTTGAGAAAACCCAGACACCTTAGTGGGAGTGGGAGGTGGGGCCTCGTCATTGAGCTACAGTCGTCCCTCGCTGTATCGCGGTTCACCTTTTGCGTTCTCACCGTTTCGCAGATTTTTTTTTCTTTTCCTTTTTTTCTGTCAGTTTTGCATGTTTTTTTTTTTTTTTTTTTTTTTTTACACACGGGTGGGTCAGGACTAAACCAGGTCTAAACCAAGACTAATCTTGGACTTAAGAGAGAGAACGCCGAGGAGTTTGTCCACAAAGCGCGATCATGCAATTGCCGCGTTTACCTCTGTGAGGTGTGGAGCTCTCCATCGGTCCATTCTCCTGCGTCACCTCTGAGCCCGTCCTGACACTGAGTCCTGTTTCACTTCTGGTTTAGTCCTGGTTTACTCTTGTTTTAGTCCTAGTTCAATCCTGGATTAGTCCTCCTCTTCAGTCCTGGAATCAGTCCCATGTTAGTCCTGGTTTAGTCTTGGTTCAGTCCGTGGTGTAGGCAGCGCAAACGTTTGATATAATCTCGGGTTAACAGGCAGGTGCGGTCCAGTACTGCACGGGTGCGGCGCTGTACTGGGGGTCTCCAAAAACTGACCCGTGCAGGACTCTGTGCTGTAGGCTCCATTATGGAATAAATTAATCTTCAGTTTGTTACATAAAGAAGGAGTAAAATAACATGACGACAGCAGTAATGCATTTTAAGAAGGATGTAAAAAGGGTTGCACCTGTCCTGTCTGAAAAAAAAAGTGTATAAAGTTTGTGCTGAGGGGTTTTACAGCTTTAAAACAGATATAATATTTGTAAAATATAAAGTTGACCACTTCGCGGATTTAACCTATCGCAGGTTATTTTTAGAACGTAACTCCCATGATAAACGAGGAACCACTGTACTCTCACCTCACAACCTGTGCACATGGACTCACACTTGTCCCGACCGGGACGGAAAATGGAGAATTTCTTGTACAAGTCATTGTTAAATGTAAATTTGTATTTTGGTATGTTGCAGACTGACCGACTGTGTCTCGCTCCTTCTGAGTCACAGACGCTACAAGAGACGATCAGTTTAATGCCCCCAATGAACGGTACTGAAAACCCAGACATTTGCATCACTTTAAAAAAAAAAACCCGGACGCCCCGGACAGGACACAAAATACGGACATGTCCAGGGAAAAATGGACGTTTGGTCACCCTATTATTGTGACACTTTTAACAATATGTAGAGTGACCAGACGTCCCTTTTTACCCAGGACAGTCTCAGTTTTGAGTCTGTGTCCCCTGTCCCAGCAGGTTTAAACAAAACTACTCATTTGTCCCAGTTTTATACAGTTTTAAGAAATGTCCCAGGTGTCTCTATTTTGGACCAATCTGATTCCTGCCAACTGTAAAGAGAGACATACATTGTGAATAGTTTAGGTAAAATACAAAAAAGATGCTAAAGAACGACCAAAACACAAAGAAAATGTGACTATACTGACTCACATGTTAGCAAAAACTGCCGTTGTTTCCTTAGGCAAGACACTTCACCACATTGCCTAGTATAGAAGTGGGGTGTGCATGAGTGATGATGGTGGTGGTTGGAGGGGCTGTGACTAAAATAATAGTTAACCACCACCGAGTGTTGAGTGAATGAATAATGATCTGTTAAGCGTCTTCGTGACATATGTGTGTGAAAAGTGTTATGGAAATAAAAGTAGTAAAAGCTAGTTTTTTCCAGCTAAGACAACTGGCCAAAATTAAGCCTATTTTGTCAATGCAACACTTCAAAACTGTCATACATGCATTTGTGACAACTAGATTGGATTATTGTATTGCACTTTATGTTGGTGTCAGCCAAAATGCACTTTCCTGGTTGCAACAGGTCCAAACCTCAGCGGCTCGACTTTTAACTGGAACCCACAAACACGAGAGCGTCTCACCTATTTTAGTTTCTCTCCATTGGCTCCCAGTGTCTTTTAGGCTGCGTTCAGACTGCAGCCTGAAGTGACCCAAATCCAATTTTTTGGCCTCTATGTTCCTGTATCTGATCTTTTAATGACAGTCTGAATGACACAGATCTGATTTTTTCAAATGTGACCCAGGACACTTGGATATGTGCTCCTGAAACTGATACATATCTGATCTTTTGACATGTGACTTCAGTCTGAACGGCCAAAGCGCATTCATCCACCTACACATTATCAACAAGACACAAACGTCACTATTCTGCACTGAAGTAGGCGAAAATTGTTAATGAACTCCGTGTCAGTGAAGTGAAGCACATCACCACTCACCACTCTTGGCTCCGTCTCCACATCCACACGTTCCTTTCAACGGACGTCGCTGCTGCTGTCCCACAAAACACCACGGCCAAAAACCTCGTCTATAGGTACTATTTTTATTTAACCAGTCGCTGCTATTTGGTCGTGACGTATGTAATGCGCCGCTAACAGGGCTAACTTGTATATTAAGCTTTTCCCAAATCCCGTAGGAAGAAGGACAATAACGTCTTTCTCCTTGATAAAATTCACCAAACATTCTCTTTGTTCCAGCTTTAAATCTTTGATCTTGGGAATCGTTGCCAACACTGAATGTCTGCCTCTTGTTTTGCGAACTTGCACTTCTGGGGGTTTTGTGGACCTTCTAGTGTATTCTGATTCCTGACCTAGTCGCTGGAGAGAAATGAAATTGAGCAGAGGCACTAGGTTAGGGTGACCAAACGTCCATTTTTCCCTGGACATGTCAGTTTTTTGCATCCTGTCATGGGCGTCCGTTTTTTTTTTTTTTTAAGTGATGGAAATGTCCGGGTTTTGACTGTTCATTGGGGACATTAAAGGTTGTATAGAGGATTTTTTAAGGAAAGAGCAATACAGCGACAGTCCTTTTTCAAATGTTGTGCATGCATGACACCACCTTCCTCCTCCACAGCTCCTCAGTAGAAACATCTCCTCCCTCTTTACTCTAGAAATCACACTTGTTTACAGCCAGTGCATGTTCAGAATTACTGCTGAAGTGATCAGTCTAGAAATAATTTTGCATCAGTTTTTAGACCCTTTGTCTGCTTCATTCGCGCAATTGCTGGAAGAGATCTCCAAGAATCACATGTTTGGCTTCGCTCCTTTTCCCCTTCTCTTCTTCTTTCAGCGACCTCAAAAACTGACTTTCTTTTACGGTGAACTGGTTGTGGATTCTTGTCCACCAAACTTTGTGCGAACTGCGAAGAAACTACAGTTTAAACAAGCCTCTAAGAACTGCTGCATAAACCACATAATCCCTGCGCGCTGGTGAGTCAGTGACACGAGAAACATAGGGATTTTGACTGACAACCTAACAGCCAATAGAAAATGAGGGAGCCTTGTTATCTATTGGCTGATGGTTATTTTCTTTCACTATGTCCACAGTTGATAGATTTTCATTCTTTTTTTTAGTCAACATAATTACAAGGCTGCTGCGTCTCTGTAATGGTATTTTAAACTTTCATTGACAATTTGAAACTAAAAAAAAAAAAATCCTCCATACAACCTTTATATTGAGCGTCTCTCGTCGCTCTCTGCACTCAGAAGGAGCGAGCAGACACAAACAGTCAGTCAGTCTGCAACACGCCGAAGCACAAATGTGCATTTAATGATGACTTGTACAAGAAATCCTCTGTTTTCCATCCAGGTCGGGACAAGTGGGAGGCCGTGTGCACAGGTTGCGATGTGAGAGTAGCTCAAGGTCGAGGTCCAACCCCCCACCGCCGGTAAAGTGTGTGGGTTTTCACAAATGAAAATATGGTCACCCCACACTAGGTGGCACCAGCCTGGCTTGTACAGTAGCATTAAAGGCCCCATGTTACACTATTTTCTGATCTCTGTTCTAATGTTGTTTCCTCGTCACAAACAGACCTGGAGTTGTGTTTTGTTTCATTCACACATGTTTAACTCACAAATATGCACATTTAGGCTGAACTCCACACACCTTCTCTAGAATAATTTGAATAATTTCAGCTCTGGAATTGCAAATCTCTATTGAACAAACAGTAAAAGGAGCTGTTAACATGAAAACTACCATCACATGACATCACAAGGTGGAACAGAGCGTTTTCAGTGTTGGAGATGTACATGGACTGATAATAAATGCAACTCCAGGTCTGTTTTTGATGAATTAACAACATCACAAGAAATATTTGTGACTTAATATCATCTTATGTCAAACCACAAATATCCTCAAATCATTAAAATGTTCCAGTTTTAAACCTGCTTGCTCTTCTGTGTAAACCTGGCAGCGTCACGAGCCAAATGAGCTCAGATGCCCCGGTCACATTGTTGGCTGGTGACTGGGTGTGTAGGCGAGCTCAGGCCTTACGGTGAGAAGAGTCCACAGAGCTGAAATCAGTCTAAGTAGGACAAACCCGCCACCCACACCTACCTCACTAATGCTAAAAACAACTAGCTCCTGGTTTGGGAAGAATGTAAATGCTTTTTAATTAGGTGTAGACTTACCTGGGATCGAGAATACACACTTGTACAAAAGTTTACGAAGATTCTGGTCACAGATGAACGTCCGTGAGTTTAGATGAGCGTAAGTAGCAGGTGATGTCAAAAAAAAAAAACAACAACTCTAAACTCCTAAATCCTTTAGACCTTTAGACTAAACCAGATGTGCGTCACTTAGGAAGGAGTTAGGAAAAGGAGCCTGTATGCTTCCTTTCATAGCTGCTCTAGCGTAGGAACCTCGGGATCTTCCTAACCAGCCGTAAGGAGCTGTGAGACATCCAACAATCCAGTGCACATTTTCCATCATTTGTCGCTTTTTTCTTCTGAATACTTTAATATTACTTCAAAATGAAAGGAAACTATTTCTATAAAATATGTCAGTCCTTCCAAGCTAATTTTTATCATTTTAAATAATTTTTTTTTTTTTTGAAAAATCATGTACCTTCATCAACAGTTCAAAGATGGAATAACACAAGATATGGTAAATGGTCACATTTTTCTATAGCGCTTTTCCACCTTCACGGCACTCAAAGCACTTTACAACAAGGAACCACTCACCCATTCACACACACGTTCACACACCAGTGTACGCAGACACTGTGGGCAAGGTGGGTTAAGTGACAGCATTCATCTGTGGGAGCTGGAATCACACCAGCCAACCTGTGGGTCAGTGGATCTGACCGCTCAACCTGTGATGTTTATGTTGAGAGCTGGATTCGAACCATCCATTTATTTACATGATTTGCAGGTCTTTGAAATTTGGGAAATAATTTTTGTTCCATGTTTCATACATGGTCTGTTTAAAACATATGGAACTTTAGAACCAAAAATGGTACAGAAAAAAGGTCAACAGTTTCATAAACTAGAGTACATATGTATCTGTTCAATACATTTTTATATCAGATGAATTCACTTGAATTTTTGGCCTTGATGTTTACTTCTGCTTGACCAGGCCCCTTTGTCCTTCTGGAGAACCTACCTGATCCATAAAGAGTCGAGGTTGGGCGTCTGCACACTGATTATCTTTGAGCACATTTTTACAATGTTGGTCAGACTGTTTTTGTCTTTGACTGACAAACCATAAAACCAACAGGTAAAAGAAAAGGTTAAACGTCTCTCAATAAAAGTGTTTAGAGTTGAACTGTGGATCTCTGATAACCTGTGGAGCCCCTTAAAAAAAAACAAGAACCATAATGTTCCATGTTGTTTGGCATGCAAACTCCGATAAAATTCATTAATATATATATATATATATATTTTTTTTTTTATGCATTAATTTCTTTGTAATTAATGAATCATAATTAACAAATTGATGTCCCATCCCTAAAAATAGATATTTATCACAATCAACCATGAAATTGTAAGACTGGGCATTGAGCTCATTTACCACCACAATCAACTTCACATTTAGACCCTTAGAGCTGCTTTACAATATATCTGTCTCTTGGTATCTCATTTTCAACTTTACAATTTATTATTACCATTTATAGTTTTTACTCTTTTGTTATTAAATTGTATTGTGATGTGTGAGCTGCTGTGTCCAAATAATGCCCCTTGTGGATCAATAAAGTTTGTCAAAGTCTAAATGGGTCAAAGCTACATGCACTTGAGCCTCCATGAAAACACTGGCTATCCCTCACTTTATATGAATCACTTTCATTGTGATTGGTTATGAGAACAGAAACAAAACACCGTTTTCCTGCTTGAATTTCCTCTTCACCTTCACATAATCCTGGTTTTGTAACACTCATCTCCGCTCACGTCTGCGCTCCGTGAGCCGGGGGAATCCATCAGAGCGCATCAGCCCCTGTCGCTAACACCTGCCGCGGAGAGCTGCTGGGTGAAGGGGGGGGGGGAGGAGCGTTCTCTGACCCCCCCACCCCCCCACCCCCTCCAGACCCGGCCTCATTAACTCAATTCATAATGGTCCCTCTCTGGCCCCTCGCGCTGGGGTCGCTCAGCCGTCGGAAGGAAGAGGCCGCTCTAGCTCATTACGCTCGCAGGGATTAACGCTAACTTGAAACAAAAACAGAAATGATCTTAAAGGTGCTCAACAGATTTTTTTTTTTTTTTTTTTTTAGCAAAATGTGAAAAACAGATCCAGCTCATTTCAAGCGATTTGCAGTCGTCCAAAGTTTTTCCTCACGTCGCTTCTGAGCATCCTAATTATTCGCCACAGTGAGCGCATGAGCGTGTTTCACAACTTTCTAAGGCCAGATTACAGTCGGGGTAGAACTATCAACAACTAGCATGCTAACAAGGCACTTCCTAAGTCTCTGAGGATAGCATATAAAAAAATAAAACAACACAAACACACAAGGAGGTATACATAAAGAAAAAAGTACAGAGGATAATGGTCCACAATTACATCTAACAACATTGTTAGGCTACGTTCAGACTGCAGCCTGAAGTGATCCAAATCCAGATTTTTTGGCCCCTATGTTCCTGTATCTGATCTTTTAATGTCAGTCTGAATGACGCAGATCTGATTTTTTCAAATGTGACCCAGGACACTTGGATATGTGCTCCTGAAACTGATACATATCTGATCTTTTGACATGCGACTTCAGTCTGAACGGCCAAAGTGCATTCATTTGACCTACACGTTATCAACAAGACACAAACGTCACTATTCTGCGCTGAAGTAGGTGAAAATTGTTAACGAACTCTGTGTCACTGAAGTGAAGCACATCACCACTCACCACTCTTGGCTCCGTCTCCACATCCACACGTTCCTTTCAACGGACGTCGCTGCCGCTGCCCCACAAAACACCACGACCAAAAACCTCGTCCTTCTCCTTCTCAATCTCCTCCTTAAAACAAGTAAGTTGTTCATGTTCTGGCTGTGGTTCGAGAGGAACTTTAAAATCTCCAGGTGCTCGATGCTCGTCCATGTTTGGACAACTTCTGTAAACACAGAGCACGACCATGATAGAGATTCAACCTCTCAATATGTAACACTCCCTTTAATTCCCTGAGCCAGGCTTCAAACTGAGGTGGAGAATCTGAGTTCCGCAATTTCAAAATGCATCTTTTAGCTGTCACCGTGTAAGTGACATCATGAGCCATGTTTTCCAAAGTGCTAGAGAAACCAAAAAGAGCGGTTTCAGGATCAGGGTCTATAGCATTTTCTTTTCCATGGGGCCACATGAGAAACAGAAAATATTGTGGAGGGTCAAGTCAAAATGCTTAACTCAATTTTGAATAATAGTAATTGTATTTCTTTATAAAAAGCAGTAATCAGCATTGTTCTGACGAGCTGCTCAGACTGGTAAGAGTTTATGTTCTGACTAAGCAACAAAAAAGTGAGGTTGCCTTACAAAAAATATCATTTAAAACACACCTCTAAAATTAAAGCAATGCAGTTTTAGTCCATGCATGAGGTCAAATGATAACATATGTTTATTTTGTAATTCCAAATGATCATAAACGGGCCAATCAGAGTCAAACAAAGGGCCGTATGTGGCTCTGGAGCTGGACGATGCCCAGATCCGGTCTATAGTTTCCATAAGTGCACAGGAATTCCATATAAATTTTGAACACCAGAAACTTCGGAGGCTCGGGCATGAACAGAATTGGTGTGTAAGTGTTCTATCATTTGTCTGAATCTGTCACAAAATGTATTTAACTTCATCTTTGAATATTGCAGCGTCTGTGTGACTTTAAATAGTATCAGCTGCAGTGTGGCTTTAACAGAACAGTGATGTTTCTATATGTCATCTTTGATTTTAATATGAACATTCTCCTCATCATTGCAGCACAGCAAAAACTGCAGGGTGAAAAGTTCAGGGTAAAATATTTTAGAGTTGTTTTTAACACAAAAAGTGTTATTTCAACTGTTTGAAAGTTAAATGGGGGTTCAAGTTGGGGTTATTTGTCAGAGTTGATATGGCTGAAGTGAATTTAACTTCCCCCTAGTGTTAATTCAACTTCCCTTAGTGTCAATTTGGCCTATCAAACCCACCACTTCAAACAGTTTGAACCAGTTTCTTTCATAATTTCATCTTAAATTAACTAAAATAAAGTGTAAAAATAAAACCCCTCTGTGTGTTGTTTCGCTAAATCAGGACAACCCTAAAAACTGTTATCCGTTTACTCTCAAAATGTTAATATAACTCTTGATTTTGAGGTTAAATAGGAACTTTGGTCCAGTGTTGTTAAATTAAATTAACTCTAGAACAGACTGGACTCATATAAAGCCTGAGAAAATGTTCAAATTGTGTGAGAGTAAATTTAAACTCTACACTTTTTGCTCTGGTAGAAAAAAAAGTTTAAGTATTGATGAAATGTAAATGTTCAGTTTTGTGTGTTAAAAGTGTGTGAATGAAACAAAACACAACTCCAGGTCTATTTGTGATGAGGAAACATAAGAACAGAGATCACAAAATGGTCTCATGGAGGCTGTGTAAGTCCTTGTGGGTGATTTGCCTTGCTTCACCTTGCTCGCTTGCTCGGTCAACTTGAAAACTCTAAATGGGGATAATTGAGGGGAGGGAGGGAGGGAGGGCAGGGGACGGGTGGAAGAGCCCTGTCTGACCAATCTTCTCACACAACAATCGCCGACATTGTTCCCGGGACCTGGTGACACAACAACCTCCCGGTGTGGACGTGGGCTGTAATTAGCAGCTGGCCTCGGACGTGGATGCGAGGAGAGCGTCCACGTGGTCCCGCACCTCTCCAGTGGTCCGCTCTCTCTTCCCCAGGCCGCAGGCGCTGAGCTGGGCCTGACCCCTGCTCCTGCCTGGGCCCTGTTCCGGCCTCTGTTCTGCTCCTGCCTCGTCCCCGCTCCAGCCTGGTCCCTACTCCTGCCTTGTCCCTGCTCCTGCCTGGTCCCTACTCCTGCCCGGTCCCTGCTCCTGCCCGGTCCCTGCTCCTGTCCGGCCCCTGCTCCTTCTAAGTCCCTGCTCCCGCCCGGTCCCTGCTCCTGCCCGGGCCCCGCTCCTGCCCGGGCCGCTCCGTGGCCTGTGTGGTGGGGCTCTCATGCATGGATGCGCTGGAGGTTTGTTTGCCGTCACTGGTCAGTTGGAGGGGCCGCTTTGTGTGTGCTCCACTAAACACTGGTCACCCACCTAATGAGGCCGCCCCCCCTCACTGCAGGGGGAGGAGGCTCAGGGGAGAAGCCGGACGAGCCTGATGCCACCGTTTTCTAGAGCGTAAAGAGCCCATATTACACTGTATTCTGATCTTTGTTCTAATGTAGTCTCCTCATCATAACGATATCTGGAGTTGTGTTTTGTTTCATTCACACAGGAAGGTGAAGAGGTAACATTATAACATGACTTAACGCTTGTATGGAGGATACTTTTAGTTTCAAATTGTCAATGAAAGTTCAAAATAGCATTATAGAGATGCAGCAGTCTTGGTTTTACAATGACCAAAAGAAAAAGAATGAGAATCCATCAACTGTAGACGTGGTGGGGTCAGATAAACATCATCCAGTAGATATCGAGGATACTTCATTATCTATTGACTGTGAGGTTGTCAGTCAAACTCCCTACATTTCTAGCATAACTGACTCCCCATCACGCTGGGATTATGTGGTTTACGTTCACCTCTCATGCATTCCAGACATGGAAAAACATCTTAGTGGCTTTTTAACTGTAGCTTCCTCGCAGTTTGCACAAAGTTTGTTATGATGGCGGACAAGAATCCACGACCAGTTCACCGCAAAAGAAAGTAAATTTTTGAGGTCACTGAAAGAAGAAGAGAAGTGGAAAAGCCAAAACTAAGGTGATTCTTGGAGACCACTGAGGGGTCAAGACCGAGACAAGACCAAGATTTTTAAAGGTCAAGACCAAGACCATGGTCCATCAAGACCAAATCAAGACCATCTTTGTAATTTTCTACATTTATTTGTATTTTACAATTAATTTGGCACATTTATATCAATCTATGATCGCTCTCATTGAGTGTCAGACCCCGTGTTCAAGACAAGACCGAGTTCAAATGCGGTCGAGTCTGAGATGAGACCAAAAACCAAGAAGAAGAACCAAGTACTACAACACTAGTGTGTACTGAAACAGACGAAGGGTCTGAAGACTGACACATTGGTCACTAAATGACATCTGGACAGGGAACTTCAACAGCAATATGTTCAGTGATTTTGAACGTGCCCCGGCTGTAAACAAACATAATTTCTAGCATTAGTAGGAGGCAGGAGGAGGTTTTTCTGTATGTGTAAAAAAGGACAAACAGTTGTTGTATTTCACTTTCCCTGGAAAATCCTCTGCACAACCTTTAAAGTTCACAATAGTCAGTAATCAATTATGACCTTTAAGCCAAATATATAACTCAAATATAACTCTAGGTATGTCGTTGTCCTTTTCTTGCAGTCATGTCAGAGGCAGAGAATCCCACATGATGTGACAGTCGTGCACTTTCACCCTCCGAGCACGTGGGTGACCTCCAGATGACATTGCTCAAACACAGCCAGCGTCGGCCATGTTTGTCCTGTGTGGAGCGCTGGTGTTTACCTGTGGCTCTGGGGGAGGACGGCTCGAGGACACGGAGGGTGCAGTGTGTTTGGCAGGTCCACAGCTCACACAGATAAGAGGCTTGTTTTTCGGGACTGAGAGATGATATGAGCTCACTGTTCCCAAAACAGTGAGCTGTGTACTCATGTCCTTTCACACTGTGTGGTTTGGAAATTGGGATGCAGTGTAGGTTTATGTAAAGAAAACATTTACACTGCTGTCAACAGCAGAGCACACGGACTCCACCTGCTGCTGTGCTCAGGATACAAGAGGCAAGTTCAACTTCTACTTTAGTTAGAAGAGGAAACATTATGACATTGTTAAAGATGCTTTATGTAGCTTTTCTGATGAGAGATTTGCTAGAGTCTCTAGGGAGATGTTATTGTTTTCAAGAATGTTCCACAGG
Organism: Boleophthalmus pectinirostris; assembly: GCF_026225935.1. NCBI lineage: Eukaryota > Metazoa > Chordata > Actinopteri > Gobiiformes > Gobiidae > Boleophthalmus > Boleophthalmus pectinirostris. The sequence continues at coordinate 32,123,993 of NW_026571070.1, forward strand.
ATGAAAACTGGAAACTTGCCATCAATCAATCATCAATCAATATGACTTAATATGTCCCAGAGGGCAGTTTAAACACACTAAATACAAGCACAACACAAAAGCTTATACAAAAATGTCAGTGCAGCTCAACAGGCTGACTCATCATCTCCATGTCAGGGCAGAGTGAGGAGAGGAACATCCCTCAAGACAAAAGTGTCTCTCCTCTCTGTCCTGCAGCATCCCAGCAGCCTCCAGGGAAAGACCGATGAACTCTGGACACAGCAGGAAGCCTCTCGCTCTCTTCACTCTGTTGTTTCCTCTGGAATGTCTTCGGACATATTTGGTGTCAAAAGCCCCTCGCTTTGTTGTAAAAAGTTTGTAGCATTTCAGAGCTACCTGGCTAGCATAAATTACTCCATGCAGGGTTGCTATGGTTACAGGAAAAATAAACAGCTCAAATCACACAGTCCGATAGTCCAACAGTGCTTATTGGATTGTGTGATTTAAGTTCTGTCCTTTTCAAATACAAAAAAAGTTAAAAAAGTGTGCCACAAGAGCAGCAACCATCGAATATTCATTCATATTCATATTCGTTTATCCATTTACATTCTTACTGTGAGTGGGGCTGGTAGAGTGACTATCTAGATACAGATACACATATATAAATACAGATACATACATATAGATATATAGATAGATATAGCCGTGGAGATTCTGTGCACGCTGCACGGAGAAGAAGTGAGGAGCGCTGGGGTGCTAAACAAGAACTAAACCAGAACTAAACCAGAACTAAACCAGGACTGTTTGTAGGGACTAGCCTGAAGGTGCACCTGTGTAGACTGTCAGGTGTCCGCAGACAAAAGGACTGCGCCGGGCCCGGGGCTCCGCACTGCACGAGGCTCAGTGCAGCTGTCGGCCGATCGCGCTTTGCACACACACTCTCACTCTCTCTCTCGCTCTCTCTGTAGTTCAAGATTAGACCTGGTGTTGTCTTGATTTAGACCTGGTGTTCCTGATTTAGTCCTGGTTCCGCTACAGATTCAGATTGCTGATTTTCCTTGTTCACTCTCTGACTGTCCAATCACGGCGTCCAGACTCTGGTGACACCAACTCAAAATCTGATTGGTTGAAGCAACAGTTTCATGGACATGTATTTTGTGTTTGAGGGCCTTCAGAACGGATTGTGAAGGCCTCACTATATATAATTGAATTCCGCTCTTGACATAAACATAATTGGTTGAGCAGTCAGGTACCTTGAAGGTGGAAAAGCTCTGTATTTACTCTGTGTACTTTTCTATATATCTCTCAAGTATAGTTGGCATAATTTAAATAAGAAATTCTTTAAATAAAAATGTAATCTACTTGAACTTTATTGTTGTGCCTTTGCCTGCATGGTCTTCACATTTACTAAGTTTTAGTAGTGATGTAGTTTTAGCAGTGAGTGGCAGAAAAGGTAAGTATCAGTTGTAAACTGCTCCTGTAACAGCTCAGAACTCATCTAAAATGCTAAAGCTGTGCTGATAGAAAGTGTTCTTCATCCCCCTCTGCTGTTAGATCATAAACCAGCTCATCACTATCAGAACAACATGACATGACGGTGAACTACTAGCCACAGCTGCCCTGGGGTAGACTGAGGGAAGAGAGGCTGCTGATCAACGTGACCACCAACACACACGCACACACATACAAGGCAATGTGAGTGAAGTGCCTTGCATAAGAACACAACTACAGACTCTGGTCTGCACAAACCGAAGTGATGCAAAAAGCGCCTGCAGCTCTCTCTCAATATTAGGGGGCATTTTTTGAGTTCTGAATGATGATGTAAGTCCCACCCAGCTTTATTGCATTCCATTTTACGCATTACACACAAAAACTCGACGAAGGAATAAAATTAAGTTTGCGATCCCATAATCCCCCTCTGGCCTCTTTCGGTGTCACCCCAAATCCAGCGTCACATCCACTTCTCCATAAACTTGATCCTGTTGCGTTTACGTTCACACCAGTCATGGAAAAGTGTGACTGAACGCTCCGTTCTACACGAGGCTGGCACTCGCAACGGTAAACATGTCCATTTTCTATGAGGTAACCGCAGACCCCTAATCCTGCAGTCACTTATGTTTACTAGGCCCACGTCTCACTGAAATAAAAACCCGCAATCCCTTGGTTACATGTGACATCATGAGCTTGTGTTCAGGTTGCTCGCGTCGTTGGCAGTTGGAGGACATTTGGACCGTGTTTATGTTTCCTGACTCAGCCTGAGGCGTATATTTAGTATACAGTGATTAGGTTACATTGGCCAAAACATATAACCATATTTACTCAGCTCATGTACGCCAGCCTCGGCTCCAAAACACACAACAGATCCACACTTACCTCGAGTAAGGTTAAGGTACACTTTATTGTACCCGCAGGGAAATTTGTCCTCTGCGTTTGCATCTTCAGTCTTCTACACTGGCCACGTTTACATGTTTTTAAATTCTGAATTAATTGTTCTGAGTTAAATAGCTTGGGATTAAAATAGTCTATTTCAAGTTTCCATGGAAAACTCGTTAAATTGCCCTTTTCCATTCAACATCTGGAGGTGGGGACGCGTTCTGATTGGACAGAGACACCAACGTATTTACGTCGTCTGGATGAAAACACACACTTCAGCTGCTACCGGCTTTTCTGTCATCTCGGTTTGTTGTTACTCCACGGACACAAACACGATCCAAACTTTTTCCGCAGTTGTTCCGGTGATAATTGCACAGCAGCTGGAGAATTGTCTTATCACGTTTTACGTCTGTCAGCTGAAGAGGAAGAAGGGAAGAGTGTCGGAGAAGGGAGGAAGAAGACAAAGTGAGTGTGAGGCTGCTCTACCTCAGCCCACTCCCACATCCCGCTCACAAATCCAAAGAGACGTGGATGAAAGTCCAAAACCAGGACTGGTGGAGCCATATCGCACCGACCGCGTCAGAAGGATGACACAACGAGCATGCACCGAACAACTGGGATTATTTTTAGGAAGAATAAACATTTAAATGATCTAAGAATAAATTAATTCAGCTTTAAAAACTTACTTCAGAATTAAACTTAATTCCGAAGTAAGTGGGTGGTTTATTCCGATAATCATTTTCATTAAGAATTAAGTGTTTACATGATCTTTTAAGAGCAGAATTCATTTTATTCAGAGTTAAATAATTTTTTTATTTGGAATTAAAGCTCTCATATAAACATGTCAAGCCTGTTTGGAGGAGGGATTGGGACCAAAGAGCATGAAAAACCTCGGTCCAAACTTGAGATGATCCAACCATAGCTGAACAAAATATACAACATAAGTAATAGTTTGGTGCTTCGATGGTTGACTCTGCAAAAATCTGCACTGTTTTCTCAATCTGTTCTGTAGATTTGTATTTCTTTTTAATATGTAAGCGGCATAAACTGTATAAAGAAGCGGACTAAGCGAGTGTGATGTCACCCACAGTGTTCAGCGCAGGGCGAATTTGGAACCAGGCTCTATATTATGAAAACAATTTTTTGGACAGAAAATATAGCTAAAAAAACCCCTCTAGGATCATGTGTCGCGGGTTAATACAAACATTTTAAGACCGAAATGACAGAGGCTCACAGCGGCAGGTCCAGAGAGAGGGGCCACAATATTCTAATGTGAGTCAATGGGAGCCAGAGTCAGAAGGAGCCAGAAGAGTCACATGTGAACTTGATATTTTGAATGCAGCAGCTAGGGTGTTAACTATGTCCATTTATATGTACACTCTATGGTAAGGAGCCGTTGCTTTTGACGTGAATGCAGCATGCGTCTCTCTGATTGGTTGATCCTGTCTGTCAATCACACCCTCTGGGATCAGGGAGACAGGATACGACTCCAGATCCACTCGTCTTGGCAAAGTTTTTTCGTAGCGTGTGGTTCTGGGTGGACAGGTGAGTGCTCAGGGTCTTGGTCAGGACTGAAGAAAAACCAACCACACACAGGGAGACAAACCTCATACACACTCCACACAGAAAGGCCTGGGCGAACCAAGGATCACACCTTCTTCTTCAACACTCAGGTTCAAGTTTTGCCTGATTTCCTGCTGCTGCACGTTTTGTATCAGAGAGTCATCATTCTGGCAGGTGACACTTTGTCCTTCATGACCTATTACACATTAAACACGAACACATTACACAAGTTGATTTAATGAGATCCTCACCATAAATAGTGGCTGTTTACTGTACATTTACCCAGTGTCATACTAACATGGACCTTACGTTTACCCAAAATATTGACCCATGTTCTGTTGAAATGGGCTGTCGTATCTAAATGAGGTCTCGGAGCCTAAATCGACAGTGACATCTATTGATCCACACTGCCCCGTCGAAATAAGCGACCTTACGTTAGTATGTTTATACAGTTTTGTAGATCCAATAAAGCCCTGACCTCCTCAGATTGACACATATTTCTTCGGATTAGAGATGTTTATACCTTAGTTATGTCAAATTTTAACTCATTTATATGAATATGCGTAGTCATTTCTGCTCAAATATTCTCCGACTAAAGGCAGCACATATCAATAGGACAATTTATCTATCAGTTTATTTATTTATTTTTTATTTATGGAATCATGTTATTAACATTAATGCCATTTATAATCACCTACAGAACTTAAATCACAGACTACAACACAGGAACCAGGACTCAACCAGGACTAAACAGGTCTAAACCAGGACTACACTAGAACTGAACCAGGACTGAACCTGGATTAAAACAGGACTAAATCGCAACTAAACCAGCTGTCGCCCAATCACGCTGCTCCACGGGCTCTGGGTTCTCTCTCTCTCTAGTCCAAGATTAGTCCTGTTCAGTCCTGTTTTAATTCTGGCTCAGTCCTGGTTCAGTTCTAGTGTAGTCCTGGTTTAGACCTGTTTAGTCCTGGTTCAGTCCTGGTTCAGGTCTCTATAGGACAGTCCTGCAGATATCATGAGTCTATGCAGGTTGTTTTCACCAGTACCAATGGCTCTGGTTTGACATTTAAGTTGTAGCTGGGCCCGGTCAAGCAGAAGTAAACAGCAAGGCCAAAATTCAAGTTAATGCATCTGATATAAAAATGTATTGAACAGATACATATGTACTCTAGTTTATGAAACTGTTGACCTTTTTTCTGTACCATTTTTGGTTCTAAAGTTCCAGACGTTTTAAACAGACCATGTATGAAACATGGAACAAAAATTATTTCCCAAATTTCAAAGACCTGCAAATCATGTAAATAAATGAATGTATTTCATCATATCTTGTGTTATTCCATCTTTGAACTGTTGATGAAGGTACATGATTTTTTTTTTAATGTATTTAAAGTGATAAAAATTTGCTTGGAAGGACTGACATATTTTATAGAAATAGTTTCCTTTCATTTTGAAGTAATATTAAAGTATTCGGAAGAAAAAAACTGACAAATGATGTAAAATCCTGCACCTTCTACTTGCTTGCACAGTTTTCCCTCCGTTACTTTTCCCTCCGTTACCATGACCTTTCTTAATAAATAACAATAATAAACAGCTCTTGGGGGTCGTGCACATGTGCAGTAACATTAGGGAGCTCAAATCGACAGGACACCCGCCCTCTAGAAGGTCTAAGGTCACATGGGGTCAGCCTAGAGAGGTGATCTTCTATATGCAGATTGTAGATCATTCTTTCCATGTGACATTGTTTCTTTGATATGAGTTGTAGTTGTCGAAGTAAAACACAGACATATTGTACCACATTTCCTTCAGAACAGTCCCAGCTCGTTTCTCTTGGCTCTGCTGTTGCTCTGTCGCTGTCTGAGCACATGTCATTCTTAATGCAGAGTCAGATCGTTTGTTGATGTACTCGTGCGGCTGTGTGTGCGTGTTTGGGTTCACTCTGAGAGCTGCAAACGGGAAGTCCAAATATCAAAGGGGCCAAGAGTCAAGCTCCGGCCGTCCAGGAAGACCAGCGCGGAAATCAAACATCCCATTAAGACGAGAGAGGCGGCCAAGTGCAACAGGGCAGCAGAGGGGCGCGTTTGTGTGAGCAGAGCCGGACTGGGCCAGGAGAAAGTACTTAGAATTATATTACAAAACATCTAAACCCAAAGGACACGATTAATGAGTTGACTATTTCAACCAGGAGACATTTAAAGGGCCCACACTGAGCTATTTTCTGATCTATGCTCTAATGTTGTTTCTTAATCAAAAAATTTAACTGAAGTTGTGTTTGGTTTCATTCCCATCACAGTGTGGATCAGGCCGAATTTTTCTGTGCAAGCCCGACCCACATCCGGCACAGCAGTGATCCAATCCAACCCCAGCTTGATAGGCTTTAAGATATTTATTTGATATATCCAAACCCGACTGAACCCGACACAATTAATATCACACCATTTTCATAGGCCTACTAATGACACACTTAGGCTACGTTTACACTGAAACGAATCACCGAATCAACGATTTGTGTCCAGACATGTCGTTTCTGTGTCTGCAAGCCTTCCCTATCCACACAGCTTTGAACATATTTGTTTTACAGCAACGAAAACTTTAAATTGCATGGCTCATTTTACATAAACTGAGCATTCAAACAGCTCGCTATTGTGCGCTGATGCGGTTCAGCTTCTCAAACACAACAGATTCCAGGCACTCCAAACAAGTAGAAAAAGTTAACACATCGCACGAGGAAAAATATAGTTAAAAGGCCTTTATTTGTGTTGCAATTACAGCCACTGTAGGTTGATAGGTTCTCTATGTATAGATTTGTTATTATGGTTATTATTGATAATGATGGCAATAATAATAAAAAAAAATAAATGATAAAAATAATAACACTAATATAATATAAAAATAATGATACAAACAATAAATATTAATAAATTATTGGTAACAATAATAATGGAAACATTAATGGTAATGATAATGCATTTATGTTTTTTGTTGTAGTTTTTTTCCCTGTACTGTGTCCTGTTCCTGTGCACCTGTTTTGTCTGCCTCCAATCGACTCCAGCCTGCTATTGGTTGATGTGTTCTACTTGAAGGCCACGCCCATGCTCTGTTTTAATTAAGCCCTGATGAAGACCAGTTAAGGTCGAAACATGTCGGCTTTGGCCATTCAAATAAAGGCCTTTTAACTATATTTTTCCTCGTGCGATGTGTTAACTTTTTCTACTTGTTTGGAGTGCCTGGAATCCGTTGTGTTTGAGTTTTGATCCTTTTTTCCAAGAGCACCCTCTACTTGCTCCTGCTGATTGGAACAACTGCAGCAAACAGCCACATTTTTGTTCTTTCTGCGGTTCAGCTTCTGTCGGTCTAAAGGACACGAACTCAGTGGAATATGAGTGTTCTTTCTGTGACAGAGGGGTGTTCTGCTGATGGTGAGTCTGTTCTGTGTTTCTATCACATTGGAGATGGTTCAAACTTTTCAGAGATTATACATCTGAAGGTCGTACACACAGAGCGTATATATGAATGGACATATATTCTAGCCTCTTTGCGTTTTGGTGGTGAATTACTTCACGGCGCATAGAACTACATCAGTGTATCAGTGTTTTCAGGCGTTCACACGGTGCCGGATCAGATCTGTACTCAGATGAATTTGTGGGAGCTGGCGGCACCAGATCGTTCCATCTCTGGAGCCGTTTTCATCAAACACTGCATCCACAACGAAAATGACTCGAATACACACTAGTGTGGACGGGGCCTGAGGATATTGTTTGTGTGGCCTCTAAAGGACACAGAGACCAAAATACATACTCAGGATATAGCAAAAATAATGAAAAGACTTTATTCCTCACCTCTCGTGAAGTGGTACATTAAAGTGCAGCATCTCATCCACATTATGCATAGACATTGTTCTCCAAAATAATGACCCCAGTCCACAAAACCGTGCTGTGAATCCAGTTTGAGGCATTATTTAAAAGTAAAAGGGCAAGAATATTTCATGTGTGTCTGTTTACATCCACACAGCGCATGGATTGAGGTGAAGCTGCAGATTCACAATAGTGACTCTACTTCCTGTGGACTTTATCTAAACCAGGGGTGGGCAAACTTTCTGGCTCGCGGGCCACATAGGGTCCTAAAGTTTGATTGAAGGGCCGGACAGAAGACAGGACATAACGTGTTAAGAGCTCAGATTCATTACATTCTTCTTCACATTTATCTCAGACGCGCTACACGTTTCATCACTGCTGTGAAAGATTCAGAACACATGAAACTGTTGAGATCTGTTCCACTGCACACCACCAGTGAATGTATATCGTGAGTTCACCGTTTTCAAATATGACTGGTAACAGCTCAAAAACAAAGCTCACCTCAAACAACCACAGATACACACCTGTGAGTGTGATAAAACCTGCCTCCAAAATGTTCTACACATTAATAATTACAACTCAGAGACCATAAGTTTCCTTGATTGATTTATAGCAACTCAAAATGGAAGCAGTGCAGTCTTATATCTTAAGCACCAACTACTTCACTCATGGTCCGAATAACTCCTGTAAGAACACTTCCCCATAAAGCATTGCGGCCAATATAATACGCCGCAACTCAATGTATATATAGTGCGCCATCTACTGGGAAACGCTGGAAATGCATGACAAATAAAACATCAACAAGATTTATTATTGTAATTTATTCCAGTTTGGCGGGCCGGATTAAAAGGTTTAAAGGGCTGCATACGGCCCCCGGCCCGTAGTTTGCCCACCCTTGATCTAAACCTTTGGTGCATTAAAAATCCTGTATCTGCAGTTTTGCATCACATTTCACAAATAATAATAATAACACAGTTCTGACTTGTATCTAAACTAGAAGTGTGGAGCTCTGATCTTTGAACACTTAAGAGTCTCAGAGCGACTGGTTTTACTGTAGACAGAAAACAAATGACCTGCTCATGTGTTGGAGTCTGACCCGAACCCCAACATAAGTTCTAATATTTGTCCAAACGGTCCTGTCGGACTTCAGTCAGGTTTCCATGCTCTAATTCACCCATGTTTAACAGACAAACTCTCAGAAAACATTCCACCTTGTGATGCCATGTGGTAAAAGCAGGAAGTGCTCCACCAGTGCTAGACCTTCACTAGAATCATTTACATCATCTCATCCCTGGAACTGCCATTTGCTACTGAACTAACGGTAAAAGGAGCTGTTAACTTTAAAACTTTAAAGGTGGAACAGAGCATTTTGAGCTTTGGAGATGTAAACAGACTAATAATAAAGAGTTACTCAAACATGTGACTGAAACAAAACACAACTCCAGGTACAACAACATTCTAACATGGCTTATAGTTCACAGGAGTCAATTTTGCGTAATCCAGGACCTTTAACTTGCGTCCACAGATAAACCAGCATATCAGACATTGTAACTTTTTCCAAACATGCATCAAGCCGTGCACCAAAGCAACACACCTAAGTTCTATGTACCCAGTAATAAATTAGCCATTCAAAATTCCCTCTTTAAAGGGACGACAGGGGCATGGACAGGGCAGCGATATGGACAGGAGCAAGGACAGGACAAGGGCGTGGACAGGGTGAGGGGCAGAACTCTGGTAGGACAGTGAGTTTGACCAGGGCTTGGACAGGACAGATAGGACAGGGGCTTGGACAGGGACAGGGGCTTGGACAGGGACAGGGGCTTGGGCAGGGGCTTGGGCAGGGGCAGTAGCGGCCGAGCCTCCACACTCACAGGGTCAGCGCACATGTGACCGCTGCCTGTGTGCTAATGAGGCGCCTGTCACTTCAGCTCAGGGCAGGCGCTTCAGAGTGGGCGGGTGTGGGGGGGACGGGGTTTGGATTGGACTCTTGCTGTCTGCGGTTTTATTTATTTATTTGTCGTTATATTAACCATTACAAGAGAAGCAAACGTGTATTTTCCTGTTCACCACGTTCAAAAATAAATCAATTTCTCAACATGTTTCTTCTGAGTTCAAATTTATTTTTAACTGGAAAAACAAGAGGAGTGCAGGTTAGCAGCAGACAGAAGTCAGAGTGGGCGAGGTGGCAGGAGGTATTGGCAGTCATGTTCACACCAGTACACTATGTTGTATTCCGTGGTTGCCACTGTTGTGGTTGGCTGCTCTTGTGGCTGACTGGCAAGCACACTGAGCAGTTTTTCAACTTTTTTCATTTTAATGTGACATTTTTAACTTAATATTTAAAGATTTTAACCAACTAAGAAGTACAGCGTGTGCAATTCAAAGGACAAACTTTAAGGACTATTGGATTGTGTGATTTGAGCAGTTTGTTTGTCTGGTATCCATGGCGACCCAGCTAGCTCCACATGCTACAGACTTTTAACAACAATGCAACGGACTTTCTACTCGAAACACTTTCACCGACTGAAACATCAGAGCATAGAGAGAGGCTGAGGAGAGGCTTTCCTTTGTGTGTCCAGTAATGTCACTGTCTTGGCCTCGAGACTGGCCTTGAGACTGTTTTTTTTATGGTCTTGGTCTTGGTCTCATCTCAGACTCAAGCTCAGTTGGACTTGGTCTTGTCTCAAACTTGAGGTTTGACACTCGTCGAGTGTGATCACATTTCATTACGGCCTCTGTTGTCGGCAATAAACTTGTACCTTGGGGTGTCTCACTGCAGCCTGTGCGCTGGTACATCAAAAACACACCGTGTGTAATTACTAACCTGCCTGTAATACACAATACACGTTCATACGCTGTAAAAAATTGCACAAAAAAAAAATCTGAGAAACTGAATCAGAGAACCCCCCCCCCAAGGTGTCCGGGTTTTCACAAACGGAAATATGGTCACCCTACACTATACGGCTCGCTTGGGCACTCAGAGGGTAATGGTATTGGGCTCCTACAAGTTAAATGTTAACATGGTGAGTTTAGTAACTTATTATTATTAAGACAAATTGAGGCTTAAAAACATACCTGTAGCATGCGTTCGTTTATCTCTCTCTCGCGTCTGCCACGCTTCCGGGTTTCGCGCTAAATAGGTTCCTAATTGGGCACCGGCGGTCACGTGATCGGACGCACGCAAAGGGACGCAAAAAGAGAGCAGGAGTGAGGCAAGAGAGTTTGCTGTTAAAGCGGTTTTGTCACCCACGTTACAAGTAGTATTTTACATGCTTAAACTGCCCCTTGGTTGACAAATAAAGGGATTTTGATTTGATGTGTATTACACTGCATCACCAGCAAATGTAGCGCATATATGTAGAGCCTACAGGCCTGTCTATCTAGAGCTTCCCTGTGAAACTGCACTGCCTGAGCAAATGATCAAACATGACTGTCTTCAGATTAACTGTTCAATGTTTTTATGTCCTTCGTGATGTGTTTTAACTCTTAAGTCATATTTGGTTTGATACAGACAGACCATGGCCAATCCACCTGTCAATCTGAACTGGAGGAGTGTTGGATCTCAGACAATGCCACAAAGATGAATTTGATGTAATACAATGAGATTTGAGCTGTAGAGGGTTGAATAAATAACTTCCATGGCTAATTATTGGTTCATTCTGCCATTTATTTGTTGCAGTTCATGTCTTTCAACCATACAGGCTGTATGGCATCTTGAATATAAGAAATTAAAGATTGCTCAAATACAACATGACTCACTCCAAATGCAACTTCAAGAGTGTAAATTGTGGAGGGAAAAGAATATAACATGTTTAAAAGCTGAACATTAGGCCCACTTTAACTCACAGTCAGAATAGCTCAGCCTCCCTTGGACACAGTAGCTGCAGATCAGAGTTACCTCCAACCACTTATTGTAATCAGGAAGTGTGTGTCTTGTCAGTCCAGGGCGATTCTTTGGCGTGGACGTGTGCTTTATGAGAAGAACACCAGCAGATAATATCAAACATGTGAGCTGTAACATGTGGGACTCTCACTCAGCTCACACCCTCAGCTACAACATGGAGGAAGAGGGACGAGGTTAGCACTCTCACCTCACAACAAGAAAGAGCATTTTACTTCTTGTTCATATCATCATGGATCTGAAGTGGTGTCACTCATTTGTTAGTGCTGCTGTTATGTCTTTATGCCGCCGTAAGCTTTACCAACAAGTATCAAAAGAAAGGAAGATTTTTAGACCATGAAAACACATGTTTAAGCACAATATGTTGCTACAGAAAAATATAGCAATAACCAATAATACTGAACCTACTTTATGCCACTGACACAAAGCAGGATAATCAGAGTAGACTTATTTTTACATACACTGTATTGCCTCTTTGTTGTGATGATCTTTACAGCAACAAACGTTCTCACTGGGCTCTGCTGTTTTTGAACGTGGAAGTCAGTCTACTTGTTTCTGTTATTTACTTGTTATTTTGTTGTTTGTGATGAATATTGCAATTTAAAATGTCTAAATTAAAACGATAATCTATGGGTATCATGGATTATGTATATAGCAATAGTATAGATTTAATATATAATATATAACTATATAGCAAACACAAGCACTACCCTATATATTAGGGTAACCTAAAACCAACCTTGCATTTGAAGGATTTCTGTGTGAGCAGCAGCAGTGAGTTGTATTTCCTGATAGAAGCTCAGCAGTGGTGGACTGATATCATCTAACACCCATTTTACCAGCAAAATAAAATTCCGCTGCTGCTGAGAAAATAGTCCCTCAACATGAGACAATTCATGCGATGCAAGGTTCGTTTTATTTCAAACATTATTCTATCAACACAGACATTCACATGGACAGTCTGGTGTAAGAATAGATTTGTTTCGGGTGTTTTGTGGAGTGGGTAAGACTGTTTTTAGTGGCAGGAGAACTATGGCCATTGACATGCACTAGTCTAACACCAGCGATCTGCAAATACAAGGACTGGAGGGAAGATTTCAAAAAGTATCTACAGCACTCTGGCTCACTAGGAAATGAGGTCCTGTGTCCAAAATTCCAGACTGTCCATTTAAGACTTCTTTAAGACATCAGCAGTAGTCACATGTTCAGATAGGTTTGATGTGAAGACTGTTTGCATTCAGTCTCACACAGAGCACAGTGTAATGACAAAAGTCTTAGCACCGTTGGAAGGACTTTATTTACAGGACAAGTGAGGAATTTGCATGTTCTCCCAGTGCTTTAGGTGTTTCCCCTGTGCAGTAAATTCCCTCAACAACTAAAAACATGCAAAGCAGAAGAGCCTCGGGGCTGAAGGAGACAATCCCAGCTTCTCCACTGCCCCTGACAGGAACTAATTCACACATTCAGGGCTGTTAAACATGTTCGTACTTTGTGATGTAGTTTTCTAGTGTCATCCCCACAGTCCAACAATTTACATTATAGCAGTTTACAATGTGAAAGTAATTTTGATCAAACAATTGCAATCAGAGATATCACCCTGGTCCCCATGAGGCGTCGGTGGGTCAGATCATCACCACAGAAGCAGTTTATGAGGAGCCCAGCCCATATCACATGATCATTATATCCACAATACAACGTGTGTATCTGTACAGGCCCATGAACATTTGTGTGATTTGGTCACACAGGAGAATGTCTGTGTTTACTAGTGTGGAACCAAAATGTCATTTTTCATGAGTTGTGTACATGTTAGTTGTGTGACTGTAGATCAGTGTGTTGTGTGTCACCACAAAAACTATTCATATTTTACTAGACAAATGCATAGAATTATAAACAGATAATAATTTTTTTTCAGATTTTGAGACACTCCCGTTGGTGTAGCTTGATCCTTCGTGGAGTTATGGCCAAAAAGACATATTTGACCTTGGTTATCTTGACCTTCAAGTGACCTTGACCGGTTTCAACCTGTAACATCCAGTGTACCCCGGTTATGTGTGTGACAACTTGTGTGATGATTGGGTGAATATTTTAGGCCGCAGATGGTTCAGAAATTGGCCAAATAATAGCGTGACCTTTCAGTTGACCTGTGTGACCTCAAATGACCTCGAAACGTCACCAAACTTTTTTTTTTTTTTTTTTTTTGCGGCATCGGGCATGGGGGCTTGAACCACGTACCAAATTTGGTCACAATCTGTACATAAATGGCAGAATTATTGCGGGTGGACACACGACACACACACACACACACACACACACACACACACACACAGACACACACACACACAGACACACACACACACACACACAGACACACACACACACACACACACACAGACACACACACACACACACACAGACACACACACACACACACACACACACAGACACACACACACACACACACACACACACACAGACACACACACAGACACACACACACACAGACACACACACACAGGGTGAATACAAAACTTGGTCGACCTTTCAGGGACCAGGTAAATATATCAAAACAGTTATATCCCAAGAATGGTCACAATCACCATAAACTAGGACTGAACCAGAACTGAACCAGGACTAAACCGGGTCTAAACCTGGGCTAAATCAGGACTGAACCAGGACTAAACCAGTTCTAAACCAGGACTAGACCAAAAACTGAACCAAGACTAAACCGGGTCTAAACCTGGACTAAATCAGGACCGAACCAGGACTAAACCAGTTCTAATCCAGGACTGGACCAGAACTGAACTAAGACTAAACCGAGTCTAAACCAGGACTGAACCAGAACTGAACCAGGACTAAACCCGGTCTAAACTGGGTCTAAACCAGGACTAATCTTGGACTAGGACTTTGAATCTAGGACAGCCCCTGAGAGAACCCGGAGCCCGTGGAGCAGGGAGTCCGCAAAGCGTGATCGGGCATCAGCTGCGATTCGCCCCGTGCAGCGCGAGGCTCGGCGCCCGTCCTTTTGCCGAAAATTGTTAACGAACTCTGTGTCACTGAAGTGAAGCACATCTCCACTCACCACTCTTGGCTCCGTCTCCACATCCACATGTTCCTTTCAACGAGCGTCGCTGTCACTGTCCCACAAAACACCACGACCAAAAACCTCGTCCTTCTCCTTCTCAATCTCCTCCTTAAAACAAGTAAGTTGTTCATGTTCTGGCTCCGGTACGAGAGGAACTTTAAAATCTCCAGGTGCTCGATGCTGCTGAGCACGCTCGCTGTGGTTGACGTCATCATGTCTCCAGTGCACATGCGGGACACTTTTGGGCCGTTAACTGTTCACATTGGAGTCACATACAAGTCACATTTAATTGGAAATGTGAACGACCTCACAAAAACATCCGATTTCACTAAAAAATCGGATTTGAGCATTAAGCCCTGCAGACTGAACGTAGCCTTAGACGCACTCTTAAGCCTCCAACCCCATCAAAAAACGACTGCGCCCCGCAATCCAGAGCGCCCTATACACGAATCCACTCAGGTGTCCCAGCACCACCCACAGAACACACAAACACACACGGAGCAGACAGCGACCACACAGCGACCCACACCCGCAGACACACTCATCACTCCACACTAGAGATGCGCTATTTTTTCATCTGCAACCGCAACACAAAACTCATCATCCGCCCGCTGTCCATTTTGCACCGAAGGTTTTCAAAACCGCACCCGCCGCCATCCGCCGATTGATTTTAGATTTTAGAACAATCATACAGCAAACAAACTAAGGAGCCTCGATAAAAATGCAAACTCTATAGCTCATTCATTCCAAAATTCGCTCAGCGTGTATGTTCACATTCTTAATTGTCCGTAACAAACCCCAAACTTACCTGGGTTTCTTGCGCAGCTAATTAACTGACAACGTTTTCCGACTAGACTATTTTTGAACCTTCTTGCCTTCGTGTTGGATGTTGTTACATTCTGAACATTCTGCCATTGCCCGATGTTATTTCAAAGTCATAGCCTCACTCCATCGGTCTTTCTTTAAGTTTTAAATCCCCCGAGTGGCAGTCTACGCTATAATGTCTGCGTGTTTTAAAATATATCTCATATTGAAACAAAAAAAAAAAAGCATAACTAAATAAATATGGCCCTATAGCCACTTATGTGTTGGCAAACAGCTGAAATAAATTAGAAATAATAAAATAAACTGCATATAATATGTGCCTCGTAAACCTTAGGCATCAATAACCCGACACAACCTAACCTGAACCTTCAGAACATAAAAACGAGGTCAAATGGGCTAATTAAGGACATGACGTACACTTCATACTACAAGCACAGACAGTGACACTCGTCTTTTCAGATGTACGTAACAATACTAACAATAACTTTTTTTTTTTTTTTTAGTAATTAAACCGCCACCCGAAATTTAATTAAAATATAATTTTTCGTCACGTCATCCCCGACCCGAACCGCGGATACTGCGGTTGTAACCACAATCCGCGCATCTCTACTCCACGCCGACGAGGAACGAAATGGAGGAACGAACTGAAAAAGTGAGTGCAATGTGCCACTTCTAGACACAACTGAACAACTGAGTCACTGTGAACACGCCGACAATCCGTTGGTCCCAGACACACCCTCCCTACACGCCACAACTGAACAAAGCCCAGAGTCACCGTGAACGCCACAAACAAACAAAACCACTCACCCATCACACTGTTGTGGTTTCTAGTGCGGTTTATTTGTGAAAAAAGTTTGAAAATAGACCATTTAGTGACAGTGCGTCTTATAATCCAGAGCGACTAATAGCCCAAAAAAAGGGTAATTCATTATTTTTATAATGCCTTACTCCCAACACTGGACTCTGTTTAAACTACAGCAATTCTAGCATGTTGTGGAACCAGGAAACTATGGAATCTGCAAAAATCCATCCACATTGTCCTGAAATCTGTGGGTAAGTTTGTAAAAAGCATGTGAACTTGTTGATCATGATAATCACATTGCTGGTGCTATGTTTAAAGCTCTCTCCAGTTGGCCGCGGACAGACTCCCAACAGCTGACGTCACACGCCGGCGTCCAATCGTGTTTCGGCGCGAGGGGTCGTCCAGAGGTGACGGGCGCGCGGGGGGGGGGGGGGGGGTTCTATGGCGACGGTAATGAGCGAATGAGGTCGAGTGCAAGGACCCACGGGCGTCATGAGCCCCGTGTCCGACTCTGTTCCAAAACAGTGGAAATGAAGAGCACCAGGCCGAGAGCACATGAGCTAATGAAGAGATGAAGAGGGAGGGACGGGGGTGAAGGTGTGACTGACGAGACGAGTCAAACAACTTTATAATCCCTGTGTCATTTGTGCATTTGTTTTACAAAATAAAACCAAATATAAGAAAAAAAAAACTTATTTGTCTCTAAAACCAAAATGAAAAAACAGATAATGATTCGTTTTTTTAGTTTTCAATTTTGTCTTTAAATGAATAACGGAAAAAAAGGATAACGGCCGGACTTTTGCACCGCATATGGACTGAACCAGGACTAAAACCAGAAATGAACCAGGACTGAACCATTACTGAAACAGGACTAAACCAGAAATGAACCAGGACTGAACTAGGACTAAACCAGGTCTACCAGGACTAAACCATTCTTAGTCCTGGTCTTAGTCCTGGTATTAGTCCTGGTCTTAGTCCTGGTATTAGTTCCCTTCTCAGTTTTGATCACCTGACAGTCTAAGCGGGCCCGTCCCGACACTCCTGGTTCAGTCCTGGTTTAGTCCTGCTTTAGGGCTGAGACCGGGACCAGAGCAGGACTGACACCAGGACTGTGACCAGGACTGAGACTGGGACCAGATCGGGATTGAGACCGGAACTGAGATTGGGACCAGACCAGGACTGAAACCGGGACCAGATCAGGACAGAGACCTGATTTAGTCTTGGTAGTCCTGGTTCAGTCCTGGTTTAGTCCTGGTTCAGTCCTGTTTTAGTCCTGGTTCAGTCCTGGTTTAGTCCTGGTTTAGTCCTGGTTCAGTCCGTATGCTGCGCAAAAGTCCGGCATTGCAGTTTAAGTCACGGAAACAGGAAACGTTCATTATCTGTTTTTTTTTTTTTTTTTTTTTTTTTTCATTTTTCATTTAAACACAAAATTTTAAAAAATGAAAAAACTGATAATTATTTGTTTTTTCGTTTTTTAATTATGTAAAATGTTACGCAAAATCTCTTCTTCTGAGCTTTTAGCCATGGTTATAATGTTTTTACCTTGTCAAAAAACAGAACCGGAGTTGTGTTTTGTTTCATTCACACATGTTTGAGTAACACTTTTTAAATAATCTGTCTACATCTCTAAAACTCAAAATGCTCTGTTCCACCTTGTGATGTCATGTAGTGTTAGTTTTCAAGTGAACTGCTCCTTTTACCTTTTGTTCTGTAGAAATCCTGAAATCCAGTTTGTATAATTTCTCTCTCTCTCTTTTCTATGTTTCAGAACTCAGTGCTACTTCAGATATATTCTTATACTTTTCTTTTCATCCCCCCCTCACAAACTTGTAGAAAACTAATGTGTGAAAATATTGGGCCTTTATACATATAAGAGGCTATGAGTGCATGTGGTTGTGGCCTGCTCAGGGACTACACATGTAAATGAACACTCACGCTATAACCTGCACCAACATCTTTCCTTTGACTCGTTTTGGTTTTGGTGTGCACTGTCCGTGTACAAATAAAAAGTATACCACACCACAACAACTGTCACTTCACTGATGGAAAACTATAATAAATATTCACCACAGGTTTTCTCCACGGAACCAAGTCACAATTAAGAAAAAACATGAAAACTTAACATAGGGTGACCAAACGTTCGTTTTTCCCTGGACATGTCCGTATTTTGTGTCCTCTCCGGGGCGTCTGGGTTTTTTTTTTTTATTAAGTGATGCAAATGTCCGGGTTTTCATTAAACTGAGCGTCTCTCGTAGCGTCTTTGACTCAGAAGGAGCGAGACACAAACAGTCGGTCAGTCTGCATTCATTTATTCCGTAATGGAGCCAACAGTGCAGAGTCCTACACGGGTCAATTTTTGGAGACCCCCAGTACAACACCACACCCACGCAGTACATCACCGCACCCGCCCGTTAACCCGAGATTATATCAAATATTTGCACTGCCTACGCCACGGACTGAACTAAGACTAAACCAGGACTAACCCAGGACTAAACCAGGACTGATTCCAGGACTGAAGAACAGGACTAATCCACGACTGAACTAGGACTAAACCAGGACTAAACCAGAACTGAAACAGGACTCACTGTCGGGGCGGGCTCGGAGGTGACCGCAGGAGAAAGGACCGGCTCAGCTCCTCAACTCGCGGAGGTAAACGCGTCAATTGCACGATTTTTGCGGAAAAACTGCTCGGCATTCTCTCTCTTAAGTCCAAGATTAGTCCTGGTTTAGACCTGGTTTAGTCCTGACTCACCCGTGTGTAATTACTACACCCCCCCAGTTGTCCGGGTTTTCACAAACGGAAATATGGTCACCCTAACTTATCATATGTTCTTAAACATTTCATCATCCCCAAATCTAACCCCAGCTTTGCGTTTCTAAAAATGTCTTCATATAAAAATGTCTTTTTCCAGGAGCTGGCCGGGCTCCAGCAGCAGCGGCGACGGCAGCAGTGGTGGTGGTGGTTAAACTGAGCCTTCTGATCAGTGGGAGCTGCAAACCTCAGGCTCACAGTGAATGAGAGAGAGCCACAGTGTAATATAGTGGTGTATGGAGTGTGTGCAGAGAGCAGCGCTGGTGTGTGTGCTGTGGTCAAACGGCTCTGTGCCTTTTACATATGAAGCCCAGGGTTGAGCAGAGGTGAGTCTTTGTTCTGACTCTTTCTCAGGATCTGCTCTGGCTGTGGTTTAGGAACTCGTGCGAGAATACCACAGAGTCGAGGTGGAAAACTACTGAAACTTTGTAGGAAAAGAGGGGCTCTTTTCCTTCTATGGGGTATTAACTGCTAACACATAACACACTGAGATCACCATGTTACCTTTTTAAAGGAAACACTGTATTTGTCTCGAGAAGGAAATTTGTTCTCTGCGTTTGACTTCAGTGCCACCAGAGCACCTCATCAGGAGCAGTAGGCATGTAGTCCCGCTCCCGGAGACTCTGTGTGGTCTTGAGTTAGTCTTGGGCATAACTAGTCTTGATTCATCAGCCAGTTTCACTTCGTTGAAACTGTCTGACTTCAAAGCATTAAGATTTGTTCGCTCGACATTAGGCGGGTCCTTTTTTTATTTAACCAATCGTTGCTGTTTGGTTGTAACGTATGTAATGCACCAAATCCTGTAAGAAGAAGGACAATAACGTCTTTCCCCTTGATAAAATTCACCAAACATTCTCTTTGTTCCAGCTTTAAATCTTCGATCTTGGGAATCGTTGCCAACACAGGATGTCTGTCTTCATCTAAATCCATCTCGACCGTTTTGTTTACTTGTACAAAAAAAGGGACCCAGAGAGACGCTTAAGTTTGACGTCATGGCTTCACAGCTCTTCACTGATTGGCTGGTGTGCGGTCTACAGCTTCCGGGGTTCTTGCAAAAACCATCCAGTGTATTCTGATTCCTGACCTAGACGCTATAGAGAAATGAAATTGAGTGGAGGCACTAGGTGGCACCAGCCTGGCTAGATCAGGACTCCTTTAGCTGGAGGACTGGATTAATGGTGCATGTCTTGGGTTGATTGAACCTGCAAATTTGCTGTGAAATGTCCTAGTCACTCAGCCACTGCACCTTATATAGTCTCTATTCACACTCAGTGTTGGGAAGGTGACTTTTAAAATGTAATCCCCTACAGATTACAGATTACATACCCCAAAATGTAGTTTGTAACGTAATCCATTAAATTACTTAAAGTGAGTAATGTAATCTGAGTACTTTGGATTACTTGATATTGTCATGCCTTTTTAAAACTACATGAATGTAACAACCACATCCTGAAAATTCTTGTTTGTTCTCTTCAAATTGTCTGTTGAGCCCAAGTCTCCATGAATAAGCAACTGTTTACTGTAGAGAAGCAAAGACTAGGAAATGTTAACATAAGATGTTTAGTTTTATCTGCTAAAAGAGAATAAAAAGTCCAGTCTTCCCTTAACCATATTAAAACTATTACTGATAGAGAAATTATTTTTATATGAGATCACCTTAAATTATGTCCAACCTACTGTTAGGTATCATTGTTTAGACCTGATTTAGTCCTGGTTTTAGTCCTAGTTTAGTCCTGATTGTCCAATCCAATCCACTTTATTTATATAGCACATTTCACAAACAAACTGTTTCCAAAGTGCTGCACAAATACATAAAAAATAACAACAATAAGATGATAAAGTAAATTACTAAAATAATACTAGTCTTAAAGTAATAAAACTAGTAAAATAATATAAAACCAGTAAAATAAAAATAAAACTATATCATAGAATAGAAATAAATAAACCAATAAATAAATTAAATCAGTAAAACCAATAAAAACAAATAAATAAATAAATAATAATAAAAGTGGCCGCTGTATCGGACTTAATAACGCGAGTTTTGCGCAAAGGAGCAGGTAACATCACGTTACTGTCCAAGTTAAAATCAAACATGACAGGATTGTGGTCAGAGAAAACTGCATTCCCAACAGCAACACTGTCAACCGGGAAGCCGTAGGATAAAACCAGGTCTAAAGTGTGTCCATGCGTCTGCGTAGAGCCAGTGACACATTGTGTCAAATTAAAAGAGTCAACTAAATCTAAAAACTCTCTGGCCATGGGCTTTGAAGGACAGCAGACATGCACATTAAAATCACCGACAATTAAAATCCTGTCATAATGAGTCAACATAAAAGCCATAAAATCAGAAAAGTCTTTGATAAAATCCTTATTGTGCTTAGGTGGTCTATAAACGACAGCGCACAACACTGGATCAGTCTGACGCAATTCAAAGCAGCTCAGTTCGAATGAGGAAAAGGACACTGGTGATAAGATTCTGTGATAAAAACAGTTCTTTAAAACAGTAGCTATACCTCCTCCACGGCCAGTCATTCTTGGCGCATTAATAAAAGTACAATCAGGAGGTAAAAGCTCTGAAAAGGCGGCAGACTCACCGGTGTTAATCCACGTTTCAGTTAAAAACATTAAATCCAGATTGTAGACCTGGTTTAAGTCCTGGTTTAGTCCTGTTTTAGTTCTGGTTTAGTCCTGGTTCAGTCCTGGTTTGGTCCTGGTTTTAGTGCTGGTGGTGTTAGTTCTGGTTTAGAGGCGCACAGGGGGAAGCACAGTCTACACAGAGTACGCGAGAAAACACGGTCCACACGCGGCGCGCGGGAGAACGACGGTGGTCTGCGCGTTCTCAGGTCGATGACGATGATGAAGGTGTGTGTTTGTGTGTGTGTTTGTGTGTGTTTGTGTGCGTGTCCCCTCATGTGGCAGGTCACTATAGAACAGTCCTGCAGACATCATGAGTCTATGCAGGTTGTTTTCACCAGTGCCAGTAGCTCTGGTTTGACATTTAAGTTGTAGGCGATTTTATATTTGTTATTTTCTTTTATATTT
This sequence comes from Boleophthalmus pectinirostris, assembly GCF_026225935.1. Classification (NCBI taxonomy): domain Eukaryota; kingdom Metazoa; phylum Chordata; class Actinopteri; order Gobiiformes; family Gobiidae; genus Boleophthalmus; species Boleophthalmus pectinirostris. The sequence goes on from NW_026571070.1 coordinate 32,146,226, forward strand.
CACGTCGGGAGAAGAATTTCCAAGACACGAATGTGTTTTTACCTGTGCACTGCTGCCTCTGTTCTACTGGCTCTTTGACCTCGTCCATTGTGCGACTGACGCCGCCAACGTTAACATGACGTTTACATCGCTCTTATTGCGCGCGTTCTTTTTGGGTTTCCGGCAATGATTGGAATTACCGAAATAAAAAAAATAAATAAATGGGATGTAGTACAAAATGTGAAAATAGGAAAATACTGCCTTGTAATCCACTTACTTCAGCAAAGTAACTGTAATCCAATTACCACTCATTGAAACAGTATCTGTAACTGAATACAGTTACTCATAATTTGTACTCTGATTACGTAACAGTGGTACATGTAATCCGTTACTACCCAACACTGTTCACACTTACGTCACAACCCTGGAAGACATTTGGAAACATGTGATGACAACTTGACCGACTATGATCAAACCCACTGAAGTAAATGTGATCAGCGATAAAATGAAGACTTTATATGTATGTGCTGTTTGGAATCATCTGGAGCGCTTCATCTCTTCTAATCACATGTACCCGGTGCACTCAGAGTGGTGTGTCAGTGGGTAAATGATGAAAACTGAGGTAGGGTTAGGGTTTTAACTTCTTGGGTTCTTTTTAAAGACAATAAAGTAAAGTGTATTTACCTTGTTGACATGTTTCGGCTGCGAGCTGTATCTTCAGAACTGTCACCGGTGTTGGTGGTGACGTGTCGTATATCAGCTGTTGTTACTTCCTGTAGGTGGAATTGTTGATGAGCCGAACATAATGGAAAACTACAATGACATGGAGATGAAAACTGGGACGTTTTCTCATTTTTCCGAGATTTTTTTCAGACTTACTTCCGCAAACAGAACCCAAAAGAAGTTATCATCACATGTTTCCAAACGTCTTCCTGGTTTGAAACTTAAGAGTGAATAGAGCCTATTGTTTTGAAAATTCTGTATTTGCCGAAAACAATGCCCTCTACGCTAAGTCACTCCCTCTTCAGAGCACATTACTCAGTGTGTACTATCCTGCACATCAAACGTTATTTTTCTGCACTTCAAATCAGGTTTGTGAGGTTCTTGTGTACAGTTTTGTATCATGTTTTTGTATATTTATGGAGAATTGTCATGTGGGAGAATGGGGGATGTAGGTTTGTGGGCGAAGCATTGGAAGGAGGGTTTGAATAGGGCCCAGGAGAGATCGCTAAATTACTCAAACATGCATGGATGACATATAGAATGTGCAGTAGTTTCATGAGCGTGATGGTGATCCAAATATGTAAAAACTTAGAAGTAAAATATTTCCTCATCTTCGGAGCGCAGTTACAGACTTTATGAAAGATTGTGAGTGTAATATCTCTTCCTCCTCTACCTCCTCTTCTTCTCCCTCCCCCTTTCTGCTTCTGTCCCTCCTCCTCCTCCTCCGTGTGAGACAAGGGGACGTGCTCGGACCTGCCCCGGGCCCCTGTATCGGCCCCAGCCCCGGCGTCGGGCCCTCACATGTCATCATTATCTCCCACAGGAATGCCACCCAGATCAGATGAAGAGCCAAGAATGTACAGACACATCCACAACACGGAGCGCACAGGGGCCCGACCGCAAACCTCTGTCGGGGCTGCTGTTGGCGAGCGCTACTTCCCCCTTTGGATTACCGCTAACCTGCGATAGCGATCTGCGCCTCTGAATGCTCGGAATTATCCTGCGCCCTCTGGTGGCAACAGCAGGGAATGAAACAACAGAACAGTTTAATGGGGGCCAAAGTGTGAGCATGTTCCTCAAAACAAACCAAGTGTGTTTAGGTTCTTCCCTCAAACAAAAAACACTCTGTTCTACCTTGTCATGTCATGTGGTGATACAAGAAGTGCTCCACTGTGTTTTTAAACCTTCACTAGAACCAGGTCCTATAGAAGTAGGTTCTATATTACCGTATTTTCTGCATTATAGAGCGCTCTGGATTATAAGGCACATGGTCTATTTTTGAACTTTTTTCACATACAAACTGCACCGGACTATAAGGCGCATTAAACGAAATCCAACAGTTAGATAAGTCAGACAGTATTTTTTTATGTGTTACAATTGAACAAAGTTGAGAGTTATTGTGAACGCGTTAAATAAAGTTTGACTGAGATGTTAAATTGTTCATGTATTCACAATAAGTCATAATAGTTCAAACAATTGGGTGATTCCGGCGTCCAGCACGTCCACATCCTTCTCGTCATTATCCGAGTCAGTGTGGTTACTGTTCCCTGGCAGTTCAGTGATGATTCTGGTCTTGGTGAAAGCTCGGACCACAGTTGATACTGATCCTTAGCCCGGGCGTCCACGATCCGTCGGCAGATTGTGGCGTAAGTCGCTCGGCGGTGTTTCTCTGTCTTGGTGAATGTGTGTTCTTCTCTCATCCACTGCTCCCACGCAGCTAAACGCACTTTCACTTTAGAACAGCCTTGAGTTTAAAGTGGGCGTTGTGAGTGTGTCTCTTGACAGGTGCATTTTGATATTAAAAGGAATCACAGTCTGTATTACTCCTGATGCTCCTGACTACAGGAGCCGTAATGCTGTAAGTGGTGCGGCTTTGTAGTTTACTAAAGTCGTACTAAGACACCCCAATAAATTCATATATAAGGCGCTCTGGATTATAAGGCACGCAGTCATTTTTTGATTAAATTAAATGCTTTTAAGTGCTCCCTATAGTGCAGAAAATACGGTACACAAAATTGACTCTGGTGAGCTTTAAACCACGTTATAATGTTCCAATCCACTTTATGTCTATAGCTCTAGGAGTGTAACAATGTCCAAGTCTCATGATATGATATCGTCACAGTATGAATCTCACGATATGATATTCATTGCGATATCATGGGAAAGCTTGCGATATAGTAGAGAGACTCACAATAAGAGATGTAACAATATCCAAATCTCTCAGTACGATAGTTTTTTTTACGAGATATATCACGGGATGATATTTATTGTGATATTTTGTTGAGGCTTACAAAACTGTTAATGTGCTACTTTTTCCTCTTAAAAGGCCTTGACAAGATTTAATTCAGAGAACTAAGACTTAAAAGTTAGAACTGTTATTTCTTCTTGTAGTCTGTAGCAAAGGATCATGGTCTATGTAGTTCCCTGTCTTTTTATATAATGCTGCATCATAACTCTTCATTCAAGCAAAGCGACTTGTAATTCGATATATTGTGATGGTCCACGATATTATTGTGAGAACTTTGACGATACAATATCACGATATTTCAGTTATTGTTACATCACTATACAGCACATTTTATAAACAAGATCATGTTCAAAGTGCTGCACAGACAAATGAATACAATAAAAGACAGTTAATCATAAATAAAAACAATAAATAAAAAAGTGTTAAAATGCATAAAGATAAAAGTTATAAAAAAAATAAAATAAATAATAATAATAAAAATAACTAAAAATAAATACATAAATAAATAAAATTAAATAAAAGACTCAGAGGACCACACAACTCATGCAGAGTTAATTGCTCTTACCTTCTCAAAAACAACAACAACAAAAAATTAATCGTTATCTGTTTTTTTTGTTTTGTTTTAGAGGCAAATAATGAAGAAAATTGTTGTTTTTGCGTTTTCTTATTTTTGGTTTTATTTTGAAAAATGAATGAACAAATGATAGACGGATTATTCTTTATAACTTTATTTAAAGATCCTATATTACGCAATTATGCATTCTTCTTCTGAGTTTATAGCCACAGTTATAATGTTGTTAATGTGTCAAAAACAGACATGGAGTTGTGTTTTGTTTCATTCAAACATCTCTGAGTAACTCTTTATCTTTGGTCTGTTTACATCTCCAAAGCTCAAAATGCTCTGTTCCACCTTGTGATGTCATGAAGTGGTAGTTTTCAAATGAACAGCTTTTTATTTTACATTTAATTCAGTAAAGATTGGAACTACTCATGCTGAAACTAATGATTTCAAATGATTCTAGTTTAAAGTGTGTGGAGTTTAAAAACACAGTGGAGCACTTCCTGTATCACCACATGACATCACAAGGTGGAACAGAGCATTTTCTGTTAGAGAGAAGAACTGTGAATGAAACAAAACACAACTCCAGGTCTGTTTGTGATGAGGAAACAAGATTAGAACATAGATCTAGATGTATTTTTTGACAAGGACATATGTGAATTTTGCATGATACTCGCTCTTTAAGACTGAGTATAATAGTTATTCCAAAGTAGTCAGAATATATGATCTATTACCAAATGTACAGTATTGAAAAGTGCTCAGTGTGGGCCGCTCTGGATGACAGTGCAGAACGCGAGCCGCCGGGGACAGAGACCAGGGACCGGGGTAAATGAAAAGACTCTGGATCAATGTCATTTGGAGCAGATGTATTTTTAATGAGGCTCCAGCAGCAGAGAAGCAGCAGCAGCAGCGATGGCAGCCTCTCCAGCCCCGCGCTGTAAAGAGCTGGACGGGGCAGAGGAGACAGGACCGTCGGCCCGCTATCGATCACCCGGGGCTGGGGAGGGGCGCTGGCACCAGGAGGGGGGCACGGAGCAGCCACCACCGACACAGGACTAAACAAAAATAGATAATTATGTTGATTCAGATGTTTTTTGAGACCTGAAAGCATGGGATAAAATGAATTACAGTGACGTGGAGGACAGGGAAGCTGCAAGGTTGAAAGTGGATGTGAATGGCAAACAGTGGCAGAGTGGTTAACACTTCAGTCGGAGGTAGGCCCCAGGTTTCAATGGGTTCCACACTGCCATGACATATTACATAACCCCAGTGGCATTGGAAGATCAGTTAAAGCTGTACTATAACTGTAGTACATTGTAATTTTCATTTTTGTGGAGAGTAGTCTTCCTGCTTATCTCTACACTGCAAATGTCTCTGATCTGGACAAGATTTTAAAACTTATTTCAGGTTATTCACTTACAGGTACTAGTTCTGAGACGCTTCATTCTAGTCTTGAGGTAGTTTATTTTAAGTTAAGAAACTTGTACCATATTTTCAGCACTTCTGGGCGTGCTCCTAAGCCACCAAGCTCATCAAAAAACAACTGCGCGCTCCACGAATCCACTCAGGTGTCCCAGCACAATTTCAGTAAACTACAAAGCCGCACCACCCGTGTCAACACCCACAGACACACTCATCACTCCACGCCGACGAGGAACGGAATGGAGGAACGAACCGAACAAGCGAGTGCAATGTGCCACTTTTAGACACAACTGAACAACTGAGTCACTGCGAAAACGCCGACAATCCGTTGGTCCCAGACAGCACCCTCCCTACACGCCACAACTGAACAAAGCCCAGAGTCACCGTGAACATGACAAACAAACAAACCCACTCACCCATCACACTGTTGGGTTTCCTTTAAAGTCCCACATGGTTTATTTGTGAAAAAAGTTTGAAAACAGACCATTCAATGACAGTGCACCTTATAATCCAGAGTGCGGAAATTACGGTAAGTAAAATGAATTTGCTGCATGGACAGATCATTTCACCACATTTAAGTCATTTTCTGATTGATTTAAGTGTTTTTATCTTACATTTTGGCCAAGCTTTTTTGCAGTGCGTGGAGATGTTATTCCAGCCTGATTCATCAGCCGGTTTCAACAATAATACAATAATATAAAGCTATACAAAGGATGGCTTTTGTAACTTTTGTAACTCTAGTGGACAATCTGCCATCTTCAGTTTTGCTGTGAGCAGGTTCGCCTCTTCTATCCATGACTTGGCCTGGTGGTATCATCTGCTTCTCTTCATCTCTTCATGGAAATACTTTTAATGCCATATTCTGCAGTATTCACTGGCAAAACAATGACATTTCCATGGAGATAAGCAGGTGATGGACTAAAACAGATGCACTGCACCATTAAATGTACTATATCCTGTGCTGTAAAAGTAATACAACCACAACTGAACCTGTGTCCACAGAGCTTTCACCTGCAGATAGAGACACATCCAAGTTGGTCTCATTCTCAGTTTATGGACACACCAGGGCTCATGTGAAAACTCAGAACCTTTAGAATGCCCTCCCTGAGCTGCAGAGGCTGCACTAACACAGACTCATGACTGGTGCAGGTGCTGAGGTTTAGAGAAGGACTTTTCAGATCAGAGAGACATTTTAGGTTTAAACCAGCTGGATTTCAAAGAGCATAAAGTAGGCTATCACATTAATATTATTTATGTCGGAAAAGCGGAATGTTTGAAAAATAGTAAAGTGCCTCTACTTCAACAATAAAAAAAAAAAAAATGCTTGAAAAATAATGTTTATGCTGCTAATCCGACAATGTGTAAATAGTGATGTGTCGGAATAGCAGCGAGTAACCAGGAGACACTTTCTCTACCAACACAACTTAACACATTAAAATACCAAAAAGACAATTCTCCCTGTTTACTGTGCGCTGCCATTTTTCCTGTGACATAAATCCAACTGACTCAGACTACATTTACACTGAAATGACTCACCGTATCACCGTATCGAAAACGATTTGCATCCAAAAATGAAACTTAAAACCACATGGAAAATTTGCATAAACTTCAGTGCTCAAAAAACAGTTCGCTATTGTGCGCTGATGCGGTTCAGCTTCTGTCGGACTAAAGGACACGACTCAGTGGAATATGAGTGTTTTTTCTGTGACAGAGGGGTGTTCTGCTGATGGTGAGTCTGTTCTGTGCTTCTGTCGTGAGCATTAAATCAGCACTACAATTGTTAAAAAAGGATTTTTTTTTTTTTTTTTCGACTGTTTACTATGTATTTAAGGACACACCAAGGTCATGTTTAAGAAATTTTTTAATCAAAACATTACACACGGTGGCAATAAAGAATCAGACATACAATTATGAAATGTGTTAACTCATCTCGTGTGGATTTTTTATCACAAGTTAACTTACACAAAGACTACTGCAGAATCCACAAGTCTGCATGTTAGTGAGCTCATTGTCAGGTGCAGAGGTCTGGGAGTACGTTTAATGATTACAGGAGCAGACCCCCCCCTCCCTCCTCCCGAACCTGACCCCGGCCCCTCCACAGCCTTAACCCCACAGGCTCCTCTCTGCAGACAGACCAGTGTCTCCAGCAGGCTGCAGGCCAATCAATGTCTGCCCTGCACCTCCGCAGCCCTCCCACCCAGACACCCCTCCACCCACCCACCCATCAGGGGCTGCATCAGGGCCAGAAGACACAGAGACAACAGGCGAGTCTGTACAATGTTATTCTACTTGACTTCCAGTATGTTTGAGCAGTGTTATTGACGGTAAAGTGTCTAATAAAAACAGGATGCCATAATGAGGCTGGTGACTGGTGACGTGTCTGGGGGACGTTGATTTCCATAGTCGAAGTGGTAAGTGCAGCAAACGGTTTATGGGTTTAAAAGATCAGACGTGTTATGTGAAAGAGGTTAAAGGTCACAGCACTGGCAGATTTACAGCGTTTCAGAATTCTTCAATCCCGAGCACGTCAGGAAGGAAAGCGGCTCAGTAAAGTCTGCGAGAGTCTCCGCTGTCTAACGCAGGGGTGGGCAAATATTTTTTCCATAGGGCCACATGAGAAACAGAAAATGCTTAACTCAATTTTGCATAATTGTGTTTCTTGATAAAAAGCAGAAAATGTCATTGTTCTGATGAGCTGCTCAGACTGGGAAGAGTTTATGTTCTGACTAAACAATGAAAAAGTGAGGCTGCCTTACAAAAAATGTCATTAAAACATCACCTCTAAAATAAAAGCAGTGCAGCTTTAGTCCATGCAAGAGGTAAAATAATAAAAAAGTTTATTTCATCATTCCAAATTATATTAAATGGCCAGTCGGAGTCAATTAAAGGGCTGTATGTGGTCCGGGCGCTGGACAATGCCTGGGTCTGGTCTAATGTGAACCTTACTGCCCCTTACCCACCATATCTATGGAGTGGCCACACACACAAAAGCAAAACAGTAAGAAGCATACACTACCAGTCAAAGGTTTTAGAACACCCTCATTTTTCCAGTTATTTATTGCACTTCAAATCGTGCAAGTCCAATGAAGAGCTTGGAAATGGTACAAAGGTAAGAACTGAACAGCCAGGCTGGCGTCACCTAGTGCCTCCACTCAACTGAATTTCTCTCCAACGACTAGATCAGGAGTCGGAATACACTAGATGGTTTTTAAGAACCCTGGAAGTGCAAGTCGGGCACCAGCCAAACAGTAAAGAGCCAGACATTCTGTGTTGGCAGCGATTCCCGAGATCGAGGATTTAAAGCCGGAACAAAGAGAATGTTTGGTGAATTTTATCAAGGGGAAAGACGTTATTGTCCTTCTTCCTACAGGATTTGGGAAAAGCTTAATACATCAGTTAGCCCCCTTAGCTGCACATTACATACGACCAAATAGCAGCTATTGGTTAAGTTTAAAAAAAAAAAACCCGCCTACTGTCGAGCAAACGAATCCTGATGCTGTAAGGTCAGACGGTTTCCACGAAGTGAAACCGGCTAATGAATCAGGCTAGTACTGAACAGCCAAAGGTTAAAAGTCCAAGCTCTGCCAAAACGACCTCAGGAAAAAAGAATAAGATGGTGAACTTGAAAACCTGGAGTGTCCAGCAGCACAGTGTCCACCCATGGAGCTGGTTTGGATGAACTGGACAGAAGAGTGAAGCAACCGACAAGTGCCACACATTTATGGAAACTTCTGCGACAGACTTGGGAAGAACTTTCTCAACAATATTTGATTTCTGTTGTAAAAAGAATGAGCCACGAGTGTGTTCAGCTGTTCTATCTGCCAAAGGTGCACACTTTCATCAATCAAAAGTTTAGAATATGTTTTGGTCAACAGGAAACACAAAAAAACTTTAAAAGTGTGGTGTTCTAAAACTTTTGACTGGTAGTATATATAAACAGAACATAAGAATTTCTTACCAAACTCTGACTTGATCTTGTAATATAATGCTGTGTTTCCAGTAATGGCAGCATATACATTATGTTGAGCCGATTATGTTTCCTGTTTATTGCTGGTTTCAGATGACATCACCACATTCTATAGACCAATATTCTTAAATACAGATATGGGGCAAATCAAATTAATAGTTTTAAAGTTCTGTTTTTTGTTGTAATACAGTGAGTTTTTGGGTCAAGTCAGTAACAGAAATCATCAGGTTCAATATTTGTGAATTCACCTTTTAGATATGTAAAAACTGCCCCTTGCCCTCATCTGAGAGAATGAAGTCACCGCATTCTAGGATCAGAAAACCAGTAATTGGTGCACACCACTCTACAGAACTGCTGAGTTTCAGATGACATCACAGCGTTCTATAGGTCAATATTGATTAATACAGATGGGGGGCAGCTAAGATTAATATTGTCAAAATGCAAAATGATCTTGTAATACAGTGACTTCTTGGGTTTAGTCAGTAAACAAAAATCCAAGGTTCAACATTTGTGAATTCACCTTTTAGATAATTCAAGACAAAATACAATGTAATCAAGAAGGAAATCTTGCTCATGCCCCCATCTGGGTGTATGAAATCACCACATTCTAAAATCTGAAAACCAGCAATATACTTGGCTGCCATATTCATTGTGTCCACTATGTCCACTGTGTCCATGTTGGCACAGGAGAACATGTGTGAGGGGCTGTGGTGAACTCAGTATAAAGCATGTCCAAGCTATGGCCTGTTCTCCATATCCAGCCCTCAGACAAACTGTTCTTGGCCTTCCGGCTTCCAAGTGAATTGGCCCAAATGACCTTGCATCAATTAAAAATTTACTTTTTACTGCAAGCTTTTTGAAAATCTACCTTGATAAAGCTCATATTTAATATTTAGTGTGTGGTTTTAAGGATCTTATCAGGACTAAAGACTAATGGTTCATTCTAACGTGTTTATTAAACATGCACATATTTCAATTATTCACTGTATTGAGCATCAGTCTACAGCCCTCGATCAGCCCTCTGCTTCATCTGTGTTTACAAATGTGACCCTTGATGAAAAAAGTTTGGACATGCCTGGTAGAAAGAAAAGCTCAAAGTGTGCCATCAGGACTGTGCGTTGTGTTGAACACTGTGCAGAGACTGTGTGTCAGAGCTTTTGTCCACATTCGAAAAATGAATTCTCCAAAACCAGTCTCTGCAACCTCCTCCTGTCCTCTAAAGGCTCTCTGATCCTCTCTGATGGAGTTATTCAAACTAAACACAGGCAGGTCATTCGCCTGCCGAGTTTGGACTGGGGATTATCTCCTTGGAATGAAATGGCCTCATGATTATCTTGGTTGAATTCACAACATTTCCAAATTCAAACACTAAGTTCGTAGCCATGTAAAGTCTACCCCTTAAACTACCCCCTCCCCTCCCTCCTCTTACCCTCCTCCCTCCTCCCTCCCGTCCAGATCGATGGAGCAGAGGGGCTGTATTGACTCAGGTAGGGCTGGGCTGGGCAGTCGATGTCTGTGTCTGCGCTGGGCTGCAGGAGACAGACTGCTCCATAAGGCGGCGGCGGCCATCTTAGCGGGGTCAGGGGACCGTCGGCCTCTCGTGAGATAAATCGTGTGAGGAAAGACGCACAGCACAACAGTATAGATGAGATCAGAGACACAGCGCTGGTCTTTTCCGTCGGCTTCTCTGATGAAGTTTGTCAGGACGTGGGCTGAGTTTGGGAACTTTTGGAGCCAAAGACCAAACTAACTTTCTGGAGTAATGATTCATGGAGATTTTGGACCATTCTCCTGATAATGTGTTTTAATGAAACACAGGACTTTCTCAAAATGACAACATGCTGATTGAAAACATATTTTGCTTTTGAAATAAAGTAAAAGTTAAAGGATTTGTATTCAGTTTTTATGTGTGTCTTCCCCCAGACCAGAGATATTGTATAAGCAGCTCTTGAGGTCAAAATGAGTCCAATGCATGCTGTGTGCATTTAAACTCAACACACAAAACATTTTATCATCTGGTAATCAGGAAGTGCATTTTGGCATGCTAGTTGGTTGTTGTTAATTGGATTATCAGAGCAAAACTCTGTTCTGGTCATTGAGAGTTGTGAAAAGCAGTTCAAGGTGGATAATTAGGATGCTCAGAATATTTAAGTAAGTCTTTATGTATATAAAGCTTTTCACAGACATTTTTGTCACGAAGGCTACGTTCAGGCTGCAGGGCTTAATGCTCAATTCTGACTTTTTTGTGAAATCCGATGTTTTTGCGAGGTCGTTCACATTTCCAGTTAAATGTGACTTGTATGTGACTCCAGTGTGAACGTTAAACGGCCCAAAAGTGTCCCACATGTGACACTGGAGACACGACGACGTCAACCGCAGCGAGCGTCTCTGTGTTTACAGAAGTTGTCCAAACATGGACGCAGCATCGAGCACCTGGAGATTTTAAAGTTCCTCTCGTACCGGAGCCAGAACATGAACAACTTACTTGTTTTAAGGAGGAGATTGAGAAGGAGAAGGACGAGGTTTTTGGTCGTGGTGTTTTGTGGGGCAGTGGCAGCGACGTCTGTTGAAAGGAACGTGTGGATGTGGAGACGGAGCCAAGAGTGGTGAGTGGAGATGTGCTTCACTTCAGTGACATGGAGTTCATTAACAATTTTCGCCAACTTCAGCGCAGAATAGTGACGTTTGTGGCTTGTTGATAATGTGTAGGTGGATGAATGCACTTTGACCGTTCAGACTGAAGTCACATGTCAAAAGATCAGATATGTATCAGTTTCAGGAGCACATGTCCAAGTGTCCTGGGTCACATTTGAAAACTAGAAAAGCAGTCAGAGAGCGCAGACCTCCGCCAAGGACTACCCCCATTTTTTATATAAATTGCGATAAAATCAGTCTTCTGGATCAGATCCGGATCAGCCTTTGGAATATGAAAGAGGATCCCATTGTCCATCCCTGAGTCAAATTTCATGGGGTTTGGTCAATAATTAACCGAGATATTCAGAAACAAAATTTTTGGCCCCATTTACCACAATGTTAACTAAAATTTCAAAGTGATCCAGAATCCAGGATTTCTTCCGGATCATCCCCAAAATGAAATCAGTTCTTCCTTTTCACATTTCCAACAAATCCTGAAAATTTCAAACAAACAAACAAACAAACAAACAAACAGACAAACGCCAGCAAAAACATAACCTCCTTGGCGGAGGTAAAAATCAGATCTGTGTCGTTCAGACTGTCATTAAAAGATCAGATACAGGTCACATAGGGGCCAAAAAATCTGATTTGGGTCACTTCAGGCTGCAGTCTGAACGCAGCCTAAGATGCTTTACAGAGCATTATTCAGCATTATTCATTCACTCTACACCTGGTGATGGTAAACTACTATTGTAGCCCCAGCTGCCCTGGGGCAGACTGACAGAAGCACAGCTGTCATGCCAATCTGCACCATCGGTCCCTGCGACCACCACCATCACTCACACACACCACTTTCATAATAGGCAATGTGGGTGAAGAGTCTTGCCTAAGGACAAAATGACTCCCATCCAAGTACTGACCAGGCCTGACCTTCTGAGATCTGACGGGATCAGACTTTGCCGAGCCGGTCTGTCCACTTAAGATAATTGAGGAATAACTTTGGACCACTGCCTGCAAACTGTCAAAAATGAACTCTGTTCTGCAGTTTTTAAGACTGAAAAAATCACATACAGCTTAAGCCTTATCCCAGTTATGACACTATTCTGGATATGGAAACCAGGATATTCATATCTCAGTGTACATGCACCATTAGAGTATCCTGAATATTTAGACTGGTTGCTATGGTAACTATGGCACAGATATGGCAAAGAGTTAAACATGTAGAAACTTTGATAATGAAGGCTTTTTGACAGGTTTCTAACAACAAAAAAGAAGACATGCATTCAAGTAAAAACCTGAGATTGTGGAGCTCTGTCACAGCTCAGAAAGATTTAAATTGAACACAACCTTCAAGCGTTTGTAGAGATGCTGTTATTTTTATAGTATATATTGCAAGCTGGGGAGTTGAAGTCTTTGGTTAACTGCTTCACTGTAGAGATGGGGATGGGCTATTTTTTCATCTGCAACCGCGACACAAAACTCATCATCCGCCCGCTGTCCATTTTGCACCGAAGGTTTTCAAAACCGCACCCGCCGCCATCCGCCGATTGATTTTAGATTTTAGAACAATCATACAGCAAACAAACTAAGGAGCCTCGATAAAAATGCAAACTCTATAGCTCATTCATTCCAAAATTCGCTCAGCGTGTATGTTCACATTCTTAATTGTCCGTAACAAACCCAAACTTACCTGGGTTTCTTTCGCAGCTAATTAACTGACAACGTTTTCCGACTAGACTATTTTTGAACCTTCTTGCCTTCGTGTTGGATGTTGTTACATTCTGAACATTCTGCCATTGCCCGATGTTATTTCAAAGTCATAGCCTCACTCCATCGGTCTTTCTTTAAGTTTTAAATCCCCCGAGTGGCAGTCTACGCTATAATGTCTGCGTGTTTTAAAATATAACTGATATCGAAACAAAAAAAATATGCATAACTAAATAAATATGGCCCTATAGCCACTTATGTGTTGGCAAACAGCTGAAATAAATTAGAAATAATAAAATAAACTGCATATAATATGTGCCTCGTAAACCTTAGGCATCAATAACCCGACACAACCTGAACCTTCAGAACATAAAAACGAGGTCAAATGGGCTAATTAAGGACATGACGTACACTTCATACTACAAGCACAGACAGTGACACTCGTCTTTTCAGATGTACGTAACAATACTAACAATAACTTTTTTTTTTTTTTAGTAATTAAACCGCCACCCGCTCGAATTTAATTAAAATTAAATTTTTCGTCACGTCATCCGCCCGACCCGCGGTTTAACCGCGGATACAGGACAGCTTAAAAAACCAGGATACTAAAACCTACAACCGATTGGCAATAACCGTTCGTAACTCTGTAGAGGACTTACCTCTCCTCACCACACTCCGTTCAATTTGCGGATGTACTCATAGATAGAAGCCCTGCTCTGTTTTCAGTCCAAAAATCATTGCCAGACTTATTTTAAGCCATCAGATACGTCATAAGTGGAATCCTTCCATGTGGAGTTTGCATGTTCTCTCTGTGTCTGCAGCCTCTTGGTTTCTCCCATCAATCTAAAACATGCAAATACTCCTCTCCGTGAACCTGATCAAGATCTGGAGAAAGGTCCCCGGTCGGACACTTCTCCAGACAAAGTGGCAGAAAGGACCAGTCAAATACAAACAGCACAATTCCCAAAGAGGTCAGCCAACAAGGGAAAAGTGTGCTGATATTTTTTTACATGTACTCAGAAAAAAACAGACCAGTGATGGATCTGTTGTAGAATAAGTCAAATAAACGCAGAGAAGTGTGAGAGATTACAGTGCAGTGTTTACCTGGGTGCACAGAGTGGAATAGTGTAATGAGATCTGGGCTGGGTGCAAGTGCTGAGTGAAGAGAGCCAGGTTAGAGGTCTGTGAGGGGGCAGAGGGCCACTGTGTGTGTCTCTGTGTGTGTGTGTCTGTTGTTTGGTGTGTGTGTCTGTGTGTGCATGTGTGTGCAGAACTATGTGTATGTGTAGGGGACACTGTAACATACTGCTGCTTGCTACAGTGAAATGAAGAGACAGGGTGTTCCAATTCTGTACAGGAAGTCAATGAACCAGTTTGTATTATTAAAAAGGAGGTATTGCACTAAATTTACCTTTTGGGGTAAAAAAAAAATAAAAAAAATAAAAAATACCAGCCATACCAGCTTGCCAAAGTCTGATCTCATCAGATCTCAGAGGCTCAGCAGGGTCAGGCCTGGTCAGGACTTGGATGGGAGACACTGGGAAAATCAGATGTCACAGTGGGACACCAGCAACAAAAACTGCAAGACACTTCATCCATATTCTCTTGTGTGAATGTGACGTGTGAGTGTTGGTGGTGGTGGAAGGGGGCCGATGGTCCAGACTGGCAGCCTCACTTCCATCGGTCTGCTTCAGGGCAGCTGTGGCTACAACAGCACAGTACCACCAGGCAGTGTGGAGTGAATGAATAATGCTCTGCAAAGCACTTTGGGTGTCTTGAAATGTATTCTATAAAAGCAATTATTACTTATTATTGATTATTATTAGCGTAATGAGTCAGCGTGCACTATTGTGATGAGCGAGGAGGAAAGACAAGCCTCGACACAGAACTGTGAGGAGCTCAGATGGGACTTTTCTCTATAATCTGAGTGGGACTTGGGATGTGAGTGAAAGAGCTCACATGTACAGAGCCTCATGAGGAGCGCAGGAGCTCACACCCCAGTACTTCTCCAGTGAAATGTTTGTAACAAGCAATAAATTGACAATTTTCATCTTAGTAATGCATTGTATAAATATGTTACAGAAGTAAAATACCACCTCTTTGAAATATGTAATTATATTGTAATAACAATAATAGAGAATGTATATGTTCATTGTTTTCTCTTGTCTGTTCAGTGTGTTGCGCCCGTGTGTCTCGTCTGTTCAGTGTGTTGCGCCCGTGTGTCTCGTCTGTTCAGTGTGTTGTGCCCGTGTGTCTCGTCTGTTCAGTGTGTTGTGCCCGTGTGTCTCGTCTGTTCAGTGTGTTGTGCCCGTGTGTCTCGTCTGTTCAGTGTGTTGCGCCCGTGTGTCTCGTCTGTTCAGTGTGTTTGCCCGTGTGTCTCGTCTGTTCAGTGTGTTGTGCCCGTGTGTCTCGTCTGTTCAGTGTGTTGTGCCCGTGTGTCTCGTCTGTTCAGTGTGTTGTGCCCGTGTGTCTCGTCTGTTCAGTGTGTTGTGCCCGTGTGTCTCGTCTGTTCAGTGTGAGCTGGCTCTTGGACTCATATTCAGTGAATCACAGTGACAGAGTCTGGGGCCCAGTGTGTTCTCTCCTCTGACCTGGAGCTTTACAAACACATTTACATGAAACTCTACACCTGATGAAGCAGGGACTGGAGCCACTGGGACAACAGGTTGTGACACTAATAATATAATGAGAGTACTTATAAAGCATTAGTGGTGTACAACGCTCTGGAGCTTTGTTCATGTTCACTCAAGTCTCATTAGAACAATGACTCCTGTCGTGCCCATGACTGTCCTGGGATCAGAGCACTCCTCACACTCACAGCCGAGGCACGCAACTTCACTTCTTGGAAAACAGTGAATGGAGAATTTCTATTTCAAATAAATAACCAAGTTGTTGATGATGTCATTTCCTGAACTGCTGGTTTAAACCTAAACTGTCTTTGTCTGAACGGTCTCTCTCTAAACCCCAGCACCTGCATCAGTCATGAGTCAGTGCTAGTGCAGCCTCTGCTTCTCAGGGAGGGAATTGTGGAGGTTCTGAGTTTCACATGAGGCCTGAACATAAACTGAGAATGAGACAAACACACTACCAGCCAAAAGTCTGGACACTTTGCTTCTTTATTTTCATAATTTTTACATTGTCGATTTTCACTGAAGACATCAAAGCAATGAATGACACAGATGGAATGTGGCAAACAAAAATGTACACAAAATAACTCCAAACTGATTTGAAATATTAGATTTTTTAAAAGCTATAATCTGTTGTTTTGATCACAACTTTAGAGTCTGTTGAGGCACAGTGATGTCAACAAAGCAAAGGGCAAATACTTTGTAGATATATTTGTTGTTGTTTTTTGTTATATTTTCTTTTGCTACATAATTTCATAAGTTTTACATGATATATTTGATGTATTCTGTTAAATGTAAAGGCACAAGCTCCATCCCTTCCTTGAACTGTAAAATATTTGATCAGTTACAAACACAGAAGGATCCACATGGAATTGTCAGTGAACAGTTCAAACATTTAGACTCAATGTGAACAGATCCACTTTACGACTCTATCCTGAACATTTATGATCTCTCTCCTCTTCGTTGGGCAGATGGCATCCTTAAACAGCCACCCCCGCCCGCTCCTGCCCTGTCCGTCCCTGTCCAACCCTGTCCGCTCCTGCCTCGCCCCTGCCCGTCCCTGCCTCCGCGCGTTACCTCTGGAATGACTTCATGAGTGGCGACAGCTTATCTCTCCCCGTGGACGCGATCAATACCCTGGCGCTCTCCCTTTCTTTGTTGACATGAGGCTGTGGACAGGACCATCAGGGACTGTACCGGGCACTGTGGGTAAACAAGCCTGTTCCTCCACCCCTCCACACCCCTCCTCACCTTCCCTCACTGCCCTGGTCACTGTGGACGTACTGCCACCAACACGCGTCTTCTCTGAGCGATGCACATGTGGACAGGGAGTTGTCTGTGAGCTTTGTGAACACACAAGACTGAAGGTGGATCATTAGAACATCTATAGAGAACGTGTATTATCTACAGGAGCTGTGGTTATTACAAGGGAGACATATAGTGTATAAACAAGCGGACTGAGGGAGTGTGACATTACCACGTTCAGCTCCAATTATGGGGACGAATTTGGAGCCAGGTCCATAACAGGAATAGGAATTGATTTACAAACAATTCCAAGTGAATTGGAGCTGGAGTCAATGGAAGCACCATGCTCACTCAGCTATGATCAGTTATATATAGAGTCTATGGAGGGAGGCTACCATTAAGAATATAACATTTCACTTTAGGTAGCAGAGCTTTCAATAACATTGAAATTTGTATAGAAAGGTTTTCTTTAGCAAAAACATATTTGAAGTATTTTACTAGATGTTCACTGCAAAAACTAAAATCTAGCCAAGTTAAGATGACTAGAATCAAGAAAGTTTTACCATGCTTTGAGTCAATTTCAATTAACAAGTACAATTATCTACCAACGGAACAAGACTTTTGGTAGGTAAAATATGAAAATACACCTTGCTACACTTAGATAGAGAAGAATAAGAATAAGAATAGATAAGAAAAACACAGCTCTTTCCTCTTAAAATAAGAAACAAAACTGGATGGCCTTTGAATTCAGAAAAACACACTTAATCTATTGGTAGATCTTTTTACTTGTCAAGTTGAATCAACTCAAATAAACTAAAATGTTCTTAATTTAAGTCATTTTAACTTAGCTAGATATTGTTTTTTGCTGAGTTTGTGTAATCCTTCAGTCGTCCAGATAGGATCCAGAGCAAAGGAGAAATTCAATTCTGTAATTAGACAAAGGTTTAACACTGTACGTAAAAAAGACAAATAATAAAAAACCTCCCACAGACCAAAAGCTCAAATAAAATGTTGGTCTTGGACGACTCAGAGACCCAAATTGTTGATCATTACAAGTACACAGGTGTATGGCTTGATTCTTCATTTAATTTTGAAAGTCACATCAACAGTCTGCTCACTAAAGCCAAACTAAGAAGAGGTTTTCTGTACCAACGTAAAAACAGTTTCACATGCCCCACAAAAGAGCTTTTGGTCAAAACTACAGTCCTCCCAATCACTTGACTATGGAGACAGTTTACAGATCTGCATCAAAAACACTGCTCCATAAGTTCATGAGATTTATAACACAGCCTTCTGCTTTGTCACAGGTGCACCATTTACCCATCCATTTCTCTCCAGTGACTAGGTCAGGAATCGGAATGTGCGAGTTTGGACACCAGCCAATCAGCGAAGAGACAGACATTCTGTGTTGGCAACGATTTCCGAGATCGAGGATTTAAAGCCGGAATAAAGAGAATGTTTGATTAATTGTATCAAGGGGAAAAACGTTTTTGTCCTTCTTCCTACAGGATTTGGGAAAAGCTTAATAATCCGTGTGTCATTCGTTCATTCGTTTTTCAGTATAAAACCAAAAATAAGAAAATGAAAAAACAACAGTTTTCTTCATTATTTGTCTCCAAAACCAAAATGAAAAAACGGATAACGATTAGTTTTTTTCAGTTTTCAATTTTGTGTTTAAATGAAAAATGGAAAAAAAAAAGTATAACGGCCGTTTACGTGACTTCCGTGACTGCGATGCCAGATTTTTGCTCTGCATACGGACTGAACCAGGACTGATCCAGGTCCAGAATCAGACCGGGACCAGACTGGGACCAGACCGAGACTGAGACCAGGCTGGGACCAAAACCGGGACCAGACCAGAACTGAGACCAGAGCGGGACTGAGAGTGAGACCAGAACTGAGACCAGACCGGGACCAGAGCGGGACTGAGACCGAGACCAGACAGAGACCAGATCGGGACAGAGACCAAGACCAGACCTGGACCAGACCGGGACTGAGACCGAGACCAGGCCGTTACCAGACCAGAGGCTCAGAGCCCACGGCAGGGCTGGAGCTCGCGGAGGCTCAGAGTCAAAGCTCGGAGTCCGCTCTGGTCCCGCTCTGGTCCTGGACCTGGATCAGTCCTGGTTCAGTCCATATGCAGCGCAAAAGTTTGGCATCACAGTCACGGAAGTCACGTAAACGGAAAACGGTCATTATCCTTTTTTTCCATTCTTCATTTAAACACAAAATTGAAAACTGAAAAAACAAATCATTATCCGTTTTTTCATTTTGGTTTTGGAGACAAATAATGAAGAAAACGGTTGTTTTTTCTTTTTCTTATTTTTGGTTTTATATTGAAAAACGAATGAACAAATGACACACAGATTTTAATATTCCAGTTATCCTTGTTAGCCGCGCATTACATACGTCACGACCAAATAGCGATTGGTCAAACAAAAAAGGAGTACCCACCTACCACTGAGTGAACGAATGGAGCAATCCACTGTGACACTAATGAATCAGGCTACCATTCACCACCATCACTGCACACTTTACTGTCTGGTGAAGTGTCCCTCTCTCCACACCCGCACACAAACCCACTAGTTACTGTTCATTTGAAAATGTTTAATTGGTAAAACTCCGTCCTACGTCAGTTCACTCCAGCACATCCACAGCTCCAGTCGCACACTGCTCTCCAACAGACACATGACCCTGATCGTTCCTAAAACCACACAGCTTTGAGCCGCTCCTCATTTCAGTTCTTTGCAGCAAGTCACTGGAAACATCTTCAACAGACTTTAAAACTTAACCAAGCTGATTCTTCAGTTCTGGTTAGACTCTTATATCTCCCTTCAGACAGATAAAGATTATATTTCAGGTTTGCACGATGCCAGAGCCTTCTAAAATGTCTTGTTTGCGATCAGGAGATAGGGTGAGTAAAAATTCATGGAATGTATGGAGTTCACTGTTTGAAAAAAAAAAATCTGAATGACTACCTTTGAACCCTTCACGGACCATTCCTGAACAAATGAGGGATAACCTTTTAAATGATCTGAATTAAAAACAAAAATGTGAAAAAGTGGTTGTATCATTTCGTCAAAAAACAAAACACACAGGTTCTACATTTTACAGTTGTTCAGAATGTTAACCCCTGGAGAGTCCCTGCTGAGACTGCTGCCCCCATGGTCTGGCCCTGGATAAGCAGAAGAAAATGGATGGATAGAATGCTAAAAAAAAAACTAGCATGCTAATCACTTTGGACAATAAAATGTTTTCTAGTTCTTACTTACCATTTCTCTTACAATCGTTCAGTTAATCACAACTAGTTAATAAGAACTTTTCACAACTCTCAGACCAGTGTGGAGTTTTGTTCTCACAGTAAAGCTAACAACAACTAGCATGCTAACACACACTTCCTGATTACTGCACAATAAAATGCTTTCTAATTATTCGTCACTTACCGTATGTAATCGGAGCGTCCTATTCACCATGACAACAACACAAACACACAACAGTAACACAACTAGCATGCTAACGAACACTTCCTGAGTATCAGTCAATACAATGCATTCTAATTTGTCCTCACTTGCAGCCTAATTATTCACCATGATGAGTAGTTATATAGTGCGAAGTTTTGCCATCTTGCTAATGCTAACAACAACTAGCATGCTAACTCACACTTCCTGATTATTGTACAATAAAATGCTTTCTAATTATTTGTCACTTACCATATGCACTGAAAGCATCCTATTTGCTGTTTATAACATCAACACAGCTAGCATGCTAACGGGCACTTCTTGAGTATCAGCGTTCTAATTAGTCCTCACTTGCTTTATGCATTCTGAGCAGACTAATTATTTACTATGATGTGTTTATAATAGGGGCGGGCACGTTAACGCCTTAATTTTGCGTTAACTAATTAAGTCATTATCGCCGACAATTATTTTAACGCCGTTAGAGCAGTTTTTATTATTTATTGATTTATTTTATTGTAAATGTCTGTTTCTCACTGGCTTTTATTTTGAAAAAGTCCACCACGAACATTTCTTTAAGTTTGATGTTTTTTCTTTACACTTTTTTCACTTTTTTCTGACCACGAGAGCCGCGGGCCCGACCGCGGGTTCGGCTGCAGGCTCCGGCTCCGGGCCTGGCCCCGACCACAGGCTCGGCCACGGGGTCCGGCTCTGGCTCCGGCTTTACATTTCCAATAAAAGTGCGCTATACTCTACTTTTTAATTCATGAATGGGTTTTGCATAAAACATGTGATTAATCGCAATGAATCACTCGAACTCATGAGATTAATGCGATTCATTTTTTTTAATTTTTGCCCAGCCCTAGTTTATAAGAACTTTTCACAACTTTCAGAGACTAGTGCGGAGTTCTGCC
The DNA here is from genome assembly GCF_026225935.1 of Boleophthalmus pectinirostris. Taxonomy (NCBI): domain Eukaryota; kingdom Metazoa; phylum Chordata; class Actinopteri; order Gobiiformes; family Gobiidae; genus Boleophthalmus; species Boleophthalmus pectinirostris. Next base: position 32,167,706 of record NW_026571070.1, read on the forward strand.
ATCTTGCTAATGCTAACAGCAACTAGCATGCTAACACAGCCTTCCTGATTATTGTACAATAAAATGCTTTTAAATTATTCATCACTTACCATATGTATTTGGAGCATCCTATTCACTGACGGGTTTGTCACAACAACAGTACACAACAATAACACAACTAGCATGCTAACGTGCACTTCTTAAGTATCGACAATAAAATGTGTTCTAATTTGTTCTCACTTGCATTATTCATTCTGAGCTGCCTAATTATTCACCATGATGCATTTATAAGAAGTTTTCACAACTAGTGTGGAGTTATACAATCTCAGTAACGCTAACAACAACTAGCATGCTCACACACACTTCCTGATTATTGTGCAATAAAATGTGTTCTAATTTGTCCTCACTTGCTTCCAAATTATTCACCATGATGAGTTTATAAGTTATTTTCACAACTTTCAGAGACCAGTGCGGAGTTTTGCCATCTTGGTAACGTTAACAACAACTAGCATGCTAACACACGCTTCCTGATTACCTGACAATACAACGATTTCTAATTATATGCAAACAGCACGCAGCGGACCAACTCTGACCTCTGCTTATACAATGTATCTGTACTGAGGCAAAAAAATGGGGAAAATGGGGGGAAAGTTTTCACAGTAGCTCAGTGTCAAAAGCAGTTGATTTTAGCGTCAGTCGTGTTCAGTCTGAGGCCGGGGCGAGCGCTGGAGCCACGTCGGACCACAATCGCCAAAACTAGCCCTCTTTTTCACTAACCACAAGCCAATATTGACACAACAGTGGGAACAGGAGCCTGCTGTACTGCGAGCTTCGCATTTGTTTAGAGCTGGGGACAGGGACGGATCAGGTTTAGACAGCCAGTTGTTTTTCTGTCTCTGTTTAATTTAGAGCATGTTTTTATTACGCAAATATCCCTGTATCGAACGCGGGGACATGGCGGCGGAGAATGAGCAGGAAGTATGGTAAGTGATCGCATTAGCAGAGAAAAACTGCAGCAGGAAACCAGATCGGAAAACTCTGTCACTGTCGGAGTGTGGATAGAATGCATTTTGTTTATTCAGCGGAGAAACGTGAGTAGTTATATTTAGAGCCGAAGCAGTTTTACAAAGACTGGACTAAGGCTACGTTCAGACTGCAGGGCTTAATGCTCAATTCCGATTTTTTTGTGAAATCTGATGTTTTCGCGAGGTCATTCACATTTCCAATTAAATGTGACTTGTATGTGATTCCAGTGTGAACATTAAACAGTCCAAAAGTGTCCCGCATGTGCACTGGAGACATGACGATGTCAGTGAGCGTGCTCTGTGTTTACAGAAGTTGTCCAAACATGGACGCAGCATCGAGCACCTGGAGATTTTAAAGTTCCTCTCGTACCGGAGCCAGAACATGAACAACTTACTTGTTTTAAGGAGGAGATTGAGAAGGAGAAGGACGAGGTTTTTGGTCGTGGTGTTTTGTGGGGCAGTGGCAGCGACGTCCGTTGAAAGGAACGTGTGGATGTGGAGACGGAGCCAAGAGTGGTGAGTGGTGATGTGCTTCTCTTCAGTGACATGGAGTTCATGAACAATTTTGGCTGACTTCAGCACAGAATAGTGACGTTTGTGGCTTGTTGATAACGTGTAGGTGGATGAATGTGCTTTGGCCGTTCACACTGAAGTCACATGTCAAAAGATCAGATATGTATCAGTTTCAGGAGCACATATCCAAGTGTCCTGGGTCACATTTGAAAAAATTGGATCTGTGTCGTTCAGACTGACATTAAAAGATCAGATACAGGTCACATAGAAGCCAAAAAATCAGATTTGGGTCACTTCAGGCTGCAGTCTGAACGCAGCCTTAGTTCTGTTTATGATTTAAACATTTTAGGTGGACATTTGTAACTTTTGTGCTGGAGCGTCCACCAACACTTTGTTATTGCTTTTCTTTGTACTAAAGTATGATATTCAGGCACCATCCATTAGTACATATTGGAGTTGTTTTCGTTGTGGATGCAGTGTTTGTTCACACTAATCCGATTGAAAAACGCTCCAGAGACGGAACGATCTGGTGCCGCCAGCTCCCACAAATTCATCTGAGTACAGATCTGATCTGACAGCATGTGGACGCCTGAAAATGCTGATACTCTGATACTAGTTCTATGCGCTGTGACGTAATTCACCACCAAAACACTAAGAGGCTAGAATATATGTCCATTTATATAAACCGTCTGTGTGTACGACCTGCAGACATATAATCTCTGAAAAGTTTCACATGAACCATCTCTAACGTGATAGAAACACAGAACAGACTCACCATCAGCAGAACACCCCTCTGTCACAGAAAGAACAAATATAATCCGCTGAGTCGTGTCCTTTAGTCCAACAGAAGCTGAACCGCATCAGCGCACAACAAGCTGTTTTTGGAGCACTCAGTTTATGCAAATGAATCACATGGTTTTAAGTTTTGTTTCTATAAAATGTAAACACACATGCTCAAAGCTGTGTGGACAGAGAAGGATTGCGGACGCAGAAACGACGTGTCTGGACGCACGTCGTTTCCGATATGGTGATACGGTGATATGTGGATTCACACAGATCTTGGCTTGGACTTGAGTCAGACTTGAGTCACTATTTTTAGGACTTGAGACTTGACTTGATAAAATGGACTAAGACTTGGGACTCAACTTGGACTTGAAGCTCAATGACTTGGGACTTGAATCGGACTTGAGGCCTGTGACTTGAGAAGACTCGATGTTCCTCCTAAAAAAATATGTTTTTAGAAAATACTTTTCTCTTTACAGTTGATAAATGCAGTCCTGAATTTTATAGGAACAAAGTAGAACATGTTCCCCCCACTTCTCCCCACGTTACTATGACAACAGTAACTGAAGTACTGTGATGTGGTATCCTCAAATGTACTACAGTAATATACAGTACAATACAGTAAAACAGAAGGAACTACATCGATCATGATCCTTCTATTTCAGTGCAGACACATGACAAAATAAATGTTATTAAACACTTTTAAATGTTAATTCTTTCTGTTTTGACTGTAATGTTTCACACTAAGACACATTTACAAATGAAAAAATGCATTTCAACAACTCTTATATAAATACTCATGTATAAATATGCCATGACTTTTTAAAGTACAATTAATTTTAAAATTCATATAAATTGCAAAAATCTAACCTATATTTCATAATTTCATTTAAAGACTTGAAATGACTTGCAGCTCAAAGCAGACGACTTGGACTTGACTTGGACTTATGGACCAGTGACTCGAGACTCGACTTGGACTTTCGTGTATTTGACTTGGGACTTGACTCAGACTTGAAGTCAAAGACTTAAGACTTACTTGAGACTCACAAAACACTGACTTGGTCCCACCTCTGAAAGACATTTATTAGATATTTATAAATAAATTTGTGACGATTATTGAACATTAATGAGGATATTTTATTTTTGACTGAGTGATTGTGTCAAAAATCACACAAGGGATTATAAGGCACATTAAGTGAAACTTGAGACTTGAGAGTTTTTTATTTCCTACGAGGACAGCTCAAATCTACATTGAATAATAATCTGTTTAATGCAGCTTTACGCATATTTGTTTTTACAGAAGTTAAACTGAAAACCACATGGCTCATTTGCATAAACTATAATCTCCTTGTGCACTGATGTGGTCAGCTTCTGTTGCACTAAACAACACGACTCAGTGGAATATGAGATGAAAATGAAAATCGGTTTGAGGTCATTAAGTACAACCAGAATTAAGAAATAAAGTGCACCGGATTATAAGGCGCACTGTCAATTTTTCAGAAAATTAAAGGATTTTAAGTGCTCCTTATAGTCCGAAAAATACAGTACTCAAGTTTTAAACACTTAAAAACAGTAATCAGTGTTTCCCACAGAAAATCGGTTAGGCGCGGCGGTGCTGCCGAAAAAGGGAGGAGTGGAGGTTGTGTGGAGATGTATGTGTTTGTATATCACAGATCTACACGCAGATCATGACAAGGCAACACAAAAAAAATCTCTTGTGACCCACCTGAGAGTCGCAACCCAGTCTTTGGGAAACAGTGTGATAGAGTGAGCAGCAGTGTTATAAAAGTAACGAATTACAGTAATGCGTTGCTTTTTGCTGTAACGCAGTAATGTGGCACTACAGGGGAAAAAATAGTAATATTTTACTCGGTACAAATGTGAGTAACGCACGTTACAATGCTTTTTTAACCTGGATTGAAGTGGTGTTTTTTTTTTTCATACAGATTCACTAAAATCACCGCGATATCAGCAGTGGTGAAACGCCGGAGACACGGCTGCGTAGACCTTCATTTAACCACGGGCGAAAGGTCCTGTTTTAGTCCTAGTTCAATTCTGGTTTAGTGCTAGTTTAGTCCTGGTTTAGTCCTGGTTCAGCTCTGGTTTAGACCTGGTTTAGTCCTGGTTCAGTCCTGGTTCAGTCCTGGTTCAGTCCTGGTTCAGTCCTTTTTCAGCTCTGGTTCAGTCCTGGTTCAGCTCTGGTTTAGTCCTGGTTTAGTCCTGGTTCAGTCCATTTCCAGTGCAAAAGTTCAGCATCTTCGCAGTTATTTTTGGTGAGAGTAACTTAAAGTGCTGCAATAGTAATGTAATGCCTTACATTTTAAATGCAGTAATATTGTAATGTAACAAATTACTTTGAAATGACAGTAATAAGTAGTAAATAGTGCATTACAGTTTTAAAGTAACTTGCCCAACAGTGGTGAGCAGACGTCCCTATTTACCTGTGACAGTCCCAGTTTTGAGCCCTGTGTCCCCTGTCCGGCAGATTTATCCAAAACCACCAGTCATTTGTCCCAGTTTTATACAAGAAATGTCCCAGATGTCCCTATTTTTGTCCAATTTGATCCCTGCCAACAGTAAAATGAGACAAAAACTGTCATTTGTTTTGGTAAAATACAGAAAAGCTTCTTAAAAATGACTAAAACACAAAGAAAATGTAACTATACTAACTCACATGTTAATCATGTGACAATCAGAAAACCTCAGCATCTTCCTTCAACCTTCGATTGTTAGATGTCATTTATAATAGTATATGTAGGTTTGTATTAAGATGTCCCTATAGAACACACCACTGTCAAATGTATTCATCACTCAACTGTCTCTCTCTTACATCCACAAGACACTTACACCTTCTGCAACTTGTGTTTAAATGTTATTACTCAAAGTTCCCACCGTATTTAAAAGAGTTTCTGATTCCATTTAGATCAGCATATCATTTAGGACACACTGAACAATTATTTTTTAATGTTCCTATAATAAAAAAAAGAAATTGGCCGAAGAGCATTTAACTTCAAAGCTCCAAATGAACGGAACAACTCACCCTCCTCAATAAGATCAATTACATCAATCCACCATTTTAAGGCATCAGTCTTCAGACACTTACAAACATCCTGCTCCTGTTTTTGATAAAAATACATTTTTCTTCTATGTACTTTCTGTTGCACATAGAGTTGCTTTTTTTTTTTTTTTCACTCATTTACAAATATAAGTGTGGTGATGATAAATTCAGAGAGATGTGTGTATATCTTAGGATCCTGGACTGTACAGTATGAATGTTGTCTTTGTGTTGTGTGAATGTTGTCTTTGTCTTTTGTTCTGTTTTGATTTGTTTTTCTTTCTCTTCTGTAAATGTTGCTTTTGTTAATATATTAGGACCCCCTCGCAAACGAGATGCTACATCTCAAGGGGCTTCCCTTATAAATAAATAAAAAATAATAATAATAAAATAAAAAATCATGAATGGGCCAAGTCCAGAACAATTTTGCTTTATTAATTACTCACTCTTTTCACAATTTTACTATTACCAATCACTCCAAGGGTGTGTCAGTTTTTGATTTTGAAAATGTGGTCCTGAGATATGAATGCAGGTTTTTCATTGAACTTAAGCAATAAAAAACATCTGTAACTGTGCTGAATGAAAGATTTATTTAATGTCATACTATAGACCATTCAAGGCTCTGTGGAGACAAGCCACTGGGAAACCACAGAAGTTACACAGTGTACCTTTAAGACGTCAAATTCTGACTTTGTTGAAGACATTTACCAGTGAAATTGGACTTTTTTCCACCGCTTAGCCCTTGTTGACGTAACCTGTATTTATGCTTTCACGAGCGGGAGTAGAAATCATTTTAATTTGAACTTTAAAATCCATAACGTCTGGACTTTCAAATTACAGGGACTGCAGACCTACCCTCTGTTCTCATGCAATAAAGTCAGTTTTGTTTTGTCCATTAACCCCGTCCCCCTTGACACGGGAGACAGAAGGAACAGGGTGGACACAGTGGACAGAGTGGACATGCTGGACACTGGGGACAAGGTGGACACAAAGAACCTAATGGATAAGGGAGACACATTGGGACTGATGGACAAGAAAAGAAAAGAATCGATACAGGGGACAGAGTGGACACGTGGGACAGGGAGGAGATATGGGATTTAGTGGACACTGGGGACAGAGTGGACACGAGACAAGACAGACGCAGAGGACAGAGTGGACACAGAGGACAGAGTGGACACAGTGGACAGATTGGACACAGAGGACAGATTGGACACATGGGACAGGGTGGAGACATAGGAATTGATAGACATTGGACACGGCTGACAGTGGACATGATAGACAAGTTGGACAGGATGGATATAGGGGACAGAGTGGGCACATGAGACAGGGTGGAAACAAGAGACTGAGTGGTGGAGGACAGAGGTGGGACAGAGTGGACACGGGACAGAGTGGACAGTGGAAGCAATGGACATGCTCGACACTGGGGACAGGGTGGACACAATGAACCTAATGGAAAAGGGAGACACACTGGAACTGAGGGACAAGTTGAAAAGAACGGATACAGGGGACAGAGTGGGACAGAGAGTGGGACGTGGGACAGGGTGGAGACGATACAGGGTGGACACATGGGACAGGATGGAAACATGGGACTGATTGGACACTAGGGACAGAGTGGACATGAGACAGGATAGACGCAAAGGACAGAGTGGACACAGAGGACTGAGTGGACACAGAGGACTGAGTGGACACAGAGGACAGAGCGGATAATGGGACAGGGTGGACCCGCGACAGACTGGACACATGGGACAGGGTGGAGACATAGGAAAGGAATGACATTGGACACAGCTGACAGTGGACATGATGGACAAGTTGGGCAGGATGGATACAGGGGACAGAGTCGGCACATGAGACAGGGTGGACACAGGACAGTGTAGACACATGGGACAGGATGGAAACAGGGGACTGAGTGGACACAGGGGACATAGATGGCACATGGGACAGGGTGGAGACAGGGGACAGAGAGGACACAGGGCACAGGGTAGACATGGGCCAGACACAGGGGACAGAGAGAACATGAGACAGAGTGGACACGAGGGACAGAGTGGACACATGGGACAAGATGGACACAGGTGACAAGATGGAAGCGATGGACATGATTGATGGTGCACATGTGGAATGCGATGGACTAGATGAACACATTGAATACGTTGGACAGGGTTAAGACAGAGGACAGGGTGGACACACTGGACTCGAGGGACACAGTAAACGCAGTAGACAGCTGACAGTTGAGTCGTAGTATTTGCAGAATACTCCCTGCTCAAACAAATATAAACTACTCTAGTACTAACTCATAAAGCGAGTGCAAATCTTTAAAGGACATGTCCACACACATGTCCCCGATGTGAACCAGGACTAAGAGATTAAGTCATACGTTACTGTTTGAGTCAACTTTCTAACTGTTTTTGACTTCTATCGCTCTGTTACGACCCAGGTGGATCAAACATATTAAAGAGGACACAGGAGGCGAAAAGGTTACAAAAGTAAAAGATGTTTTAATAACTACACCTTACTTAGCCTTAATAAAGCATGAACAAAGACTTAATTAAGAATGATTCACAGTTAGTAAATGCTTAATAAATGATAATTCGTCTTCACTTTAGAAAAGCTCTCAAAAAGACTTAACTAACAGATAACAGCTGCCCTAATTATCATTGCATTGTATTATTAGTAAATCATTCTCTCAAAGCTTAATAATGATTAATAAATGCTCAAATGGTTAATTCATGAGTAATTAAGTATGAAATAATTATGAGTAACTATTTACAGCACAGGCAAATTAAGTGCAAGTGCTAATTCAGGTAGTAATTAAGTAGTTACTAAGTGTGAATCATTATTAATTAAGTCTTTGTTCATTATTAATTAAGCCTTTGTTCATGCTTTATTAAGGCTAAATAAGGTGTAGTTATTATAAAGTGTTACCGCTGTTTTTATTTTTAAGTTAATTTTAATTTACTTTAAAAATGCTAAAACCCCTCCCGTGCCCAAAACCAAAGTATCAACTGAAAGGTGGACCTGGTGAGCCGACCAAACAGAACAAAATGATTCGAGCACCGGGCCAACCCCGTACAGGGCCGTAGAAGCCGGTACCAACATCGCTAACCTAAAGGAAAAAAGATGTTCCCCAAACTAACCTTACCAAACAAAAGGTGAAAACAGGACAGCCGGTCCCACCAGGTCAAACACAAAAGACTAACAGCTAACAGGCATGGTGCAGCCTGCATCAAGAAGCCAAGACAAGGGAGTGGACAAAGCGACGAGCGGCCTATTTATACGTGAATCAACCACGCCCCAAAACAGACACAATTATAAGAATACACGCACAAAGGGACGCCAGCACGTAACACACTCCAAAATGTGTTGTTTGTCCATTCGTTTTGCTGTGGTTGACACTGAGGTCGCTGCGTTCTGTCTGCATCTCATTATGAAAGCATTTTTATCCTCCGAGAAACAGGAAGTAACGATGGTGCAATGGAGCGAATTTTCTAAATTCCAAAGACGGAGATAACAAAACAAATGTCAGTTTCCTGAAAGTTAAGATGAGGAAATATGATGAAGTGTATGTAGCGATCGGCTTCACTGCGACTACAGTGTGTCTAAAATGTTGGCAGTGGACAACATGAAGACAAATGAATGATGGCGTCACTTAAAGACATTACACCCTGACCACAATGATAAGACGCTTGAATTTTTGAAGCAAAAACATGACAAATATTGCCAACAATCATCCCACTTTGTGATGATTTGTAGTCGCGACGGAGAGTGAAGGAGCGCAAAATGCTTTCTCCTTCCTGGGCGGGCGTGACAGGAAATAATTGAGAAGTTTTGAGTTTTTGCTTTGCTTTGTCTGGAATGTTTCACAGTATGGCATTAAACCTTTTTATTTTCAGATCAAACCAGACCATGTTATAGGTCAGATCTGTGTATTTATGAGCTATAAAACCAGCTTAAAAAAGTTCTATAAGGCTCTGTTTATATGATGACAGTCTGAACAGAAGACGCTAAAGTGGTGCTGGGTCTTCACTTTTTATTCCTTGTTTAGACGAGCATTTTTGGGAGGAAATCTACGTGCATATGGTGACGCAAAAGTGTGTGGAATTCGATAGTGTATGCATGCTATATTTGTTTCTGTGTACTGTATGTATGTGACGGAAACATGTATGTGACATAAACGTGTACGTGACGTGAGCAGATGTGAGCAGAGTTTTGCGTCTTGGGCAGTGTAGACGGAAACACTACAGTAGAGTGTATTTAACTTTTCCACTCTGGAGGGCGGTTTTTTGCATTTTTAAGCCCGAACTAGTTTCTGTGTAGACTCTGCACACCCGACCGGGCGACAGGTGCGTTGGAGGAGAGGCACTTACACTACCGTTCAAAAGTCTGACAATTTTGTGTTTTCCATGAAAAGTCACACTTTTATTTACCACCATGAGTTGTAAAATGAATAGAAAAGATAGTCAAGACATTGACAAGGTTAGAAATAATGATTTGTATTTAAATTTTTTTTTTTTTTCCTTCAAACTTTGCTTTCGTCAAAGAATCCTCAATTTGCAGCAATTACAGCATCGCAGACCTTTGGCATTCTAGCTGTTCATTTGTTGATCTGGAGAAATTTCACCCCATGCTTCAAGAATCCTCCCACAAGTTCGATTGGCTGGATGGACACTTCTTGCGTCCGTCCGTACGCTCAAGCTGCCCACTTCTCTTTCTACTCTGATTAGAGCCTTTTTGTGCTGTTCTCTGAAGGGAGTAGTTCACACCGCTGTAGGAAATCTTCAGTTTCTTAGCAATTTCTCACATGGAATAGCCTTCATGTCTAAGACCAAGAATAGACTGTCGAGTTTCACATGAAAGTTCTCTTTTTCTGGCCATTTTGAGGGTTTAATCGACCCCACAAATGTGATGCTCCAGATACTCAAATCAAATCAAAATCAAATCAAACTTTATTTATAAAGCATACAAAACTGTAACACAAAGTGCTTTACAGTGATTTAAAACAATCCCACTTTTCCATCCACCACCAACCCAATACCCACACCTGCCAGACCCCACACACACACACACACACACACACACACACACACACACACACACACACACACACACACACACACACACACACACACACACACACACACACACACAGTAAAATACATAAAACGACACATAGTAAGATGTGAGGCTGAATACAGGTGAACCAGTTGAGAAAAGCACCATCAGAGGAGCTTCTACACCAGGAGCAGAAAGACGTCCACCACCACCAGGAACCACCACAGGAGCCAGGGGAGAGATGAAGCCCAAGCACCAACCCTCCACCAGGAGCCCACAGGACAGACCCCGACAGCCACAGCCGACCTCCGCTCCTGATGCAGAGGCTCCTACAGAGGAAACACTGGAAATCCTAAAAATATGCCTAAAATAAATAAATATAATAAAATATATACACTAGAAACAAGTAAAAGTATAAGATTTCAATCAAAAGCTAAACTAAAAAGGTGGGTCTTGAGCCTGCTCTTAAAAACATGAACGTTCTCTTTGGCCCTGAGCTCCTCCTGCAGACAGGTCCATAAACGGGGGCCGTAGTATTGGAAAGACACCTCCTCTCCGTGAGTGTGTGTCCTGACTTTGGGAATGAGCAGGAGCTGCTGCAGGAGGAGCGCAGGGTCCGTGAGGGTTCGTAGGGTAAAAGCAGTTCTCAAAGAAAAGAAGGCCCAAGACCATTAAGACATTTAAAAACCAGTAAAATAACTTTAAAATCGATCCTGAAACACACAGGGAGCCAATGCAGTGATTTTAAAACCGGTGTAATGTGGTCCCGCCCTCTGGTCCTCGTCAGGACACGTGCTGCTGAATTTTGTAGTAATTGCAAACCTGAAATACTCTTTTTGGGAAGAGCAGAGAGCAGGGCATTACAGTCGTCTATTTGACTGGTGATAAAAGCATCAGCGTCTCGGTGTTGGCCAGAGAGAGAATGGGGCGGACTCTGGCTATGTTTTTTAGGTGATAAAAAACAATTTTTGTGATGTTCTTAATGTATGGAATAAAAGTCAGCTCAGAGTCAAAAATGACACCCAGGTTTTTTACTTGAGGAGACGGGTTCAAAGGCTGCATTTGCAGTTTGGGTAAAAGTTTCTCTCTCTGGGCCTCAGGACCATTAACTAAAACCTTAGTTTTGTCCTGGTGAAGCTGGAGAAAGTTTTCTGCCATCCAGGATTTGATATCTATACTCAACCTGCTCAAAGAAAGGTCAGTTTTATAGCTTCTCTAACCAGATAAACTGTTTTCACCTGTTCTAACATGATGCACAAGGGTTTTCTAATCATCCTTTAGCCTTCTGACACAATGAGCAAACACATTGGGCCATTAAAACACTGGAGTGACAGTTGCTGGAAATGGACCTCTACACTCCTATGTAGATATTGCATCAAAAACCAGACATTTGCAGCTAGAATAATCATTTACCACATTAGCGATGTATCGAGTGTATTTCTAATTTGTTTAAAGTTATCTTCATTGAAAAAAACAGTGCTTTTCTTTCCAAAATAAGGAAATTTCTAAGTGACCCCAAACTTTTGAACGGTAGTGTAGCTGTTTTTAAAGAAAAACTCCAGCACACTCTCTCATTTGTGATTTTTCTTTTATTGGTACAACGTTTCTGTCCCTCAGACATTCTTCAGATATGAGGACGGCCCCTTCTGCTCCTCTTATATAAGTAAAAGGACTGCAGCCTCAAGAGTCATGAGCCAATCACAGCAGTGAAAAATAATACATTCAGTGTTGGGGAGTAACAGATTACATGTACCGGAGTTACGTAATCAGAGTACAAATTATGAGTAAATGTATTCAGTTACAGTTACTGTTTCAGTGAGTGGTAATTGGATTACAGTTACTTTGTTAAATAAATGGATTACACGGCAGGATTTTCCCGTTTTCACATTTTGGGCTATATCCCTTTTTTTTTCTTTTTTTTTCGGTAATTCCACTCATTGCTGGAAACTAAACCAGGTCTAAACTAAATCTAAACCAGGTCTAAACCAGGACTAAAACCAGGTCTATACTAGATCTAAACTAGAATTAAACCAGGACTAAACCAGGTCTAAACCAGGAGTAAACCAGGACTAAAACCAGGTGTTACGACCCAGCTCGTTAGGGGTGAGGGAAGTAACAAAAATAAAACAAATTAAATAATGTTTAATTAACAGGAATGTAAAGGTAAATTAACAAAACAGACTAAAATATACAGAAAATAACCGAACCTAAGAAACAGAACAACAGAATGAAGTGAGTTTTGTGCCATAAAAGGAGTCACGCAGGCTTACAAAAAAACAAGTGGGAAAACTTAGGGACACACACTAAACCAAAACACAAGTTCCCCAAATTAAACCACATAAACCCACAAACAGAATCGAGTGACCAAATCAAAAAAGGCACAAAACAGAACTAAACTAAACTACACACACAAGAAACAAAATGGCAGACTGTCCACCAAGGCCAGCAGCCCCGAACAGGTGCTGGTCATCTCCTTAAATAGGGGGTGTGGCTGCAGGTGAGGTGGGCGTAGACTTGCCCCACCAATCACGGACCAGGGCTCCTGCAGCAGGAATCAGAGAAGTCGGCAACAATCACACAAACACATTAGAACTAAGGCCTGGGGCCGTAACACCAGGTCTAAACTAGATCTAAACTATATCTAAACCAGGTCTAAACCAGGACTAAAACAGGATTTAACAGGACTAAACCATCCTGTGTGGACATGTCTCCTCCTCTTCTATCAATAATATTTTTAATTTAGTTGAGTAAAGTCTGAGCTTTTTATTTTCTTTTACCAGACAAAACTTATGTTACAATATCCTCGTCTTTGCTTCTCTACAGTAAACCAAGTAATCCAAAGTATTCAGATTACGTTACTCACAAACTACACTTTGGTGTGTGCAATCTGTAATCTGTAGGGAAATACATTTTAAAAGTCACCTTCCCAACACTGAATACATTTACAATTAGACCCCAATAAAGATATACACTGATCTCTTGTGAGTTACAATATATAATTAATGATCAATTAAAAAGTTACGTTTCATTATAGAGACAAAATTTAACATGAACCTCCCTCATATGTGCGCTCCTCATTTTAACTTTTTTTTTTTTTTTTTCCATAACATTACATTAAACAGCAATTCATCATTTAAGCATTTAGGACTAAGAGTTTGTAGAGTGAAAATCCAGAAGGCTTTGTATCTTTTTAGCCCCCGATCATGGTCATCCCTCCCTCTGTGGGGCAGCATCTGTTTTTTAAGCCCCAAAAAACCCTGTCACCATCTACTTCCAGTAAAATATTTTGTTGTTTTTACCTGCAAACATTCTCGTGTAAACAGGCCCTAACTGAATAAATGTAAGGTAATGTCAATGTAACAAACGGCCTGTTCGTGACATAGTAATCACACATGCACTTTCATTCACTTTGCACTTTATATATATTTACATTGCACTATTATAGCACGCAGCACTTACAAAATACACAAATTTGCACATATTAAAAATTGCACAAGTTTGTATTGTTTTAAAAATATATATTTATTGAAAGCTTTTAGTGGGTGTCACATGGGCCGGTCGGACGGGCACTTCCTGGTTTGGCGGTCGCCGGTCTGCGGAGATATACCAGACCAGGGGTGCTCAATACGTCGATCGCGATCTTCCAGTCGATCGCCAAGGTCGTGTGGGTAGATCGCCGTGTCTCGTCTCGGACTCGATTGTGTTTGGACTCGGTCTTGTCTCTCACTCGAGGTCTGACACTCAACAAGTGTGATCATATTTCATTACGGCCGCTGCTGTTGGCAATAAACTTGTAGCGGGTGCAGGAGCGTGTGGGGCGTGTCAGTGCAGCCTGTGCGCTCATTTGAAACCCGCGGAGACTCTACGGCGCATCACAAACACACACGCTCCCTCGTCTGCGACAGCGTGTGCCCTCGTGTACCAGCGTGCATCACAGGTTCAACTTCCTAAACATCCTACCTGTCCATCTGCCTCACGTCAGCACGCCGCCCCTCGCCTTTTCACGCTCTCGCTCCTTCCTGCGTACAGCGAACACAAGCCCCTCCCACAGTGCGGCTGATTAGAAGAGCAAGACCAAACGTGAAGCAAAAACCAGTTTAAATTTGTGTTCCAGTGTTGGCACAAAGCAGGTCTACAGCATAGAGCGGATCTACAGAACAGACCTACTGCCACATTTGGCTGAAGTTTGTCTAACAAAAGTGCACAAATGCATCTGTGTTTGTCACGATGTGCGTTTGGTTTGGTAAATGTGCAGAGGCTGGTAAATATCACTGCAAAACCAGAAAAGAATGTATTTTATTGGAGGCTTGTAACTTTGTTTTATACAGCTAAGGTTATTTTACACCCCTTGGAGTTTGAATGGTTTTATCCAGTGGTATATGAGGCACCTGATTGTACCATTCTATATTCTGCTGCTGGAGAGACCTGCTGCTCCTTATCCTCCCTGGACTTTTTTTTTGTTGTCGTCGTGTCTCCAGTGTCACATGTGGGACACTTTTGGGCCGTTTAATGTTCACACTGTAGATCACATACAAGTCACATTTAATTGGAAATGTGAACGACCTCGCAAAAACATCAGATTTCACAAAAAAATCGGAATTGAGCGTTAAGCCCTGCAGTCTGAACGTAGCCTTAGTGTTACTCTTACTTTGGTTCTACTTGGGGAATATGATTTTAAAGTAAAATTACCTGAGTACAGTGTTTGTGTTCTGCAGCACGTCTGCAGACAGGCCAGTATCACCGACGCTCTCCCACACAACACCTCTTTGAGTAAAGTGATCCGTGGCGCTGAAATGGGCCAGAAAACTTCTATGATAATGACAGTGTGTGTGGTGAGAGAGCAGACGGGGAGCAGACAGAACAGTGCTCCAGTCTGTACTGCGAGAGGATCTATATCACGCTCACCATTGTTCCGAGCGCCAGAGCCCGTGGTGCTTTGTCCTGCTCTGTCTCACACCTCCTCACAAGAGAGACGAGCTTTAATGTGACCTCTGACCCCTGAAAGGTCACTGTCTCATGGAACACCAACAGAGAGTGAAAAAGGAGGGTAAAGTTGAAAAAAAAAAAAATGGTTGTGTTAAAATGACATTACAACGTTGTAGAATCCTTAAGACCTAAAGGCAATTTTAGTGCATTTGTCCTCATCTGGATTTTTTTTTTTTTCATAATTTTGCTATAAAAACTCCTTTTTTACTCCCTAATGAAGCGTTATACATCATTTTTTTCACTACAACCTGTTATTTCACAATCCGCTGCCTGTTGTTGTTGTTGTTGTTGTGTCATATGACTAAAGTAAAAGCTGCAGAACCAGAACTACATATCAAAAGAAATAAATAAAACGAAAAATGAAACAAAAATAAAATTCACACTCTTTCATACAAAACACACAGCAAACATGCATAACAACTTTTGGGACATAAATATACTTAATTTAGGGCCTTAGCTACAAAATTGCAAAGTATCAAGTCTGTAAGTAAACTCAAAATATCCTTATTGTCTCAAAACAAAAACAAAAAAATGTACAATGGCCCCTTGACTTGACTGGTGCAGGTCATGGAAACAGCTGGTGTCAGGTCCAGGACACAGAGCCACATCACTTCCTGCATTTCCATGAGGTTTATTACATTTGGATTTGTACATTTTTTACTGAAATAAACCTTTCAAGTAAAAATAGCAATGCACACTTACGTAGACCAAGATGCGTGATTTGCCATTTATTTGAGAAATATCTGCACTTAGAGCGACTTTTTCAATTGTTCTGAACACAGATGCTCAGAGCATCGACCATTTTGACTCACTACACTCTTTGGCAAAGTTTGGCCCAATCAAAATGGATGAAGTGCATGAGTTTGACTGAAAACAAAGTTCTTATTGGACACTCGTTATAATCAAACACAGGGTTGTCCCTACGTCATCACGCAGCGTGTGACGTAGGGACAACCCTGTGTTTGATTATCCTTCTGAATCATTTTTTCTGAGGATGTTGCCTAGCGACACACGTGACACGCCCCTTTTCCCAGGACGGCACAACTCGGACCTCTGTGGTGGAGTAGACTGAGCAAGTATTCCAAGTCAGAATCCAAGATGACTGCGCCCACTGTCACCTGTAAATATGAGTGTTTTCATTGTGTTTGGACATTTTGGTGGTTTAAATGACAATTTCAGTCACTCATATGACTGCAGTACCTCACCGTGTCCGTATCACTGCCTGTGGGTTTGGTAGTCGTGTTGTGGTGAGGCCAGTATTGAACAAACACTTGATTTAACAGGCGTTAGCATCCCTAAGGCTGTAACAGAAGAGAAATCATAACATAAAATGAAGTGCAAATTTCAAAAATTAAAGTGGCAGTGTTTTGATAAGATGAGGGATGCAAAACATAATACTACGCTTCAAGCTCGGATGTAATGTCAAATCTGAAGTACAAGTGGGTATCAGAAGATAACTGAGCACAGGGTAATGCTGGAAATCTGCTTTTAAAGCCACAACTCTCAGCTTCTCAAAGAACAAAAAGTAAGTTTCTATGTTTTATAGTTGGAAAGTTCTGTGGTTATATAAAACATATTCCAAGGTATCATATATATTACTGTTGGTCTGGAAGGGTTAAAGTGCAAATATGCGGGGACATAATGGTCTATTGTGGTTTTATGATGCTTGGTTTGGTCTTTATGAACTATTTTTGAACAACACAGAATTACAGTCTGTCATTTCAGATGGAGGGAAAATGCTGAATCATTATTATTTGTTTGAGATTCATGTGTCCACTAACTCGTTATATTCATCTTAGGGCTTCAGTTCCTTTCACATGGCATGAGGTGTCTGAGTGACTCACACTTCACAGCAAGAAGGTCTTGGGTTCGATTCCCAGGTCGCCCGGGTCTTTCTGTGTAGAGTTTGCATATTCTCCCTGGTGTCTTGGGTTTCCTCCATCAACCCAAAACTGCACAAGAGGTCAAATCCTCACCATTGAAGGCTGGGTCAAATGCAGAGGACCTGTATACAAAATCCGGTATCCTGTATACAAAAATAAATCAAACTGGGCTTCAAAATACATTGTGTTTTGTTTCATTCAAGCTCAAAAGTTTTAAAATCATATTATCCAAGTAGAACCAAAGTACTACTACTTAAGTAAGAGTAACACTGTGTAACACTATGTACCTTTTTTGTTGGGAGTCTGTCACCCACTTTTTTTTTTTCCATGAATACATCACTGCTCTGTCTGGAATGTTCCACAGTATGACATTAAACAGCTCTAACTTACAATTATGTCTCTGTGTTTTGTTTTATATAACCACGCTTAACTTTCCAACCATAAAAGATAGAAACTTACTTTTTTTTTTTTTTTTTACTCTGGTCCTATAGCTTTTATTACAGTCATATGACACAACTACAGCAGCAGAGTGTAAAAGAACTGATTTTACTGAAAAAAAAAAAAAAAAAGGATGTATAATACTTCATTAGGGGTTAAAAGGGAGAGTTTTAATAGCAGAATTTGAAAAAAAGCTGCACAGAAACATGTCCGAGCTCAGGTGTCTGGGACAGAGTTGACACGGTGGACATGATGGACACTGGCGACAGGAGACAGCAGCAGTATTTACACAGACTACATCCTGCTCAAACACAAATAAAACAGTGTAAATCATTAAAGCAGCACCCACGTGTTCCCGAGATGTACCAGGATTACGAACTCATGACTCTTGGGTTTGTTTTTTTCAAACCAAGAGTTTAGTTTTCATCCCTGACAGTTTGTTCTGCTCCCTGCGTTCTTCCTCAGAGTCTTGTGATGTTGTTGTAATGTGTCGCTCAGCTGATTTAAACAGGTTTTTTCCATTCAAATTCCAAAATTTTATTGTCAAATTTCCATATGAATATAATGAAAAATTGAATTATCTTCTCAATCTTCTGAATGAAATAATAATAAAATAAAAATAAAATAAAATAAATAAATAAATAAAAAATGAAAGGAAAGGAAAGGTCCAAAGTTTGCCTGTGTACCACTCAAAACAGTATAGGTAAAGTAAAAAAAAAAAAAACTTGTCCACTCAAAAGATAAAATAGAATCAGAGCATAAATATAATGTTATGGTAAATGGTCACATTTTTCTACATTTAGCACTCATGCCTCACAGCAAGAAGGTTCTGGGTTTGATCCCCGGGTCGCCCGGGCCTTTCTGTGTGGAGTTTGCATGTTTCTCCGCGTGTCTGGATGGGTTTCCTTCAGGTGCTCCGGTTTCCCCCATCATCCCAAAAACATGCTCCAGGTCCATGAACAGTTGATAGTCAAGGTCAGTTAAACACAATCAATTCAATCATTGTGTCCTTAGGCAAGACACTTCACCCACGTTGCCTAGTATGAAAGTGGTGTGTGTGTGAGTGATGGTGGTGGTTGGAGGGACCGATGGCGCCGAGTGGCATGGCTGCCGCGCTTCTGTCAGTGTGCCCCAGGGCAGCTGTGGCTACAATAGTAGTTTACCATCACCAGGTATAGAGTGAATGAATAATGCTGAATAATGCTGTGTAAAGTGTCTTTGGGGACAGAAAATGTCTGTGAAATCTCTATATAAATAAAGACTTACTTACATAAACGTGAAACATTATTAATTTAAACACAACATCGAAAACTGAAAAATACGTTTTTTCATTTTGGGTTGGAGACAAATAATGAAGAAAATAGTTGTTTTTTTCGTTTTGGTTTTATTTTGAAAAATGATTGAATGAATGATACACCAACTGAGGCAATCCGGAAACACGCCCACGGACTATAAACCGGGATGAGGGGCTTTTTTACTCTCACATACCTGGGATTCTGTTCTGAGGAAGTGGAACTGTAGATGGCGCTGTCCTCCTGCCTTGGTCGGTAGGGAGACAGCGCCAAAACCTGTTTAAATCAGCCGATTGACACGTCACAGAAACATCACGAGACTCTGAGGAAGAGCACAGGGAACAGAACAAACTGTCAGGGATGAAAACAAACTCTTGATCTGAAAAAAGAACCTCATAAATTATCGGAACACCAAATGAACCTCACTGGACGACTCATTACTCTCAGTCTCTGTCTGTCTTTGATTCTTTAATATATCTCCTCTCTCTCTCGTTCCCACTCTTCCTCTCCGTCTTTTCTCTCTTTCATTTCGGTGTGAGCATCAGCCGCTTGGACGTTCAGTGTAAATATGTGTAAATATTTGTGTTTATTTGACTGTAAATATGGCAAAATTCACTTTCTTTTTTTTCAAAAACCCACTCTCTCTTTCCTCTCCCTCTCTCGCTCTCCTTTCACGCTCTCCTTCAACTCTTTCTTTCTCTCCCAGACACACACACAGACACACACACTCTCCCTCATTCTCAGACACTCTCCCTCTCTTGTTTCATGTCGCTTTCATCTTCTCAAACATTCTTTCCCCCTCTCTCTCTCTTGGACACACTCTTTCATTCTCTTCTTTTCTGACTCTCTTGTTCCGCTCTCCCTCTCTGTTCTCTCTCCTCTTGTCTGTCTCTCTTTCTCTGTGATGACATACTTGGCTCGGTCGTGTCCAAACATTCTCAAAGTGCTTCTTTAAATCTGTCCGCTCGCTCTTTGGCACCGTCCTCACCGAAGAGCTCTGAGACTGGAACAAACTTGGAGCTTCTTTGGGGAACATGGGGCCTTCAAGAGAATAACTTTTGAACGTGTCATCGTGGTCAGCGCTGTTCCTCACTGGTCCTGAGTTTGATTTGCACACTCCACTTCTACTCTTCAAATGGACCTTCTTTTTACAGGCTTTGTTCCCAGAAATGTGGGATTTATAATCACACACGCACAGACAAGAACATTTTCAGTCATACATGCTGTCAGGCTTTGCTTCTATTTTAAATGTGTTCGTAAAGAAGATATATCGTGCTTGTGTTTGTCCTGTACAGTGGTTCTGATCTATGAGTCCTGTGGATCATTGTGCTAGAAGTTGGACATCTGAAATCTCAATATTTATCTAAAACGACTTATTTATTTAAGAAGGAAGTCTGACCTTGGGTGGATAACTGCAGATCAGGTGAGCATCTAACCAGGTTGGTGCCACCTAGTGCCGCCGCTCAATTTCATTTCTCTCCAGCAACTAGGTCAGGAATCAGAATACACTAGACCAGGGGGGCAGGACCTGGCCCTCCAAGACCTTTAATCTGGCCCTCGGCTGATTTTCTATTAAAATATTGGTCATTTTCTGTACGCCTTGGCATATCAGCATCTCCAGCGTCTCTGTACGTGGCCCCTCCCACCAGAGCAGCATAAATGAAGACTTGTCTCTTTCCAAACGCTCTTAAAGGACGATCATTTTGACTGTTGACCGTGACACCCTCATCAGAAAAATGTCCAACATGAGAAAAGTGGAGCCGAGTGCAGGATTTTCCAAGAAAAATGGACTTATTCCTATTTACATCCAAGTTCATGTTAAAACATTGTGTTGAAATTGCATTTTTCTTAAAGGTTGTTCATAATATTATCATATTTTGTAAAAAAACAAGTTCATCAATTAAAAAAGAGTTCTTATTACTTAACTTATTTTTGGGGTATATTTTTGAGTTTGACACCGCTGCACTAGATTTTTCAAAAAAACCCTGGAAGTGCAAGTTCAGGCACCAGCCAATCAGGAAGAGCCAGACATTCTGTGTTGTCAACAATTCCCAAGATCGAGGATTTAAAGCCGGAACAAAGAGAATGTTTGGTGAATTTTATCAAGGGGAAAGACGTTATTGTCCTTCTTCCTACAGGATTTGGGAAAAGCTTAATATAACAGTTACCCCCGTTAGCGGTGCATTACACAAGTTACGACCAAATAACAGCGTTATTGGTTAAATAAAAAAAAGTACCTGCCTACTGCTGAGCAAACGAATCCTAATGCTGTGAGGTCTGACGGTTTCTACAAAGTGAAACCAGCTGATGAATCAGGTTAGTGAGCATCCTTCAGTTCAGGTTCAGAGGTTGCACCAACATCCGGACAGTGGTGTCGTAGTACTCGAGACAGGTCTTGGTCTTGTCTTGGACTCAGGGTCTGATAGTTGATGAGTGTAATCATATTTCATTACAGTCTGTAAATGTGCAGAGGTGCTAAATATTAGGGTGGGGCGGTAATACAGTATTACAGTATACCACAGTATCAGTTTCATTACCATCATTCAAAAAATCTGCAGTGCATAAGGACCTAATATAATATTATAATTTACTGATGTCTACATTTGTTTGCTCAGCACAAATGAACGTGTGGTTGTATTTTCAGTTTAATGTTATCTTGGTTTAAAACTAATAGTATCTATAATGTTTCTTTTAACTGTGTGGGGAGATGATGTTCGATTGGTTTTGTTCTGTTGTCACGTGATGCTCATAAAAGAACAAGACAAGATGGCAAGTTTGGCCATAAGCGAGTTGGTCCCCAAAAAAATACTAATTACTAATTTGCATGAACTGTAAAGGATTAAAAACAGCTCACTATTGTGCACTGATGTGGTTCAGCTTCTGTGAGACAAAAGGACATGACTCAGTGGAACATGAGTGTTCTGTCTGTGACAGAGGATGTGCGGCTCACTGTGAGTCTGTTCTGTGTCTGGATCCAGTTGGAGATGGTTCATGTGAAACTTTTCAGAGATTATAAGTCTACAGGTCGTACACACAGACAGTACAGCAGTGCAGCTTCCTAGTTTACCAAAGTCGTACTAAAACATGTTGCTAATACGGTAATACCATATACCCTGAGAAGGTTTAAAGATATTAAAATTTGGATACGTTAAACCCTACTAAATTTCACTGCAAAACCAGTAAGAGAATGTAAGTGTAAATGTTATGAACTTGAAAAAATTCATTTGATTCACTTTGAAGTTGTTTTGTGTAAAGTGGGATTAAAGAAGAGGTTCTCAAACTGTGGGTGAGGGACTAAAAAAGAAGCACAGAGTGTTTCAGAGCAGTACAGTTGGCTTGGAATATTTTAAGCTAAAATGAAAATTAATCAGAAAGAATGGAGATAGATTTATATAAACATGTGTGTGAAAATAAAATAAATATAGGAAATGTCAAAGATGGTCTTGATTTGGTCTTGATGGGCTAATTGATTTTAAGATTTTATTATTTGTTTTTAAAGCTTTGAATGTTCTGGCCCCACAGTACGTGCGCTGAGGTCTTGAGGGTCAGCTCCAGCTCATGGGGCCTAAAATGAGACTTAAAACCAGGGGGACAGGGCCTTCTCTGTGACCGACCCCAAACTCTGGAATGTTCTGCCCCTCCATGTCTGAACAGCCCCCACAGTGGAGTGTTTTATTTCTCATCTTGAGAACCACTTTTGTTCTCTGACTTTTAAGACCTTTAACACTTTTAGTGTAGTTCTCTGTGTATTTTATTTTATTTATTTATTGTTTTTATCTATTTAATTTTTTTGGTACTGATTTTATGTATTGATTTTATTATGTTTGTTCATTGATTTTATTATTATTATTATTTTATTTATTGATTCTATTAATTTCCTTCTGGTTGGAACATAATTCTGCAGATTATTATTATTTTTTTTTTATTCCTTTGCACTGCACTTTGGAAACTTTTGGTCTTGTTTATAAAATTTGCTATACAAATAAAGTTGGATTGGATTGGATGGACCTTTAAAAGTCTTATCTCGGTCTCGACTCTCAGAGGTCTTGGTCTTGTCCTGGTCTCGGGACCCTGTGGACGTGGACTTGGTCTTGGTCTCGTTTCACGCGCTCTTGACTTGAACATTACTGGACGGTCTGTACTTGGACAGTTCTTCGAGTGGAGGATTAGAGTGTTTGAGTCCAGACCTGACAGAATGCGGCTGCTGTCGGTGCCCGTCGCCCTCCTGTTTCTGTTGTGGTGTTTGGAGCGGGCCGGTCGCCGTGGCAGCAGCTGTGATGGGGTGATGTGGGGACACTCTGACAGCTCAAGAGGCTTCATGTCCAGACTCCTCCAGCTCATGTCTCTGTCTCTGCCCCTCTCTGATCCACAGACCCAGGATCAGGTGTCAGAGTCTGTCTGGGTCTGCGGGGTCACTCACAACAGGAGCACACGGAGCGATCCTCTACTTAGACCAAAAAGAAACACGCAGCAGCTTTCAGCATTCAAGTAGATAAAAGCTGTAAATCACACATTCGTTCTTGAGGCTCATCTCTCCACACATAAAACACGTAACTTGGCCTAGAAGCAGAGACTGTAAAAGAGCTGGGTTAAGAGCCTGTTTACACGAGAACATTTGTGGGTAAAAACAACAAAATATTTTATTGGAAGTGCCTTTTGTTTAGACGATGATGGTGTTTTTGGTGCTTAAAAATGCAAAAATCTGAAACCGCCCTGCAGAGTGGAAAAGTTGAATACGTTCCGCCGTAGTGTTTCCGTCGACACTGCCCAAGACGCAAAACTCTGGTCAGATCTGCTCAAGTCGCGTACAGGTTTATGTCACATACATCACCACCTAACTTCACCACCTCGTCGCCTCATGCATACACAGTTGAATTCCACACTCTCTTGCGTCACCATATGCACACAGATTTCCTCCCAAAAACGCTCGTCAAAACGCGGAAGAAAAAGTGAAGATGCAGTGCCACTTTTGCGTCTTCTGTTCATACTGTTATCAAATAAATGTCAAATGAAACAGAAAAAGTTCTTGTAGAGGTGCAAATGCAAGGAACAGTAAGCTAAAAGTGAAAAAAGCATAGTTCACTCAGACGGACGATGTCCAAAAGCTTTTTATTATTTTTAACTAATGTTTCGGCAAAAAAGTCTTTGTAAGATCATTTTTCTTGCTTTGGACAACAGTCTGACAATGAGAGGACTAAGAGAATGTGACATTATTTAATCACGTTTGGCTCCAGTCAAATGAAGCTCATGAGACCAGCATGTATATGGAGCGAATTTGGAGCAGAGTTCCATATTATTAATATGAAATTATTAATTTATGGAAATAAAAAATATAGAAATAAAAACCCCAGGACGATGTAGAGTGGTTTAATATGAACATTTTAAGACCAAAATGACGAGGCTCACGGCAGCAGTTACAGAGAGAGGAAACAATGGTTTCCAAATTGATGGAGCCAGAAATGCATCCATGTTCACTTTGGAAAGCGGCGGATAACAAATAACTAAAATTTAATGCCATGATTTAACCACATTCACTCACATTACTGCATTGGTATCTTTGTAATCTTCTGAGTACTACTCAAATGCAAAATAAATAGTAATTGGGTCAATTTATTACTTTTTTCTCTAATCTTTTTGAGAGGAGCGTCACCTTTCTCATCTCCACTATTCTTGCCCTTTCTGCCAAACCTCCCCCCAAAAACCCCTCACCCATTCACACTCACATTCGTAGACCAGTGAACGCAGACACATATTCAGGTTAAGTGTCTTGTCCTCGGATACAACACACCTTGGGTAAGAAACTTCTGTGGGAGCTGGAAGCGAACCAGACAAAAGTGGAAAAATGCGTAGCACAGATGGCTGATGTCCAAAAGCTTTTTTATTTTCAAAATAATGTTTTTGGAAAAAAAAGAAGAAAAAAAAAAGGCTTCATCAGATATTTTTCTTGCTTTGGACCACAGCACACAAAATTGTTGCCAAACCTGATGCTCATATCCCCCTCCAACGAATGGGAGGTCCCAAAGTGAGGTCACCCAGAGAGTTCAGGCCACTCTACAACAAGAAACAACTGTTTAAATATTTACATAAAAAAACATTCTATAAAATACAGAAATAGTTTAAGTCTATCACAAAAAAACATCTTAAATCAAACTACATTCAGTCCGTGTGGAGCTAGAGTCTTAAGTTGGTGAATCCAGAAGTGCTCTCTTTTTGACAGGAGCACTTCTAGATTCCCACCTCTAGGGGGCAGTTCCACGTGTTCAATGCCATTAATATCTTAAGGAAGAGACAAGATGGTTAAAATCAACAAAATTGTACTCCTATATTCTGCAGTACGTGTTTTTAAAGCCCTGCTTGTTTTACCCACATAAGCTTTACCACAGGGACAGGTGATCATATAAAAAACAGACTTAGTGTTGCAGGATATAATTCCTCTGATCATTATTTCTTTTCCAGTGTGAGGAGGCTTAAAACTGTTGCAGTGATACATGTAGTTACCACCAACCTGTGAGCCAGTGGATCTGATCGCTCTATCATTATTGTTTATGTTGAGACTGGGATTCGAACCCAACGCCAACCTTCAGATCAAAGGACGAGCACTGACCAGCTGAGCTCCTGTGTCCCTGAGCAAGACACTGAACATAACTTAATACTGTCCTCACCAATGTTGTTGTATGTACAGTATGTGTGACTTAAGCTACTTTTTCAATAAGTAATGTTTAAAATACTAGAATACAATGTCATAAAATACCCAAGAAGAAAAGGACAGAGAGGTGACTTTAAAGCAGAGGTGCTCACACTTTTTCAGCATGTGAGCTACTTACAAAATGACCAAGTCAAAATGATCTACCTAATACAAAGCCAAACAAACTGCACTGAAACACTCTGTGCCCCTTTTTTGGACCCTCCCCCACAGTTTGAGAACCTCTTCTTTAAGAGAACTTCCTCTGGCACTTTACACAAAACTGTGAAAAAAGTGAAGGAAGATTTTTAAACCTGTTTTTTAAAGTTCCAAACTGGAGTTACATTCTTTTCTGGTTTTGCAGTGATATTTACCAGCCTCTGCACGTTTACCAAACCAAACACACATCGCGACAAACACAGATGCATTTGTGCACTTTTGTTAGACAAACTTCAGCCAAATGTGGCAGTAGGTCTGTTCTGTAGATCCGCTCTATGCTGTAGACCTGCTTTGTGCCAACACTGGAACACAAATTTAGACTGGTTTTTGCTTCACGTTTGGTCTTGTTCTTCTAATCAGCCGCACTGTGGGAGGGGCTTGTGTTGGCTGTACGCAGGAAGGAGCGAGAGCGTGAAAAGGCGAGGGGCGGCGTGCTGACGTGAGGCAGATGGACAGGTAGGATGTTTAGGAAGTTGAACCTGCCCTGTGATGCACGCTCGTACACGAGGACACACGCTGTCGCAGACGAGCCGTGCATAGGGAGCGTGTGTGTTTGTGATGCGCCGTAGAGTCTCCGCGGGTTTCAAATGAGCGCACAGGCTGCACTGAGACGCCCCACACGCTCCTGCACCCGCTACAAGTTTATTACCAACAGCAGCGGCCGTAATGAAATATGATCACACTTGTTGAGTGTCAGACCTCGAGTGAGAGACAAGACCGAGTCCAAACGCGATCGAGTCCGAGACGAGACACGGCGATCTACCCACACGACCTTGGCGATCGACTGGTAGATCGCGATCGACGTATTGAGCACCCCTGATTTAAAGAATGTAATTCAAATGTATTAAAAGGCCAAAGGAGCAAGTGCAATTTAAAATGATTTATTCTCTAAAAACCAGGCGGTGGTTAAAACGATAAAAATGGCCAAAGTTAATTACTAGACAATACGAAAATCAGAATAAAACTTTGTAGCCCCTGGGTGGAAGGAACACGTCCTGCAACAGAAAGTGTGAAAAATCAACCAAACAAGTACGACTTAAGAGTGGGCAGCCCCACCCAGAACCAAACGGAAAGTGCTACCACACAATCACAACAATATAACTTAAAAACGTTGGGTGACCAGACGTCCTTATTGACCTGGGACAGTCTTTTGAGCCCTGTGTCCCCTGTCCCCCAGCACATTTATACAAAACTACTGATTTGTCCCAGTTTTTTTGTTTTTTTGTTTTTTGCCCCAGTTCAATTCAATTTAGTTCCTTTATTGTCAGTGTCATAGTAAATAACAACAAAATTACATTAGAGCATCATACAAACTGCATAGTATGGTCCCTTTTTTTTTTTTTGTCCCAAGAAATGTCCCAGGTGTCCCTATTTTTGACAAATCTGATCCCTGCCAACAGTAAAGAGAGACATAAACTGTTATTTGTTTCAGTAAAATGTGACTATACTGACTCACATGTTAGTCATGAATGGGCTGAGTGCAACAATTTTCCTTAATTACGCACTTGATTCACAATTTTATTATTTCCAAGCACCACAAACTTGAGGGTGTCCCAGTTGCTGATTTTGAAAATCTGGTCACCCCATAAAAACCCTAAGGTGCAAGGAAAGGGCTGGTAAAAGGAAAGGAAAGGTAAAAGGAACGGGCTGTACACCTCCAAAGTACGACCCAGGAAACCAAACCAAAGCGAAAAGCCCAAGGATGGAAACGATTAAAACCATGTTTATTTACGGTGCAAAAGAGCTAAAGGTTAAAAATAATTATATAAGGTAACTTTAAACAGAAAATGAAACAGCACAAAAACACATAAACAAACAAAACAAAATAAAACAGTAGCAGACCAATCCTAGGATATAAAAAGGAACGACAAGTGTTAAAAGGGTTAGGACTGTTTAAACCCTATGTAAAAACAACACCTGTCCTACCTTCAAATCTCAATTACACGGGGGAAAAGATCTACCACCGGATGCTGTAAAAATACATTTAAAACCCATTAAAAAACGGTTTAAAAGAGCTAAAATAGTTACCGTATTTTCTGGGCTATTTGTCGCTCTGGATTATAAGACGCACTGTTATTAAATGGTCTATTTTCGAACTTTTTTCACAAATAAACCACACCAGACTTTAGATGACACACAACAGTGTGATGGGTGCGTGGTTTTGTTTGTTTGTGGCGTTCACGGTGACTCTGGGCTTTGTTCAGTTGTGGAGTGTAGGGAGGGTGCTGTCTGGGACCAACGGATTGTCGGCGTGTTCACAGTGACTCAGTTGTTCAGTTGTGTCTAGAAGTGGCACATTGCACTCACTTTTTCAGTTCGTTCCTCCGTTCTGTTCCTCGTCGGCGTGGAGTGATGAGTGTGTCTGTTTTTCGCTGTGCGGTCGCTGTCTGCTCAGTGTGTGTTTGTGTGTTCTGTAGGTGATGTGGCTTTGTAGTTTACTGAAGTCGTGCTGCAACACCTGAGTGGATTCGTGTTTAGGGCGCTCTGGATTGTGGGGCGCGCAGTCGTTTTTTTGATGGGGTTGGAGGCCTAAAAGCACGACTAAGGCTACGTTCAGACTGCAGCCTGAAGTGACCCAAATCGATTTTTTGGCCCCTATGTGACCTGTATCTGATCTTTTAATGACAGTCTGAACCACACAGATTTTTTCAAATGTGACTCAGGCCACTGTAATATGTGGTCCTAAAACCGATACATATCTGATCTTTTGACATGTGACTTCAGTCTGAACGGTCAAAGTGCATTCATCCACCTACACGTTATCAACAAGACAACTTCTGTAAACACAGAGACGCTCGCTGCGGTTGACGTCGTCGTGTCTCCAGTGCACATGAGGGACACTTTCGGGTCATTTACTGTTCACACTGGAGTCACATACAAGTCACATTTAACTGGAAATGTGAACGACCTCGCGAAAACATTGGATTTCACAACAGAATCTGAATTGAGCGTTAAGCCCTGCAGTCTGAACATAGCCTATTAGCCCGGAAAATATAGTAAAAAGATGAAGAGCATTAAAATTTTATCTGACACCAGCCAAAAGAAGTTGGGATTGAGGCATTGTGGCTTGGCCTATAGATCTTTTTCACAATGGCCAGAAATGTCCTACTGTAGGTTTGTGGAACTTCCGGTTAATAATTTTCTGTGGCAAAATGTGTGTTTAAATGTTTGTCGTACTCTCCAGCAGCTTCATAAATCTGCCCCATCACCAAATCTTCAAGCAACAAGGTCATACATACATCCATGAAGAATTTATCCACAACTATCAACGGAAGAAAGACGAAAACTTAAAGGAGAACATCGACTACTGAGCAAAACGTAAATGGGAAACATTATGGGAATGAGTAACGTAAGTATTAAATAATTCATTGATAAGTAATTTGTTTACTCAAGCTGATTCTAGAATTAAAATGAAAAATTGACTTCATGATGTAGATTTTATCATAGGTAGATTTGAGCCCAACTTCCGCTGGCACAGGAAGTTGTCATCAGATGATTAAAAAGTAAGCGTGGCCCCCGCTGCCTGCCGCATATGTACGTTGTTAAAGGGTCCCTCTCGTGCAAAATCAACTTTTCAGAACTTTCTACCTTCTAAGAGTGATGTGGGGGCCTTTTATTTGTCGCTGAAGTGGTTTTTAGATTGATTCAGTGTTTTTTTTTAACAAATTGCAGCGTATTTCTGCCACCCTCCTACGTGACGACGAACTAAAGCTGCTACAACGATGACGCGGCAGATACACCTATGACACGTTTGACGTAGCAGAAAACACTTTGCACCCGACCCCCTCCCCCACTTCACTGCCTCTACCCTGCATCGTCTGACAATTCCCACATGAACACCTAAACAAAAGCGACAGCATAAGCTCATTGTTCTACACTGCAGTGAACACGATATAATAAGTTTACCAGTAACACTTTATAACTACACCTTACTTATGAACATGAACAAAGACTTAATTAATAATGAACAAAGATTTAATTGATAATGATTCATGCTTAGTAAATGCTTAATAAAGCATAATTCGTCTTCACTTTAGAAAAGCACTCAAAAAGACTTAACTAACAGGTAACAGCTGCCTGAATTATCATTACATTGTATTATAAGTAAATCATTCTCTCATAGGTTACTAATCATTAATAAATGTTCAAATGGTTAGTTCATGAGTAATTAAGTATGAAATAATTATGAGTAACTATTTACAGCACAGGCAAATTAAGTGCAAGTGCTAATTCAGGTAGTAATTAAGTAGTTACTAAGCGTGAATCATTATTAATTAAGTCTTTGTTCATGCTTTATTAAGGCTAAATAAGGTGTAGTTATTATAAAGTGTTACCAGTTGATCTACTAGTGTTTATTAATACTTTACCAATCAGTAATGTTCAGCTGATGTGGACGCGGTGCTTGAGCTTCGTGTTCCTCAAAGTCCTCGTCTGATTCCAGGTCCAACACATGCGGCTGAACGCGCTGTATCTCCATGATCAATAAAAGTTTATTCCTGCCACTATCAGGGTGCACGTCTGTCTCCCCCTCCCTCCCTGAGATGGGCGGAGGAAGGGCGGCTCACTCAGAGCCTACGCCACGTTTGGAGGGCGGAGCCTGTGCTTTCTCAGGACGGGCGGGGGGAGGAGCAATAGTCGGCCTTTCATAGTTCCTGGTCTGTGACGCCTCCAAGAAATCAGTAAGATTTCATAACTATTGTGTAATGGATGTTCCAAAACCCAAATTGTGTTTGTACATTTACACAAGATTTAATTGTTACAGTATGGTCAACAGACATACTAAAAAGTTGTTTTAAAAAGCACTTATAAACTCATCGTGGTGAATAATTAAGATGCTCTGAACATATAAGGTAAATGAAGAAGAACTTTGGCCCCCTGAAAACCGTTTAAAACGGACCAGTTCTGTTTTTCACGTTTTTAAACTCCCATTAGAGCTGACATTAACATCTCTATTCATCCAACATTTTCTCTCTTCTCCTCCTCGTCCTCCTCGTCCTCCTCCTCCTCCTCGTCCTTCTCGTCTCTTTCTGGTGGTTAGACTCCGTACTAACTCTGCACGCGGAGCACTCACTAATCGTTAACCCAGATATTGCAAATTAGGAGCAGATCTTTTTAACGGCTCTTCCGAACGCACAATCCCTCTCTCCCAGATCGCGGGTTAGGAAAATGTTTAGCGGTGGGGGCCGGCTTCCTGTAATTACTCCATTATTTATGTCCGACTGCTGGAGCGAGACAGAAGAGGGGGAGGAGGAGGGAGGAAGGAGGAGGGAGGAGAGGACTGGGGCATGAGGAGCTGATGGTACGAGAGGGAATTAAACACAGAATTTGAGACATGGTAACGCTAAGAGTGCATTTCTAACAGCAACACACGGCCAAAGCAGGAAGGAGCCACTTTCTGACTCATGGTAGGAAATAATATTACTCAAATTGGACACTTTTATTAATTCGGGGAAATTACCTGTTTATTAAGTAGGATTAGAGGCAAAAGTGCAAACAAAAAAGTGAAACGACTTCCTCTATCGACTGTTCAAGTTGTAAATAAATAAATACAAACACAGTAGGGATATTTGTACATGTACTTCATATACATAACACATGAAGTAAAAGTTTAAAGGGAGTTGGAAGCCTGGATAATGACACAGTGTTTGCCTGGGATCCAGAATACACACGACTCCAGTACTTTCTGAAGATGTGAGTCTGGTGGAATCTCCTTAAGTTCAGATGAGCGTGATAGACCTTTTTCACAATGACTGGAAGTGCCTCGCTGTAGGTTTGTGGAACTTTCAGTTAATGGTTTTCTGTGGCAAAATGTGTGTGTAAATGTGTGTGTAAATGTGTGTGTAAATGTGTGTGTAAATGTGTGTGTAAATGTGTGTGTAAATGTGTGTGTAAATGTGTGCCGTATTCTCCAGCAGCTTCATAAATCTGCCCTTTCACCAAATCCTCAACCAACAAGCTCCACAAAGGATAAACATTCTAACATGAAGAATTTATCCACAACTATCAAAAGAAGAAAGACAAAAACTTAAAGGAGAACAACTAGCATTAGTGAACTACTGAGCAAAACTACTGTTATGGTCCTAAACATGTCTCATATTTGTAATGCACAAATCTATCCTCTACATTAATATTGACATTGTCCATCCATCCATTTTCTTCCACTTATCCGGGGTCGGGTCACAGGGGCAGCAGTCTAAGCAGGGACTCCCAGACTTCTTTTACCCCAGGTCAGCCCAGAGACATAGTCCCTCCAGCATGTCCTGGATCTTCCCCAGGGGCCTCCTACCAGTGGGACATGCCCAGAACATCTCCCGAGGGAGGCGCCCAGGAGGCTTCCAGAACAGATGCCCAAGCCTCAGCTGCTCCTCTCAACGTGGAGGAGCAGCGGCTCTACTCCGAGCTCCTCCAGTGTGACTGAGCTTCTCACCCTATCTCTAAGGGAGCGCCCAGCCACCCTGCGGAGGAAACTCATTTCCATATCCGTGATCTCGTCCTTTCAGTCATTGACATCATGACATTTATATTTTAACTGTAGAATCAGTCTGAGTGAAAAAGTGACTTTAGTTACATTAGTTTTGTTTAGTAGTTCACTACTGCGTGTTCTAACTAATGTTGTTGTTCTCCTTTAAGTTTCGTCTTTCTTACCTTGATAGTTAGTTGTGGATAAATGGAATTCTTCATGGAAGAATGTTTAACCTTTGGACCTTGGACCTTGTTGGTCCACAAAGATTGGATGTGATTGGACGATCATGTTTGGTTCTGGAGGTGTGACAGAGGGAGAGGGGATCAGACTGATCTTCCTCTGTAGAAAAACAGCCAATCACACCAGTGTACACAGACACTAGGGGCGAGGGGGTTAAGTGTCTTGCCCAAGGACACAATGACATTCATCAGTGGGACATAGAATCACACCACCAACCTGTGGTTCAGTGGATCTGACACTCGACTGATGATGTTTATGTTGAGAGCAGGATTCAAACTGCCAACCTTCAGATCAGAGGACAAACGCTCTGCTGTCTCCTGTCTGGAACATCCTGTAGTAAAGTCAGATCCTCTCTGTTCTCTGATGAGCAGCTCACTCTCCACAACCAGGATTCATCTCTCATCTTGTGTGGACGTGCTGTCACTGGTCAGATTGGCAGCCCTGATTCTGTCATTCTGCCCCAGGGCAGCTGTGGCTTACCACCACCAGGTATAGAGTGTACAAAGTATGACTATATCATGCCTTCAAATGTGTGCTATTACGAGGATCGTCCAAACATAGTTATCCTGATACAGTTACTTCAAACGAGCACTCAAATACTACCACGGTTCCTGCACCATATGTCAAAGTCACTCTAATAAACAAATAATGTTACAGATTAAATCTTTACTACTCATCCCTGATCAAATGTCCAGGCTGCTCCAAAGTCCAGACCACAGAAAGGGTTTGTGACCCCACAGAGTCGCGGGGAGTGGTCAGTCAGACATGTGGTCAGTGAGACGTGAGGGCCAGAGAGGCAGCGTCTATTGAGTTAGCCTGGGCATTAGCGCCGGTCCTGTCTCTAGCCCACCACTGTCTCCATCTGTGGGCCAAACGCAGAGCCGACCCGGGCGTCTCATCCTCTGGACGCTCCTAACCTAATCTGGTCGTGTAACTGCTTTTGAAGTGCTGGAATCGAGTTAGTCTGGAGCCAGAGCAGAGGGAGGAGAGCACGGGATCTTCTGCTCCTCTCGTCCTGGAGCTGAAGCTCTGACGGAGCAGAGGAGCTGTGCTGGAATGTGAGGAGACACACAGTCTGAGGAGCACAGCTTATTCATACTACAGCTGATGTCATCCACATTCACTGGGGGTGTGATGCTAACTGTAGGCTCTGCTCTGTCTCAGGCTTTATTACATTTGAAGCTGTTATTTATTTTAAGACAATGCCTGAGATGTTCCACAGTATGACACTATACCAGGTCAAGTTACAAAAGATCCTCCAGCAAAGTTAGTCCTGTCTGTGTTAAACCTAGTACAGGATCTGGAAATGTGGAAGACTGCACAAAAAAACAAACAAACAAACAAAACAAAAACAAAAAAACTGAATTAGACAAATAGTTATGATACTTGTACAAGAAAATTATATATTATGGGTCAATGACATGATGATGGCATTTTTGTGTCCAGAAACCAAAACTTTTCTAGTTATTAATATATAAAGTTTTAAATTGTTTAAATGGATTTGTTTTATATCACTTCAGTTGTACCAATATACATTTGGAAGAAGAAGCCAAATTTGAAAGAATATTATAGGTTTAAATCAGGGGTCACCAGACTTTTTTCTCTGGGGGCCCCATTATTGCTCCTGACTGTGATGGAGGGTCGAATCTGAAGACGCAGATTCTATTCTCTGAAAACCAGCACACTTTCTTTATATATCAGACCACCTTCACGGTCCTTACACTGAACAAAAAATAATTGGTCGTCCACTGTTCTTTGAAAACTCGGCACTCTCTGTCAACTTTTCGTACTTTAACACAGGACATTTTGCTGTGTTTAACTGCACTACAGAAACTGCGTGTGCGTTGACTTCACCGTTTGATCTCAAGTTTGTCAGGTGATGAAAATTCAATGGGAAATTTGGTGGCAAATGTAAATACATCATAGAATTATTTAAATACAAAGACTTCATATAAATCAATTTTTTTATTGAAAAAAAAAATAAAAAATTAACAAAATACATGATGCAGATGTGTTGTTATTTCCCAAAAAGTTATTTTAAAAAACAGGCCATGACGACTTTTGAAGATTGCCTCATAGGGACAGTTCAAGTTGTGGGAGCAGAGGGTCTTAGTTTGATGACCCCTGGTTTAAAGTGTTAAAATGTCATTTGATGAAACAGGTCATAGTGATAACATTTGCTAAAAACTGACAAAAATCATAAACTATTCTCTGCAGTATAATGTTTTTTTTTGGTTTTTTTTGTATGTATCCATCATCACAATCCAAATGCTCGTCACACTTTCTCAGATCAACAACAACATGGCTAAAATTTCAGATATTGACTGAAATTATTTAACGTTAGGCTTGAGGTGAAGCTTAGGCAAGTAGCAACAATGCATTCTCTGTGTGTGTGTGTTCGTGTGTGTGTGTGTGTGTGTGTTTGTGCGTGTGTGTGTGGGAGAGGAAGAGAGGGGACCAGTGGAAGTAGCACCTCGGGGTCCTCACAGGTCGCTGACGAGCAGTGGGTGCTTCCTGAGCCACGGGAGGCCTCACCCACAAGGAGAGGCCACATGACCCAGAGGAGCAGGGCCACTGGAGCTGTCAGTGTGTGGAGCTCTCCAGACTCACTCAAAGTATTGGAGTAATTTACACTTAAAGGTCTTATATTACACAGAATGCATTCTTGTGAGCTTGAAGACATGTTAGAATGTTGTTACCTCCTCAAAAATAGACCTGGACTTGTGTTTTGTTTCATTCACACGTTTGAGTTACTCTTTATTATTAGTCTGTCTACATCTCTAAAGCTCAAAATGCTCTATTCCACTTTGTGATGTCATGTAGTGGTAGTAACAATAACCAAAATATTGTGATATCATCCGAAGTCTCACAATAATATCAAGAGCTGTCACAATATATTGAATTTTAAGTTCCTTTGCTTAATACACCTGTTCTTTAGTAGGAACAGCTAATAGACATCAGGAACTACGTGTCCCATGATTCATTTCAGCACAGACAACATGAAGAAATATGTGTTTTACTTGAATTCTTGAGATTCTGACAGTAATAATTCACACCAAAATCTTGTCGAGGTATTTTAAAAGCAAAAAAGTGTCCTATCTAGAATTATATTTGCCACTCCAAAATATCGAAATAAATATCGTACCATGAGATGCATATCGTGATAATATCGTACCGAGAGATTTGGATATTGTTACATCCCCAGTAGTGTCTGTGTTGATAGAATAATGTTTGAAATAAAACTAACCTTACATCACATGAATCTTTGCATGTTGAGGGACTATTTTCTCATATATCAGTCCGCCTCTGCAAACTTTCTATCAGGAAGAACAACTCACTGCTGCTGCTCAGACATAAATCCTTCAAATGCAAGGTTGGTTTAACTTTTAAAATGATTCTATCGACACAGACATTCACATGGACAGTCTGGTGTAATAATAGATTTGTTTCGGGTGTTTTGTGGAGTGGGTAAGACTGTTTTTAGTGGCAGGAGAACTATGGCCATTGACATGCACTAGTCTAACACCAGTGACCTCTGCAAATACAAGGACTGGATGGAATATTTCAAAAAGTGTCTCCACACGTCTCCAACACTCTGGATCACTAGGAAATCAGGCCCTATGTCCAAAATTCCAAACTATCCCTTTAAACATGTGTGAATGAAACAAAACACAACTCCAGGTCTGTTTGTGATGAGGAAACATTGCAACATAGATCAGAAAATAGTGTAAGATAGGTGTTTTAAAGACAGAAACTGTGGACAGGAGGGCCAAATAGTTTATGTTATAGTTGGGAGTTTTGGTTCTCAAAACAGAAACAGAATGAGCCTCACATGAATCATTTGTGTTGACAGTTTCAAAGTGAAATCCAGTAGGCGTGAACTTAAACTGCTTCTGTCTCATCTCACTACAGAAACCTAAACGTTAGAACCATGAGAATCGTGTGTGAGTGTGTGTCGTGACTGATTTATGACAAAAGAAGATTTTTACAAGAATTTCCAACATTGCTTTTGAAAGTAAAATTTTAAATATGTGAGAGGGAGTGAAGCAAGTTCATAAATCAGGCTGATATTTAGCCCGCCCTTTTTTGTGAAAAGTAATAACATTTTACAGTAACTACTGTATTAGCTTAATACACTGTACTTTTGTACAATTACTACTAGATAACCATAACTTGACTTGTGTAAAAGTATTAAGAAGTCTCGAAGTAACAAAGTTTCCTTTGTGCTTCTTGCCCCTCCTTTTTTTTTTTTTTTTTTTTTTTTTTTTTTTGGATTACTACTTTCTATTTGAATTTGATTAATATTTTGAAGATGTACTATTAGAATTGCCTGGGATAGAGAGTACACACTTCTCCAGTACTTTACAAACATGTGAGTCTGGTCATAGTGAACCTCCCACCAGATGGATGTGATTGACAGGTGGATTAGCCAATCAGAGACATGTATCTTTACAAACACATGTCTGTATCAAAACAAAAAAGTCTGCTAAAAATATCACAAGGAGCTCATTCTCCAACAGCATCTACAGCTCCACTCAAACAGTGAGATACAGGACTACATTCATACTATAATACTCCCTACAACTATTCAACAACTCACCTTTATGTAACAGTTAATACTCCCTACAACTGTACAACAACTCACCCTTATGTATCAAATGATACTCCCTACAACTGTACAACTCATTCTTATGTAACAGATAATACTCCCTACAACTGTACAACAACTCACTTTTATGTAACAGATAATACTCCCTACAACTGTACA
This sequence comes from Boleophthalmus pectinirostris, assembly GCF_026225935.1. Taxonomy (NCBI): domain Eukaryota; kingdom Metazoa; phylum Chordata; class Actinopteri; order Gobiiformes; family Gobiidae; genus Boleophthalmus; species Boleophthalmus pectinirostris. Next base: position 32,205,078 of record NW_026571070.1, read on the forward strand.
ACAACTCACTTTTATGTAACAGATAATACTCCCTACAACTGTACAACTCACCCTTATGTAACAGATAATACTCCCTACGACTGTACCACAATTCACCTTAAGGTAACAGATAATACTCCACACAACCATACAACAACTCACCCATATGGAACAGATAATACTCCCTACAACCGTACAACAACTCACCCTTATGGAACAGATAATACTCCCTACAACCGTACAACAACTCACCCTTATGGAACAGATAATACTCCCTACAACCGTACAACAACTCACCCTTATGGAACAGATAATACTCCCTACAACTGTACAACAACTCACCCTTATGGAACAGATAATACTCCCTACAACTGTACAACTCACCTTTATGCAACAGATAATACTCCCTACAACTGTACAACTCACCCTTATATAACAGATAATACTCCCTACAAGTGTTCAACAACTCATCTTATGTAACAGATAATACTCCCTACAACTCTACAACGACTCACCCTTATGTAAGAGATAATACTCCCTACAACTGTACAACAAATCACCTTGATGTAACAGATAATACTCCCTACAACAGTTTGTCTAAGTCTAATTTGTGCAGAATCAATGAGCGAAACTCTAAACTCATTTGTCATTTTGTTCAAAATCTTGGGCGACCAATGAGCTCCTTTGTTTTACGCGCGTCACTGAAATAAACAAATCTGATTGGACGATGGTGTTCAGTTTTGGCTCGAGACACAGTGGAGGCAGCGGGCTGATGTCCACGCCGATACCCCAGACAACTAGCAGACAGTCTTTTATGAGAGCTGTCCCCTCACACACAGTTGTTCTGAGCAGATCTGAGCCTGTCCCATAACCACATCTTTGTCCTCAACACACACACACAAACACACAACACACACACACCCGACACACACACACACACGTTTGAAGATTAGCGCTCCATTTGACATTTACACCAGCGGCACCATAACACAGATACTCAAGATACTGCGGTCTGACTCAGTCCACCGACCACGCCCACCGCCACCACACTGCCTCTACGTTACCATAGAAACACGCCCACTTTGAGCTGCCGGCCAATCACCGGTCCGGGAGAGGAAACCGGCACCTGTTTGCTCAGAAAAATAAGCAGATGAGTAAGTGATGAACAATTCCGCGGCATTTTTTTAATCTAATATCAAGTACGACGGCGAGTATCCTGTCTGGAACCGGAGGACATATTTGGAAATCCGAGCGCAAAAGCAAAGAGATAGGGCTGTTATTTATTTTCATATCTTGAATAGGTTCAATTCACGCTAATCACAAACAAGAAATTTGGAAACATGCGATAACAACTCCTGGTGTAGTTCCCGACACTGGGCTCTTCGACCGATTGTGATCAAACCCACTGAATGTGATCAGTGGGAAAATGAAGACTGCAGACGTATGTGCTGTTTGGAATCATGATGAAAACTGTGGGATGGTTGGAATTGTCGATGAGCCGAACATAACGGAACACTACAATGACATGGACATGAAGAAAATTGGGATATTTTGTCATTTTTCCTAGATTTTGTCAGACTTACTACCACGAACAGAACCCGCCGGGAGTTGTATCACATGTTTCCAAACGTCTTCCTGGTTTGTGACGTAAGAGTGAATAGAGCCTATTAAGGACAAAATATTGAAATAAAAACACCAGGATCTTGTAAAGCAGGTTAACACAAACATTTTAAGAACAAAAAGAAAAGGCTCAGGACAGCAGTTACAAAGAGAGTTATAAAGAGAGAGATCACAATATTCCAGTAGAAGGTGAATTGCAGCCAGAGCTCGAAGGAACCACTTTGCATCTATGCTCACGTTCTATTTGGAACACAGAGTCCATTTATGAGACCATTTCAGAGTCCATTTATATATATACAGTCTATAGCAGGGGGTCCAAAGCCACATATCTAAACCCAGATGAAGCAGAGGGCCGATCGAGGGCCGTAGACTGGAGTTCAATAAGGTGAATAACTGAAATGTGTGCATGTTTAACATGTTAACCTGCTCTACATTAACCTGGGGTTTTTATTTCACTATTTTATATGTAAATCAATTTCTATTTCTAATATAGCTCCAAATTTGCTGCTGTAACTGCAGGCCTCAGTGAGCTTCATTTGACTATAGCTGAATGCTGTGGTCTATGGTAACACACTGTGTGTCTTCGTGTGTGATTTTGAAGCTGCTGTGCTCCTCGTGTGTGTGGTGTCAGTGTCAGATCAAAACCACCAAACATCAGCAACACTACGATAACGATCAATAAAAGAGAGCGTCAGGGACAGAGGAGAGATGAACACACCGACACAAAATACAAACTCTGGATAGAGCGAAAATAAAGAGAAGACTTTATCACTCATCTCTTGTCAAGTGGTACATTTAAAGTGCAGCATCTCATCTATCCATAGAACTTGCCCTGCCACAAATAATGACATCCAGGCCACAAAACAGCGCTGTCAATCCAGTTTGAGGTGTTCTTTGAAAGTAAAAAGGTGAGAGTAGTTCCTTCCTGTGAACTTTATCTCCATTTTTTTACTTTAAAAATCCTGTATCTGAAGTGTTACATCACATTTCACAAATAATAATAACACAGTTTGGACTTGTATGTAAACTAGAAGTGCAGAGGTCTGATCTTTGAACACTTAAGAGTCTCAGAGTGACAGTTATATCCTGTGGTCTGCAGACAGATCACACTATCTTTGCGATCAGATTTTTAAGTCTTATACGATTCTTGTGTCTGTGGTGTGCACTTTCTGTCGCTGAAGTCCGAAAAATCTTGTAGTGTGTAGCGGCCTTAAGTTAGAAGGGATCACTCTGGATCATTTGCTTAGGCCTTGGCATCCTGTATTTTTGCTGCAAAGTTTTTTCACTGCAAATTTTACACTCTGGATTTTGAGTTTAGAATATGAGAGCTTGAAAAAATGTTTGGTGAATATTGATTGAAAAGGTGATTTATTTTAAAGGTTGTATGGAGGATTTTTTTTTGTTTCAAGTTGTCAATGATAGCATTATAGAGATGCAGTAGCCTTGTAATTATGATGACCAAAAAAAAAGAGAATAAAAATTCATCAACTCTGGACGTGGTGGGGCTAAACATTTGCCAATAGATAACGACACTGCCTCGTTATCTGTTAGCTGACAGGCTGTCAATCAAACTCCCTACGTTTCTAGCGTAACTGACTTGCCTGCGCGCCGCCGTTACGTGGTTTACGTACGCCTGTCACGCAGTCCACAGACGCAAGACGCACAGACGCTGTTTACTCCACCAACGCAACAGTTCTTAGCGGCTTTTTTTGACCTATATCTTCCTCGCAGTTCGCACAAAGTTTGTTGCAATGGCGACAAGAATCCAGGAGCAGTTAGCCGCAAAAGAAAGTCCGTTTTTGAGGTCGATGAAAGAAGAAGACAAGGGGAAAAAGCAGCGAAGCCAAACTAAGGTGATTCTTGAAGATTCATTCCAGCGATGGCGCGAACTGAAGCAGACGCAGGGTCTAAAGACTGACGCACTTGGTCGCCAAATTACTCCTGGACAGGAAACTTCTGCTTATTATGAAAACGTACTTTATTTCCAAGAGCTAGACAAACGTTTTTCAGGACACGAAAGCGATATCCTATGTCTGAAAACGTAATTTTCAAGGCAAAGAAAGAGTCCGCTTGCTGCTGCGTGTTGTAGCTAGTTCATTCGCACTGAATCTCCGCGCAACCTTCTCTGCTCCCCTTTCCTGCTCCTGTCCCCGCTGCCCGTTCCGCTCTTCCCCCTGCTCCTCACTTCTCCGGGCACGGAATCTCCGCGCACCGCTCCCCTCTCCTCTCTCTCTCTCTCTCTCCCCTGCTCCGCTCTTCTCCCTGCTCCTCACTTCTCGTCCGCGCACGAAATGTCCGCACACCCGCTCCCCCCGCTCCTCACTTCTCCGTCTTGCCTAACCAACACTGTAGTTAGTTGTTTACAAGTCATGTGCAGCACCGGCTGTAAACAAACCTGTTTCTGGCGTAAGGAGGAGGCGGGAGGAGGTGTTTCTACGTAGGAGCTGTAGGGGAGGGGGGGTGGTTTCACGCATGCGCAACATTTGAAAAAGGACAAACAGTCGCTGGATTTCTCGTTCCTTGGAAAATCCTCTATACAACCTTTAAACACTGAAAGCGTACAAATATAATTCCATTCACTGACATTCAGAATAAAAATAATTCAAACATGTTAGAGTGAAACAATTCAAAGTGAGAAATTCAGTTGCATTTCAAATTCCAAACCTGATGAAACAAATAATCTTCCATATTCTTCCGACAGAGAGAGCGCGTGCACACGGGGAGGGAGGGTCTGGGAAGAAAAACGGCACATTTGAGTGGAGAACCACACCTGTCATGTCTTACATAATGTTTACTGACTCATATTTCCAGTTCTTCCACAGAATCAAAGCTTGTTTCACGAGGAGAGTATATGTTGCTGTCATGTTCCAACAGATTTATGTCTGCTGTATTTAGCCCGCAGCAAAACTACACACAACTCTGTGTTTTTAAGTCGTTTTATGGATGGATGCGCCCAAAAATCAAAGTCACAGTAGACAGGGTGGCCTTTGTAATCACGCAGCAGTGCCTGGGGAGCAGCTCTGAAGAGTTTAAGGTTTTATTTTTATGTCAAGAAAGTTTTTTGGGCAGCAGATATGACGTACATAAAGATAATTCCAAACTTTTACTGTTGCCATGATGTTAATAATGTCGCCAAAATGTCTACCGTAAAATACCAAATAACAGCCAAGTTTCATTTAAAGTCCAGATCCCTTTAAACGCCAGGTTCAGGTGTATATTTTGATAAATAACGTCCAGTTCCAAATAAATGCCGAGTGTGTTTAGAAAGTCGCCTATGCCAACACTCCCAGCAGTCTTTGTGTCTGCTGCTGAGGAGCTGCTCAAACTCCCATTTCCCATTTTTTGTGTTTTATTTAACCAAGACATGATAATTAGTGCAGCGACACCACAGAGAGCCTGATGTTTACAGCGACAGGAGCAGTTTGACTTCAGGTCAGTCCTGCCCACACCAGACTGGTCATGTGACTGAGTGGATAGGCTGTATTCTCTGTGCTGCGTCGGATCAGTCTCACTTTAACCTCTTGGGTTCTTCTTGGGTTTTTTTTTAAAGACAATACAGACAATATCCAAGAAGTTACATTATATAAGAAGACAGTTAAGTTATATAAGACAATTATGTAAGAAGACAAAATGAACATCATTGGCTTGATCAGTCTCAGCTTCACTGGAAAAGTGGAGGAACAGATGATGTTGTTGTGAAATCCCGATTTCGACGTGACGTAAAGAGGAAAGACGACGCAACACAGCGGGCAGGAAATGGGAGCAGTTTTTAGGAGTTTTGGTAATATTATTTCAGTTTGGCGATTCAAAGGAAGCAGCGATGTGATCGTAGCTGCTGTGGCGTAAAAGGAATGTTGTGGTAAAGGAGTGAGGAAAGGCAGAGGACGAGGTGGCAGGAAAGGTCAGCAAAGGGTCATCATATAACACCGATGCCTCCTCCACAAGCTGTGCTGTAAAAACTAAATTATAGTCATACTGGTTAAAAGAATTTTAGTACCATATTTTTCTAGTTTTGCTGAGCAAGATTTTTGTAAGGAACAAATTAATGGGCTGCCCCAAACTGCCGCCTGGTCTCAAATAAATGCCTGGTCTGTTAAGTGACTGAAACAAATAAATGCCCAAATAAATTTGGTATTTTATGGTAATTTACATATTAGTTATGAATACAAAACTGTTAAACCAGGCCTATTCTGCTAAACTGACTTTTCAGAGCTTTTAACCATGTTCTAGTTCTTTCTCCTCTACCCTCTTGTTAGTTTGTACTTGGAGTTATTCGTGCAAGTTTAAATAATCTGTAATCACTTATTTTTAAGACGCCATTTTGCTGATCTAGCCCCGTTTTCTGTTCCCACTGCTCTGTTCTTACTTCATTCTCCAGTTTTATTTTCTCAGTCTCTGATACGTGCAGGATTTGGCAGCACTGCGTGGTCATTTTGGTTAAAAAGAAAAAATAAATAAATCCACTAGCTCAGGGGTCGGCAACCTTAAATACTCAAAGAGGCATTTGGAGCGTCTCCCACAGAAAAGAAAACACCCGGAGCCATCTAGAAATGAGGAGAACACTGCAGATCTTTTTTTTTTACCTGGATCCTCTGTGCTGTATGTATAAAAGATGATAGAGTGATGTGTTTATGAAATCAGTGAAATGCTCCATGTTGAATGCATCTGCCCACGTAACATTAAACGTTCTGTTTTCTTTTCTTATATTTATCCATCATCAGTGTTGGGGAGTAACAGATTACATGTACCAAAGTTACGTAATCAGAGTACAAATTATGAGTAACTGTATTCAGTTACAGTTACTGTTTCAGTGAGTGGTAATTGGATTACAGTTACTTTGTTGAAATAAATGGATTACATGGTGGTATTTTCCTGCACATTTCGGGCTATATCCCTTTTTTTTTTTTTTTTTCCTGGTAATTCCACTTATTGCCAGACACTAAACCAGGACTAAACCAGGACTAAACCAGGACTAAACCAGGATTAAACCAGGTCTAAACCAGGATTAAACCAGGTCCAAACCAGGTCTAAACCAGGTCTAAACCAGGTCCAAACCAGGTCTAAACCAGGATTAAACCAGGTCCAAACCAGGTCTAAACCAGGTTTAAACCAGAACTAAACCAGGTCCAAACCAGAACTAAACCAGGATTTAACAGGACTAAATCATGCTGCGCAGACGTGTCTCTTCTTCTATCAATAATATTTTTTAAATGTATAAGTAAAGTCTGGGCTTTTTAATTGTCTTTTATCAGACAAAACATCTTATGTTCAGATCTTCGTCTTTGCTTCTCTACAGCAAATCAAGTAATCCAAAGTATTCAGATTACGTTACTCACTAAGTAACAGTGTTGGGAGTAACGCGTTATAAAAGTAACGAATTACAGTAATGCATTACTTTTTGCTGTAACGCAGTAATGTAAGGCATTACAGGGGAAAAAATAGTAATATTTTACTCGGTACAAATGTGAGTAACGCGCGTTACAATGGTTTTTTTTTACCTGGATTGAAGTGGTGGGTTTTTCTTCATACAAATTCGCTAAAATCACCTCGATATCAGCAGCGGTGAAACGCCGGAGATGCTCCTCGTAGAGCTTCAGGTAACCGCAGGCGAAAGGACTGACAAAGAACTCCACGCTGTTTAGACCTGGTTTAGACCTGGTTTAGACCTGGGTCAGTTCTGGTTTAGACCTGGTTTACACTCGTCCCTCCCTCTATCGCAGTTCACTTTTCGCTGTCTCGCAGATTTATTTATTTTTTTTGTGCAATTTTGCATGCCCTGTTTTTTTTTTTTTTTTACATTGTATGAATGCGTATTGCGTTCCTCCCGCTGCGTCCTGATTGGCCAAAGGACTCCTGTCTCCTGTACAGTACAGTACAGAATGTGTTCAGCTGCCAAATTTAAATACATGTTCAGTCTCTAGCAGTGTGCTTCTGAAGTGCTGTACGGTTGCAAGTTTTCTCCCCGACGAAACCCACAACGTCGACGAAACGTTCTGCACCGACAAAGGCTCCTGCGCTCACACCCAAAAGGCAGAGGAAGATGCAAACCATCACACAAAAAGTTGGACTTCTGAACACGCTGAAGGAAGGTAGAAGTTACTCACTGTAGCAGAGTCTTGCACCGGCTCGGGTACCTGCAAATAGTTGCTGAAATCAGGGCCGCGAGCCCGAGCAGCAGGGTCCATAAAGAGCGATCGGGTGACAGCCGCTCTTACCTCCGTGAGGTGCGGAGCAGAGCCGCTCCTTTCTCCTGCGGTCACCTTCGAGCCCTTCCCTACAGTGAGTCCTGTTTTAGTCCTAGTTCAGTTCTGGTTTAGTCCTAGTTCACTTCTGGTTTAGTCCTGGTTCAGCTCTGGTTTAGTCCTGGTTTAGACCTGGTTTAGTCCTGGTTCAGTCCATATACAGCGCAAAAGTTATTTTGGTGAGAGTAACTTAAAGTAATGCAATAGTAATGTAATGCCTTACATTTTAAATGCAGTAATATTGTAATGTAACGAATTACTTTGAAATGACAGTAATAGGTAATAAATAACGCATTACAGTTTCAAAGTAACTTGCCCAACAGTGCTAAGTAATTTAATAGATTATGATACAAACTACATTTTGGGGTGTGTAATCTGTAATCTGTAGGGGAATACATTTTAAAAGTCACCTTCCCAACACTGTCCATCATTTACCTCCCAGGGGTGAAAAAGTTGGATAAATGGTGCTGTTGGTGCAGGTGTGGGTGAGTCGGGGCTGCAGATCTGTGCCGGGTGTCGCACATCAACAGCTGTGACATACTGAGCCACAAAAATATTTTAAATGTTTTATTTGAATGTAATGTCACACTTTACAGATTATCTACACATTTAGAATTACATTTACAAACAAACTAACTAATATAAAAATACATTGTCATTAAATACTTATTATTTCTTTTCCAAAGTCACAGGGAGCCACGACTGTAAGATGAAAGAGCCACATGTGGCTCTGGAGCCACAAGGTGCTGACCCCTGTTCTAGAATGTTCCACAGTAGAGATGAAACCCATCTATCAGAAAGGAGACAACTACAGGCTACATTACAGGTCAGATCTGTGGAGAGGCAGCCCTACTCACAGACAGAATAATTGTATTTTTGAGCAACAGAAACACCTGTAATGAAGAAACACTAGATGGATGTTACACGTGGTCTCTTCTTCACACTTCATTCATGTATTGTGACGTGCATATTAACAGTTCATGTATGAATGGGTAAATATGAATAATAATAAAATAAATATGAACAGTTTTCAAGTATATTCTAGTCTGGGTCTCCTTTACCTCGATCACATGTATTAGAATATGCTTACTGAATATATGTATTTACGCTAAATAAAATCAATGCTTTAACTGAAATAAATGATACTTCAATAAAAGGATAACTGCTTTAACTGGCTTCATTATTCTGATTCTCTGTAATCAGTGCCTTTAAGACAAATTGTCAAATTAACTCTTTTTTTGTGCTACTGTAACTGTAACTACTGTATTCACTGAGAGATTTACTCAGAGTATACGTTCTTGAAGTTTCCCTAAAAAAAAAACTGTTGTTGTGTTCTGAGGCAAGACACTTCACCCACATTGCCTAGTATGAAAGTGGTGTGTGTGAGTGATGGTGATGGTCGGAGGGACTGATGGTGCTGATTATCATACAGCCACTTCAGTCAGTCTGTCCCAGGGCAGCTGTGGCTATAATATATATATAATATAGGATATGGAGTGAATGAATAATACTGAATAATGCTCTGTAAAGCGTCTTTGTGACAAATGTCTGTGAAAAGTACTATATCAATAAAAAACAACTTACTTACTCTAGATCAGTGCTTCTCAAATAGTGGGGCCCCCCCCCGGGGGGGCGCGAGGCTCCGTCAAGGGGGGCGCGTTTGACCTCGGGGAGCATGCTTTTTTATTTTTTTATTTAGATTTTTTTTTTACTGTCTTAAGGGCCGTTCACACCAAAGCGTCAAAAAACGCATTGACGCCTCTATTTGGAGCATTTGCATTTGAGTTTAGACGCCCCCGACGCGCGTCTTTGACGCCGTGGACGAACGGGACAAAAATACTTGACGCGCGTCCGTTGCCCTGGAAACAAGAGCCCGGTCCCGGTCTTTTCCCGAAACAATGTCAGACCAGACTGAGAGTGTTTTTATGACATAAAACATCAAAGGAGGAGATCGGGTCGACGACTTGGGCGTATATATATTTATACTTCGCTAATGACACTGGATCAGTCCCGGTCTGGTCCTGGTCTAATACCGGTCTAGTCCCGGTCTAGTCCCGGTCTGGTCCCGGTCTAGTCCCGGTCTAGTCCTGGTCTAATCACGGTCTAGTCCCGGTCTAGTCCTTGTTTAGTCTCGGTCTAGTCCTGGTTTGGTCCTGGTCTGGTCCTGGTGTAGTCCTCGCGATCGGCTCGGTGATTGTGGCGTATATATTTATTCTCCGTTCATGTTTGTGGTTCTCGTTCTGGTTCTCGGGTCTTGCTTCCTGATAATAACGTCGCTGCGTCTCTGGATACTCGTCCCTGATTGGTTGACGCGGCGCGCGTCTGACGCGAAAAGTTCAGCATTTTCAACTTCTTGACGCTGACGCCTTGGACGCGCGTCTTGGCCGCTGACGCCAAAACGCTGAAGACGCGCCGCGCTGACGCCAGATTCGCGCCGCGCTGACGCCGAAAACGCGCCGCAAAAACGCAGGAGTCGCGCGTCCACACATCGACTTTACATAGAAAGTGGACGCTTTGACGCTTTGGTCTGAACGGGCCTTTTAGAATAAAGTGCAATTGCACTTCCACTACATTAGGGGGCAGTGGCGCTCTCATTGGCAGAGTGTGCGCAGGGAGCATTCGCTCGGTGGTGTAGGAGTTTTGTTTGCACTGAGCATGCGCGCTTTGCACACAGCACAGAGTTTGAGTATGAAGTGTAGACACGAAGTGTAGCAGACCCTCAAGTGACACCATGAAAACATATTTAACAGGGATGAGAAGACAGACGGAGAGACACGGAGATAAAGAGACAAACGAAAATCTCCCGAAAGCTAAGATGAGGAAATATGACGAAGCGTATGTAGCGCTTGGCTTCACTGTGACTACGGTGGGAGACGAGGAAAGACCGGTGTGCTTACTGTGTCTAAAAATGTTGGCAGCCGACAGCATGAAGCCCAATAAATTAAGGCGTCACTTAAATACATTACACCCCAATCACTCTGATAAGCCGCTTGAGATTTTTCAGCGAAAACGTGCTGAATATTGCCGACAATCATCCCGCTTTGTGACTGCTACTCCAGTAAACCAGCGAGCGTTGTTGGCGTCATATAAGGTGGCATGGCAGAAAATAATTGAGAAGCACTGCTCTAGATTGAGACAGAGATAAGCTACATTCTGAAATGTTTTCAATCAAATACAAGTGTTGATATTTATGTCTATGTATATGTATATGATCAACAATTAGAGTTCAAATAAAATTTTATATATTCCATAAAATATAATCATTAATTTATCATACAGGAGTGAAATGTGAAGACGAGAGCACAGAACAGGGAGCATGTTCATTTGTGTCAAAACTCGTCATTAATGAACTATGTTCAAAACATGACTTTAGACTGAGGAACACAGAGCTTAATGACTTAACTCATGATTAGTTGGACTGTATTAAGACCTAACAGAGAGTTTTTATTACATAAGAGTAAGATAAATGTATTAAGTGCAAATAAGTAAAAAGTCCTTAACAACACGTTATTACCAAAAGCTCATTAGAATCATAATTCATGGACAAAAATGGCCTAGTATCAGACTAATAAACAGAAATAAAGAGGATATTAATAAGTGTTAATTAAGTGTTTGTCAATGTTTAATAGCAGAATAAGCTTATGGAATTAGACATTAATAAGGACTGAATAAATACTAATTAATGAAAAATGAACCATCTACAACAGGGGGTCAAATTCATTTTGTTCTGGCAGCCGTATCCAACCCACTTTGATCCCAAAGGGGCCGGATCAGAAAACTCATGTCATATAAACCCCAAAAATAACAATAAGTTCAAATATTTGTGCAGAGAAACATAAATCTATTACAGAAATCTTTTTTAATTGATGAACTCTTTCTGTTACAAAATATTATAATATTATGAACAACCTGAAACTTTAAGAAAAATATAATTTCAACGCAATGTTTTAACATGAACTTGCTCTGTAAATAGAATAAGTAATTTTTTTCTTGTGAAAATCCTGCACTCGGCTCCACTTTTCTCATGTTGGACATTTTTCTGATGAGGGTGTCACGGTCAACAGTCAAAACGATCGTCCTTTAAGAGCGTTTGGAAAGAGACAAGTCTTCATTTGTGCTGCTCTGGTGGGAGGGGCCACGTACAGAGACGCTGGAGACGCTGCTGTGATAAACACCACAGAAAATTAACAAGATTTTTAATAGAAAATATAATTAAAAATATTTTTGTAGAAAATCAGCCGAGGGCCAGATTAAAGGTCTTGGAGGGCCGGATCCAGCCCCCAGGCCGTATGTTTGACACCCCTGTTTCGTGTATGTTTTGCCTCCCTCGTCTCTCTGTGTCCCTCATCTCTCCTCTCTCGTCTTCCTCCTCGTCTCTCTCCTCCTCCTCCTCCTCCCTCGTCTCCTCCTCCTCGTCTCTCCTCTCCTCGTCTCTCCTCGTCTCCTCCTCGTCTCCTCCTCCCTCGTCTCCCTCGTCTCTCCTCCTCCCTCGTCTCTCCTCCTCTCTCCTCTCCCTCGTCTCTCCTCCTCCCTCGTCTCCCTCGTCTCTCCTCCTCCCTCGTCTCCCTCGTCTCTCCTCCTCCCTCGCCTCTCGTCTTCACGTCTGTGCGATGTCTCCAGTCTCCTGTCATCACTGCTGTGGCTGCTGTCCGCATACTTCCTGTGTTCCTCTCTCTGCTCTTAAGTCGTTTCACTAATTGCTTGTGGGGGGATTTTCAGATCTATTCTCGTTTATTTCTCTTGCGGAGCAGATTTCAGGCTCTGGAGCTCTGTCCGCTGCTCGCACACAGTCTGTCAGCGGTCACATGCGCTCAGACAAATGAGCGTTTGAGACGTGAAATGAGAGCTCTCAGTCCAAAGCCAAAGCCCACCACCACCGCCGCGTCAGACTGGTTAAAGAAGACAGACTGCGCTTGTGTCTGCTGTACACTTATAAACTATGACACTTGTGGATCAATATGTTATCATTTGCACATTTTAAATCACAGCATTCCTCTGAAACGACTTAACATAAGAAACAAGTCGTCTGAGGGAGCTGACGGAGCCGTAAACATCACAACAAAGACTTTTCATTTGTACCAAAATGACTTTATAACATTGCCAAATCCATACGCATATCACTGATTAAGAAAATAAAATTGGAGAGTGTGTACATCACAGTGAGCATGTTTCAGTGCTGGTGAAAAGAGGAGTTGACTGGTGTCTTGTAGAGATACAATTTTAACAAGACAAGATGAGATATGAGTTTGTGTCCACAAGAACGAAACAAGACGGGATTTTAACCTAATTCCTACACTGAAAAAAGTGAAACATTGCTGTTGTTCATTCAATATGTTTTTTCCCATTGGCTTAAAGAAAGAAAATCAAATTGGCTGGTACAATTTTAACAATGCACATTCAATCTTGTGTTTGTATTCATTTTTCTACGTACATCTAATTGGCTAAAGCAAATCAACAGTAATTCACAATAGTTAATTGATCCAATGAATGTTTGTTCATTGAGCATGTCTTGCGCTGTGCCAAGTCAATCCATCTAACATAGGGGGCAGCACTGGCAACAGCCTTACTTGACTCTGCCTAATAACGCAGTAGAATGTGATACGTGTGCCATGTGCTCTGACCTCCATTTTAGAATATGAAGCATCTTTTGCAAATTCTTAGAATGCGTACAGATGCATACATTGTTACAACCCAGTGCTAGGGACAAAGGAAAGTAACATAAACCAGATATGATGTAAAGTAAATGGCTTTTATAAAGTGAACGTAGGTAAGTACAATAACAAAAAAAAAAAAAAGATAAATCAGAATTTCCAAAGGTAACTAAACAACTCCTAAATTGGGATAGGTTAACATCAAACAAAAACAACTACTCAAGGTTCTGAATAAACACACACTTTACAATAACAAATGGAAGGCAACAAATGGAAGGTAATTATCACACGTCTGTCAGTGAGAGTGGGGAACTGAAACTGTCATCCAGCCGCCCGGAGAGACAGGCACACAGCACTTTTATTGGTCGAGGGGATGGATGTGTAGGGAAGGGATTGGAGGAACGGGACGTCAATCCTCCAACCACAGCACAATGGACGTCGAAACCCGTTCACAGCGACGGAACCACGCCCCACCAATCAGATGTCAGGTACCACACAGGACACGCAAATATGGAAGATACATGCGGTAAAACAAACGGGGAGCATCAGGCGATGTGGAGCTGGAGACAGCAACAACATGCAGACTGATAATAAGCATTAAACATTTTATTTTGTGCTAATCTACTCATGTTTTGCAGGTACAGCAAGAATACAGTGTGGTGGAGGAGACAATGGCAGTTGTCATAACACCGACGGATGTGAAAATTGTGTTGGAAGGTGAAGAGGTCCTGGCTAATCTAAATTCAGTGGTTCAAGCTTTTGTCATGCTGTTTGGTCTCATGTATACTCTAAACATGCAGTACCCGAAGAAATGTGTACGTACATTTGAGTTCATTCAGAAAGTTCTTATGGGACTGGATGGGAAAAAACTGAGTCCCAAAGTTCACAAACTGAGTGTCTTGCTACAAGTAGTTGATATTTCAAGCTTGCACACATACAAAACTTTGTATCTTCAGTTTTATTGTTCACTCATACATTTTTATGACAGTTAAACCTTGGTTGAAATTTTCTGCAAATCCACAAGTGAACTTCTCACTTTTTTTTTGTTTTTTTTGTTCAATTATACAAACTGTACCACTGTAGGACCAAGGCAACTTAAGAGTTAAAAAAAAAGCTGAAAAACAAGTTAAAGGACATATGATGGCTTACCTTATATTTGTTTAGTACTGGTTGCTGTGTAACTACTTGCATATCACTGTATTTAGAGATCACGTTTATTCACTGTTAAATAAAAATAAAAAGTAAAATAATTCAATGTGTTGTGAAATTATTGAGATTATAGGACCACTATAAATAGGAGAAACAAGTTCAGGCAGGTTGGATTAATTTATAACAAGTACATTCATTTAATCTGAAATTTTAAATTGGCTCAGAAATGTTAATGATTTTTTAAAAATTAACTTTTGTGCGTTGAGGTAATGAATGTTTTTCTTGTTGAACCAATTTATAATTCATTAACTGTTACAATTTATTTTATTTTTTTTGTTGGACCAATTTACAATATTTAGATGTAAATGATTTCTATATAAATTGTAAGTTAAACCAGTGTTTAATTTTTTTCAGTGTAAAACTGTATTTTTCTACAATAGGGAGCATGAGATTATAAGGCGCTATATCAGTAATAAGATAAGATAAGACAAGATAAAATAAGATAATCCTTTATTGTCTGCCATGGGAGAAATTTGTCTTGGGACAGGGGGTAACATGCTTTATCAAAAAAAACAACAACAGGACAACACAAAGCAGCACATCAACAAACACCGTAAAACAAAAATAGATACGAGACCAAATATGACCACGAGTGACGCACCAACAGGACCTTTAAATTATTCTTAACAGGCAAGCCCTTTGCATTCTTGTATTCTGTTCTGCATAATGTTGAATTCTCTCGTCTATTTTCACACATAAATTGCACCGGATTATAAGACACATTAAATGAAACAAATGGACGACACTTGAGACTGATCCTTAGTCCAGTTGTTCATGATCCATTGTCTCTCTGTCTTGGTGAATGTGGATTATGAATGTGAATGTGGTTGAATCATTTAAGTTTGTTGATTTCCAACGAGGACGACTCAAATATACACTGAGTAATAATGTGTTTAATGCAGCTTTGACACATTTGTTTATGTTTTACAGAAACAAAACTTAAAACCACATGACTCATTTACATAAACTAGAAAAGCACTCAGAGAGCGCAGACCTCCGCCAAGGACTATCCCCATTTTTTATATAAATTGCGATAAAATCAGTCTTCTGGATCAGATCCGGATCAGCCTTTGGAATATGAAAGAGGATCCCATTGTCCATCCCTGAGCCAAATTTCATGGGGTTTGGTCAATAATTAACCGAGATATTGAGAAATAAAATTTTTGGCCCCATTTACCACAATGTTAACTAAAATTTCAAAGTGATCCAGAATCCAGGATTTCTTCCGGATCATCCTCAAAATCAATTCAGTTCTTCCTTTTCACATTTCCAACAAATCCTGAAAATTTCATCAAAATCGGTCCATAACATTTTGAGTTATGTTGCTAACAGACAAACAAACAAACAAACAAACAAACAAACAGACAAACACCGGCAAAAACATAACCTCCTTGGCGGAGGTAACTATAAGCGCTGAAAAAAACCAGCTCGCTCTTTGTGCCGCTGATGCGTTCAGCTTCTGTTGGACTAACTCTGCAAAGTTTCTGACTATAGTGGCTGTAATGCTCTGACAATCCATCAAGCTGTGCGGCTTCGTAGCTTAAGAAAGTCGTACTAAAACATTTTGACAGATTTTTGAGCACTGTGTATCACATGAAATCAGTTCGAGGTCAGTAAACACAACCAGGATTAATACATAAAGTGCACCAGATTATAAGGCAAAGTTTAGTTTTTAAGAAAATTAAAGGATTTTAAGTGTGTCTTTGTAGTTTGAAAAATACAGTATATACATTTCACAGTTCAGTTTCCAATTTTGGCCTCACAATTTTTTATTTATTTGATTTCATAGTTTTGTTTCCATTCAATTATTGCTTTTTGGAATAATAAGAGATTTAACTCACCAACACCAACTTTTTAGTCCAATCCAAATGCTAAAAATAAATTCTCACAAGATAATTTTTCTCTTGTGTGCACGATCTTGTGATAATTTTGTTGCATGAGATCTTGTACAATCCCTACTGTGTTGTAAATAAGTGATTAATGATGACTCAAACGTGCACAAATCACTCCACTTCGAAAAAAATCTCCAAAGATCATTTTTCTCTTATGTGCACGATCTTGGCAATTTTGTTTCGCGAGATCTTGTGATACGAGATCTTGTACCCTGGTGTCTTGAAAATTGTATGTATGTAACTCTAACGTGGTAAAAAGCTCGAAAAAGTCCATTTTGCAAAACAGGTCTGATTTAAGTCAAATCTAGAGGTGAGCCCACAACTTGACCACCAACTCAGACCAGTGCAAGGTGTTGTCATGTCCTTGAGCAAGACACTTTACCCGCCTTGCCTCGAGTGTAGAAATACCCTGGTGTAAACATAGACGTGTTAGTGAGAGTGTAGATTACAAAGTGAAGGCTTCCAAGGCAACATAAACTACGTTCAAAAGACTGCAGGGATTAATGCTCAATTGGGATTTTTTTGTGAAATCTGATGTTTTTGCGAGGTCGTTCACATTTCCAATTAAATGCGACTTGTATGTGACTCCAGTGTGAACTTTTAACGCTCCAGAAGTGTCCCAAATGTGCATTAGAGGACACAACACATCACACACAGCGAGCGTGCTCAGTGTTCACGGAGCCTAAACATGGTCGTAGTATCAAGCACCTGGGCATTTTAAAATTGCTGTCGTACCGAAGTCAGAACATTGAAAAGTCACTTTGGTCAGGTCAAATTCAGTCAGGGTGTTTGGTGGCTGCTCTGTTTGGTCATCTACAATTTTTTTTGTTTTTAGTAAGTTTTTTCAGTTTGTCACCATTATAGTTTACTCCTTGGGTTCTTCAACCACGGCTCGGGGCCCAAAACTGGGTCGTGATGCGTCTGGTACAAGGTCCCAGAGAAAAAATATGAGTTTTACAGTCTACCACCATACATCTAACTCTAAAAATATAGTGCAAATGACCCTGGTAAATACAGCCTCATCTGTGATCAATAAGTGATCAGTCAGTTAGTGGGTGTGTATAAAAACAACCCCAGGACAAGAGACCTTCACATCAACTAGAACTTCACCTCTGACAACATGCCTAAGATTCACCCTGAGACCAAAGCGTTGATTATCGTTGAAACAAATAATCTTGAAGCGTTGAAGACCAGATCCACTGCTGAGGTGGCTGATACCTTCAGTGTGTCTCGGCGTCAAGTACAAAGAATAAGAAAAAGGTCTGAAGAGCCTGGAGATGTGTTTGACAAGCCCAGGTCCGGTAGACCCTGCAAGACAACTGCTCGGGAGGACCGTTTGTTGGCTTGAAAATACCAGAGCCAGAACATGTACAGATTGTGTTTTAAGGAAGAGATTGAGAAGGAGAAGGTTTTTGGCCATTGCGTTTTGTCGGGGCAATGGCAGCAACGTCCGGAGTCGCAGAGAGGTGGGATTGAGATGTGCTTCAATGCTTCACTCACACGGAGTTCAGACACAATTTTCATCTGACAAGAAGAACGTCTGTGTACTTTTGTGATGTGCAGGTGGATGAATGTGACCTGTTCAGTCAGACTGACGTCGCATGTCAAAAGATTGGATACGTATCGGTTTTAGGGGCACATCTCCAAGTGTTCTGGGTCACATTTTAAAACACTGGATCTGTGTCAGGTCGTATGGGGTGAAAAAATCAGATTTGGGTCACTTCAGGCTGCAGACACTTTCCATTTGTTTTCTTTTGAATAATCAAGAATGTGGTTAAAATACATGTCCAGTTCTTTTCATAAAAGATCAGTAAATATTACCAAATTAAAACATTTCCAATACATTTAGTGCACCTTTTTAGTTGCTTTTAATTAATATTCAAACTAAATAAGCCTATGTCAGATTCTATTGTGACTGTCTTGCACTGTCTCTACCATTAAACACAAACTCATTAAAAATAATTAATGAAGCAGAAAAAAACATATATAAGTCACACCGGACTGTAATTTGCACTTTTTGGGGGAAATTTATTTTATAAAATCAGAGACCAGAAACTGACATTTCCTGTTGAAAGTCAAGTTCTAGTAATAAGAGTAGAACAACAGAGAACAACAGACTGTTAACGTCACATATGAACAGTTCTTCAGATAAACTATAACATACACAACAGAACAAGTTTACCAAACTCTCCATCTCACTCCAAATCACTAAATCCATTAAATTCTTCATCCTCTGTGTCACTACTGAGCAACTCGTCCTCGACCTCTGGAGGTAAACAGAGCCGCTTCCTCTTCTGTGTCACTGTCGTCAGACTCAGCATCAGTTCCAGTTAGAATTATTCGTGTCTTTCTGAATCCCGACAGGATGGTTTCAGTGTCACTGAAGTCCAGACTTTGTCCATCCATCCAGTGACTTCAGGAAAGTTGCATGGTGCCATGAAACCGTGTTCTCCATCCCCGGTTTCCAACAGACTCTCACAAGTTTCTCGCTCACTCCAAACTTTCTTTCTGCTGCTCGATTACCGTTTTCATGTGAATATTTCACTACTTAAAGCAGGACAGATGCTCTTTCTGCAGGAGACATGCACAGTAGAACGAAGTGACACTGGTACAAGAGTAAAAGTAGAGTTAGAGATCGACACACAAGACTAGAGCCTCTCGTGGCTTCAGTGTGAAAATTTTAATATATAAGTCGCACTGGAGTATAAGTCGCAGGAAACACCCAAACCATTAAAAAAAGTTCAACTTACAGTCTGAAAAATACGGTAAATGCTTTTATTTTTGTTTGTTGATGGGCAAAACTTGTATACAGTTTTGGCCATGGATTATTTTAAGTCTTATATTACACAAAAATCACTCAGACGTGGAGTTGTGTTTAGTTTCATTCACATATTTGACTAACCCTGCTGCACTATTAGTCTGTCTACATCTAAACTGCTCTGTTCGACCTTGTGATGTCATGTACTGATAGTTTTCAAGTTAACAGCTAGCTATTCCTGCAGAGTTTATCCACACAAATCGTCTGTAATCCTTGTGTCTCGTAAACAAACGTGTGCCACATCTTTTCCCAGAATACGACTAAACTAAACAGTGACATTTGCGCGCATACCGGACATGCAGCCTCCAGCCTCGTGTTCGCACAGCACCATCCCCGTCCCGTCCCGCAGAGACACGCTCGCAGACAGACAGACCCCCCCCCCCACGCCCCCACCCGCACCGCACTCCCCCCGGGCCCCCAGGCTCCAGAGCTCCTCTCGCGCCCCGTCCCCCCCTGCTCCTCAGCTGCTGTCTCACTGTTTGGTCAGACCACAAGAAGCCGGGCTCTGTTCGGACACGAGACGCCATCCACAGAGGGAGGGGAGGGAAGGGACCGGGGGGGGGACTGGACTTACTGGAAGATGTGGTCAGTCACTTTGGTCAGGTCAAATTCAGTCATGGTGTTTGCTGGCTGCTCTGTTTGGTCATCTACAATTTGTTTTTTTTAAGTACGTTTTTTCAGATTCTCACCATTATAGTTTACTCCAGGGGTTCCCCAACCACGGCTCGGGGCCCAAAACTCGGTCGTGAGATGGTTGGTACAAGGTCCCAGAGAAAAATATGAGCTTTACTGTCTACCAATCTCACTCTTCAACCTTCAAATCAGGCAAGAAATCTCGGGGTAATAATGGACTCACACTTGAACTTTAACAGCCACATCAAATCAATAACATCTGCAGCCTTTTACCATCTAAAAAATATATAGCAGAAATCAAAGTTTTACTGTCTAAAGCAGACTTGGAGAAACTTATCCATGCGTTTGTCTCCAGTAGGTTAGATACTGTAATGTTCTGCTCACTGGTCTCTCCAAATGAGCTGTGAGACGCTGCAGAACATCCAGAACATCCAGAACGCTGCAGCTCGGGTCCTTACTCGAAACTAGGAAGTACGAGCACATGCGTCCTGTGCTCAGGTCTCTGCTCTGGCTCCTGTGGCTCAGAGACTTTAAAGCAGCTCTGCTTGTACAAGTGTCTCCATGGCCGAGCACCAAAGTTCATCTGTGACATGTTAGTGTCATATGAACCATCTCACACTCTGAGGAGCTCAGGGACCAACCTCCTGCTGGTGCCCAGAGTCACGACTAAACACGGGGAGTCAGCATTTCAGATTCACGCAGCTAAAACCTGGAACAGTCTGAACATGTGAGACAGACTTGATGCTGTTTAAATCCAGGCTCAAAACCGTTCTGTTTGACTGTGCATATGTGACTGAAAGGTTTTTCATTCCACACTCTTTACTCTAATTTATGTCTCTCTTTTTTTATTTTAATCTTTATGATTATTTATGTCTTGATTTGTTTATATTGTGATTTTAATGTATTTCTTATTCTGTAAAGCACTTTGAATGTGTTTTTGTACGAATTGTGCTATGTGTATATTAATACTTTACCAATCAGTAATGTTCAGCTGATGTGGACGCGGTGCTTGAGCTTCGTGCTCCTCAAAGTCCTCGTCCGATTCTGGGTCCAACACATGCGGCTGAACGCGCTGTATCTCCATGATCAATAAAAGTTTATTCCTACCACTATCAGGGTCACGTCTGTCTCCCCCTCCCTCCCTGAGATGGGCGGAGGAAGGGCGGCTCACTCGTCGCCTACGTCACGTTTGAAGGGCGGAGCCTGTGCTTTCTCAGGACGGGTGGGGGGAGGAGCAATAGTCGGTCTTTCATAGTTCCTGGTCTGTGACTGTCTCCAAGAAATCAGTAAGATTTCATAACTATTGTGTAATGGATGTTCCAAAACCCAAATTGTGCTTGTTTATGTGCAGAAGATATAATGTGAAAAGAGTTATTTTGCATGAGATGGGCCCTTTAAGATCATTTTTTTCATGTGTGCGAAATATTTCTACCATATTATAACATTGTTCCCTCATCAAAAATACATAGTGCGGGTCCCGCAACATGTAGAAAGTCATTCAAATCAGTAGCACCCTGCCACATTGACCTCGGTGCGGTGTGGGTGAGGGCACGAGACTGTGGAAAGAATCTTCAAGAAGTCTGTCTTTGCCGGACACTGCTGCGGTCTCTCATGTCAGCACTACTTTACATTTATTCAATTATGGGTGGTTTTATAGCTCAAAAATACCTAGAAAAACAATATTCTGACTGTGAGCGGGTTCGCCTCTCCACAGATCTCACCTATGACTTCATCTCCATGATGATAGAAAGATTTAACACCATTCTGTGAAACATTCCAGATGAAGAAATAATATCTCCATGGAGAAAAGCATTTGACAGTCCCTCCACCACAAAAGTTACACAGTTAGTTAAACAAGTTAAATATGTGTGAATGAAACAAAACACAACTCCAGGTGTGAAAGTCATTCAAAGCAGTAGCACCCTGCCACCCTGACCTCGGTGCGGTGCAGGTGTGGGTGTGGTTGGGGTGCGGGCCTGCAGAGAGAATCCTTAAGAAGTCTATCTTTGCCGAACACCACAGCGTTCTCTAACGTCAAGCTGACACATTCACATGAGCAAAACAGAAGATCAGACGCGTAGAACTGACAGAGCCGGTGTATGTTCAGAATAAAATATCACTGCACACTCCTGGTACTTACCCACTGTAGATGGTCACGGTATCCAAAAGCACGACGATGTGGTATCCAAAGGCGTGAGAAAGTGGTCGCAGTGATCAAATGCTGCTGTTGTATTTTGTTTTTGCTAATTATGGATCTGTGGCATGAACTCCCGACCAGAGCATGAATCCCCATGAACATGATGTCTCAGCAGCGACATTTTCCCACTTTTCCCACGGCAGCAGAGAGCACAGTCAGTGGGGCACAAGTCACAGTAAAACCTCAACAAACCTGAACCACACCACACCTGCTGTGAGCGTACACCGTGGGTAAGATGTCATCCATGCATCTGTCAATAATCTAGTGATCCCTCTCGAGTTGGTTTATACAAACATTTTACAGGGACTGGGGCTTGTCAATAGAAAGTGAACTGAAACCAGAGTCGATGGAGCTGGAAGCATGCTCATGTTCACTTCCTCTTTGGAACACTGCAGCTAGTAGGTTAGCTATGTCAATATATGTATTTCTGCTCCTAATAAAATAAGATAAGATATAATCCTTTATTGTCTCCCATGGGAGTTTGTCTTGAGACAGGGGACAGTATGAGCATGAGTGATGTACCAGCCTTTAAACCACTCTGTACCAGAGTCCTGCACCGGGTCCAGTACTGACGGGTACAGGCAAATAGTTGCTGAAATGGGCCGAATTCTGAAACGGGTTCTGGAATTTTTCGTATGCGTGTGGGTAGTGATGACACATGGGCGGGTCAGGACTAAATCAGGACTAGATCAGGACTAATCTTGGACTCAAGAGAGAGGGAGGACCTCAAGCTCGTGGAGCACGGTGTCCACAAAGCACGACTGGGCGACGGTTGCACTTACCTCCACGCGGCGGCAGAGCTTTGCGCCTGTCCTTTCGCCCACTGTCACATGACAAACTTCACTGGCGCACCTCCAAGAGTCTGAGCCCGTCCCGACAGTGAATCCTGGGTTAGTCCTGGTTCAATCTGTGGTTTCTTCTGCTCAGTAAATAAATCCTCTGAAGTGATGACAGTTGAGTCTGTGAATCTGTATTCATAATAATCCTTACAACAGTACAACAACTCACCTTTATGGAACAGATAATACTCCCTACAACTGTACAACAACTCACTCTTATGGAACAGATAATACTCCCTACAACTGTACAACAACTCACTCTTATGTAACAGATAATACTCCCTACAACTGTACAACAACTCACTCTTATGTAACAGATAAGCCTATGTGCTATTTTTTTGCTATTCATTTAGAATGTATTCTTTCCATTTATATTTTTACTCTTTATTATTATAAAATGTTGTGATGTGTGAGCTACTGTGTCCAAATAATTTACCATGTGGATCAATAAAGTTTGTCTAAATCTGAGTTTAATTTGGATTATTTCAGCTCTGGAATTACTTCAAAAAAGTAGTTGTTAACTTGAAAACTGAGTATTTGGAGCTTTGGAGATGTAGAAGGAGTAACAATAAAGGATTACTCAAGCATGCGTGACAAACAAAACACAACCCCAGCTCTGTTTTTGAGGAGGTGGCTCACAAAAAAGCTCACAAGAATCCATTCTGTGTAATATTGGACCTTTAAATTGGAGCGAGCCAGTTATCCATTTTTTCTCATCAGCATTCCCATCCCTCTTTTGGTAATTATCTCTCTCCCACAGTAAAGCAGCCCTTCCCCATGTGGTGTTTAAACGGGCCGACTTCACAACAGCATTTAGTCTTTTGTTTAGTCTGCTGCTCTCATCTGGGTGTGCCCGCTATAACTGTACACTCCATATTACAGGGACAAATGTAATTACACACTACAGCTACGGGCCACCAACAACGCTGCCAACTCGCCCCAAATATGCAGGATTTTATGATCAAATTGACGCCTCAAATTTAACCGTGAAATTCTCCTGACTTGGCATCCTGTGTGGCGAAGGAGCGATGCCATGAGAACCCGTTCTGAACGCACTGTAAAATTGAAAGTGATTGCTTCAGTCTTGATTTCAGATTTGATTTGATTTGATTTTATGATCTGCATGTTTAAAGCTGCACTGTGTAGATTTTCTGACGGGGCTTGTCTCCACAGAGAAGTTATTGTCTTGTCAAAAAAAAAAGTTTGACACTATGGCATTTGTATCATTTGTTCATTCGTTTTTCAATAGAAAACCAAAAATAAGAAAATTAAATAAAAGCAACTGTTTTCTTCATTATTTGTCTCCAAAACCAAAATGAAAAAACAGATAATGATAGTTTTTTTTGTTTGTTTGGTTTTTTTTTTTTTTCAATTTTGTATTTAAATGAATAATGGAAAAAATGGCCATTTCCCATTTCTGTGACTTAAACTGTGATGTCAGACTAAACCAAGACTGAAACAGGTCTAAACCAGCTCTAAACCAGTTCTAAACCAGCTCTAAACCAGTCTGAATCCTAGTCTCAGTCCCGGTCTCAGTCCTAAACCAGGACTAAACCATAACTAAACCAGGACTGAACCAAGATTAAACTAGGACTGAACCAGGACTAAACTAGAACTGAACCAGAACTAACCAGAACTGAACCAGGACTAAACCAGGACTGAACTGCGCCCGTATAAACTGTTGGGTGATTAGGACCAGACTGGGACCAGCCTGGAACTGAGACCAGGACTGAGACCTGTTCTGGTTTAGAGCTGGTTTAGACCTGTTCAGTCCTGGTTTAGACCTGTTCAGTCCTGGTTCAGTCCTGGTTCAGTCCATATGCGGGGCAAAAGTCCGGCATCGCAGTTTCAGTGACAGAAATGGGAAACGGTCATTATCCGTTTTTTCCATTATTGATTTAAACACAAAACCGAAACATTAAAAACTAATTATTATCTGTTTTTTTTTTTATTTTTGGTTTTAAATTAAAAAACGAAACAAATGATACACAGATTTAAAAGGCCCATTTACGCAGTTTTCTGATCTATGTTATAATGGTGTTTCTTCATCACAAACAGACCTGGAGCTGTGTTTTGTAACAGAAAACACCCAGTTCCACCTTATGATGTCATGAGGTAATACAGGAAGTGCTCCTCTGTGTTTTTAAACTCCATTCCCCTTCATTAGAATCATTTGAAAAACTACAGCCCTGGGTTTGCCAAACTCTACTAAACTAAAATAAAAAGGAGCCGTTCACTTGAAAACTACTTCATGAGATCACAAGGTGGAATGGAAAATTTTGAGCTTTAGAGATGCAGACAGACTAATAATAAAGGATTATTCAAACAAGCGCAAATGAAATAAAATATTAAATATATATGGCTCTGGAGTAAATTTTCTGTAATATCAGACCTATAAAGAAATCAATCTCAATATCAGAATAGCTTTTTTATGTCTTAAAAAAATCTTGTTTCACATACATTGGTATTGTGAACAGCTCATCTTTGTGGAACATTACAGGTAAGGTTTTAACATCTCCATGTGGACAGCGACAGTGACTGACAGTGTTTAGAGCAGTGGTCCCTCAAACCAGATCAATTCCCGCTTGGACCAAGTTCTGTCATTGTGTCCTTTCTTATTCGGCAATGTGGGTGAAGTGTTTGCACTGGCTTCTAAAGGGAGAGTCTGGAATTTTGGACATAGGACCTAATTTCTTAGTAAGCCAGAGCGTTAGAGATATGAGGAGACACTTTATGAAATATTCCATCCAGTCCTTGTATTTGCAGAGGTCGCTGGTGTTAGACTAGTGCATGTCAATGGTCATAGTTCTCCTGCCACTAAAAACAGTCTTACCCACTCCACAAACACCCCCAAACAAATCTATTATTACACCAGACTGTCCATGTGAATGTTTGTGTTGATAGAATAACATTAGAAGTAAAACTAACCTTGCATTTGAAGGATTTCTGTGTGAGCAGCGGCAGTGAGTTGTACTTCCTGATAGAAGCTCGGCAGTGGTGGACTGATATCACCAAGCACCTTTCTTACCGGCAAAGTCAAATTCTGTTGCTGCTGAGAAAATAGTCCCTCAACATGCGACGATTCATGCAATGCGAGGTTAGTTTTATTTCAAACATTATATTCTATCGACACAGACATTCACATGGACAGTCTGGTGTAATAATAGATTTGTTTCGGGTGTTTTGTGGAGTGGGTAAGACTGTTTTTAGTAGCAGGAGAACTATGACCATTGACATGCACTAGTCTAACACCAGTGACCTCTGCAAATACAAGGACTGGAGGGAATATTTCAAAAAAAGTCTCTCCACACGTCTCCAACACTCTGACTCACTAGGAAATGAGGCCCTATGTCCAAAATTCCAGACTGTTCCTTTAAAGCGGCTCTGCTACAAGTTTCTCCACGGCCGAGCACCAAAGTCCATCTGTGACATCTTAGTGTCATATGAACCATCTGCACTCTGAGGACCTCCTGTTGGGGGTGAGTCAGGACTAAACACGGGGAGTCAGACTTTCAGATTCATGCAGCTAAAACCTGGAAGTCTTCATGAACATTTGAGACAGACTCTACTGTGATGCTGTTTAAATCCAGGCTCAGAACTGTTCTGTTCAGCTGTGCATATGACTGAAAGGTTTTCATTTTTCACTCTGCACTCTTCTCTGTCATTTAATGTCTCTCTCTTTTTAATTTTATGATGATTATTTATGTTTTGATTTGTCGGTATTGTGATTTTAATGCATTTCTTATTCTGTAAAGCACTTTGAATGACTTTATGTACGAATTGTGCTATACAAATAAACTTGCCTTGTCTTGCTTAACACTTTATTTATTTATTTCGGTCACAGGTATATTTTGACATTAATTCACAGACAGTTATATTTAACATACACAGACCGAAAAGGTGCAGGCTGAAGCTTAACATTATTATGCCCTTTACCCTTTATTCCTTTGTCAGAGCTTCATCTTGACTCCAGTTCATCTTCATAAATACAGCGAGAGGAAACAAACAAATCAGAAACAGAACAACAAAGTTCTACAGCACAAACTAAGTCTCATATTTCATGTATCTGTCCAGAGTTAAACATTTAAACTTCTTTGTAAAGTGAAAGAGACTGGTGCACAATTTGAGGTTTTCTGTACATTTGTTCCACAACTCCACTCCTTTAACAGATTTACAAAATTTCATAATGTTTGTTCTAATTTTCTTTTTGATAAACACGGTCGTGCCTCTGAGCTCATATTGTCTCTTTCGGATTTTGAACATGTTCTGTAACAGTTTTGACACTAGATTGTTGTTTACTGTGAACATGATTTTCAGAGTATAAATTCATCCACATTGTGTAGTATGACAGTGATTCATGAAAGACTGGCGGTGGGCGGAGGGGGCGATGTCGCAGATTGGCAGCCTTGCTTCCGTCAGTCTGCCCCAGTATCTTACCACTTTCTAGTACTATGGGAATGAATAGTGACGACATGAAGGCATTATTATTATTATTCAACAGGCATGTGAGGGACACAGCAACAGAAAAGTTACAGGATTAGTTTCGCTGCAATTGTTGGATTTCATTAACAACACAATGTTCAATGTTCAGAAGAGAGGTAGATACAGACCCTTTCACAGTAAAAATACTATGCAACATTTTAGACGACACAATAACACCTCTGTGTCCAGACCAGCCGGTGCCAGACCTTTCACCAGAAAAGTTACATAATACACTTTAAATATTGAAGTCGTTTTTTAGAGTGTTGAAGAGGCAGTGCCCAGAGCTGAGCGTGTCCCGACAGCAGCGGGAGGAGAGGCGTAAAAGCGATTAAGTCAAACAAAATGTGCAGGATAATTAGAAAAATTACACCTGACAGTTGCACAACACAAGCGCAGTTATGAAAAACACTGGAGGGGAAAAACACAGAGCTCATGCAGAAGCTAAGAGCCAATCAGAGCCTTCAGTGTGTCTCTAACTGACGACTGTGCTGTGTATGTGTCTCTTATACTGTTTAAGATTCTATAGACAGCAGAGGTCAGAGGGCTCTTTTAACATTTTTACTTAAAGGTGCACTGGATTATGCAGGATCTGTGTGTCACTCTGAGTTCTGCACATAAACAATCTGAGACGGCTCTTACTGAAAGCAAACAGAAAACAATGTGACACCCAGTTGAGAGAAAACCACATCTTCCCCGTCCGCAAATGTACAAAGCTCTTACCTTCTGCACGTCTTCCACAAACTAAAAAGAGTATTGTTTCTAAAATAGACTGAAGAAGGTCTTGTCAGTGTCACCATGTTTGTTTTGGTTCATTTGGAAGCTTCACCTTTGGCTTCCACACAAACCTCAGTGCTGCTCTGTGATTGGTCCACTCACTGCCAATATAGCCAGGCTGGTGCCACCTAGTGTCTGCTCAATTTCATTTCTCTCCAGCAACTAGGTCAAGAATCGGAATACAATAGGCGAGTTTCATTGTTGACAAAAGCGCGCGTTGCATGCTGGGAATTATTTTGGTCGGCGGCAATAAATACCAATTTGACATGACGGACGGAGCGAGAAAGCACGTAAAGGGTATTGATCCCGGTTATTTATCCACTCTAACGGCAGAGGACCCAAGACCATTTGACCAGAAATTGGTCATAAGCATCGACGGACGACAAATCACCCTTTTCAACCCCGACAAAAGGTGGAACCAAACCAAATTTCTGGTCAGAATCGCCCAACTACCTGGACAAATATTCACTTTGGGTGATATCCACAATGACTTGGTGGAAACTCCTGGGCCATTCACAGCAGAAAAGATGAAAACCTCCAAGAGTCTCGATGTGTTGTTGAACTTGTTGGAGTCCACGGTTTGTTAGGATCTTCTACGTTTGCTCTGCGAATGTTTGAAAGCCGTTTAATTCACCGTTAGCGGTTCTTTTCACTCAGAATACGAAAAAGACATTTTCCTTCTTCCGTGCTTCTATTTGTGCATCTGATAATGCAGCAGGAATTTACCATTATCGGGAGAAATACACGAGGTTTCGCACTGTGTTTGACGCTATCCTGTTTTTTGCCTCCGACCAAAATATTTCCCAGCATGCAACGCGGGCTTTTAATAACAATGACGTCAGCTGAAACTCGCCTACTGACAGTTCGCAACAACCCCGGAGGTGCAAGTTTGGGCACCAGCCAATCAGTGAAGAGTGATATATTGAGTGTTGTCAATGATTCTCGAGGTCGAGGATTTAAAGAGAATGTTTGGTGAATTTTATCAAGGGGAAAGACGTTATTTTCCTTCTTCCTACGAGTTTTGGGAAAAGCTTAATATACCAGTGTAGAAGAGGGGGGGCTGGCTTTAAAAAGGGGATCCCCACTTTCATTTATTTCTTTACCTATTTATAAGGTACACAGGTAAGTCTGGCCAAAACATAGGACAAAGGCATTAAATAGTGACAAAAATACAATTCTTTATTTTAGTTAATATTAAAAGAGCTCAGTTTACACATTTTAAAAAGTACACATTAAAAAAGGTGCTGTAGTATATTTCTTTTTTTAGATGTAAAGTGTAAAGTGCCAGGTGCATGGTCTTAATGCTGAGAATTTAGATGTTTTAAAGTGCAAGGCGCTGCTAGATTGCAGTGTCCCCTACTACACAAACCACCCTAGCCGATAAATACACACACTACAAAAGGAACTATGGAATCAGACTTTATGAGAGAACTTGCTAAGACTCAAGAGAATTTAAGAGAATTTGAGAGCAGAAACGAACAGCAGCAGCGTAATCTGCCATATAGAAGTACACCGATTACCACACACGCCGTCAAACGCCACCACCCCCAAACATGCACCACCCAAAGCCTCTACATGGATTCTAGAATAAGCGTACTCTACATGGGGCCGGGAGCGCGTTAGGAGCAGCCGCCCTCACCGCCTGCTCCAGACGACACCTTTAAATGTAATCACATGAAACAACGCATTAAAACAAGTTCTAAGAGAAACACTGAAAGAACAACTTCAGTACTTACACGCGCCGCACTCACAAGCCACCGAAAGCCCCGACTGCCACACTACTACTGCCTTTTCTAATCGCTAATCAGTGATGCCGGGATCCACGCACAGCAACGCACAGGCGGACGCATTCGTGGACGCACTACGGTAGGAAAACAGTCTAACCACCTGGTTACACCAGTTAATCCCAATTGGTTAAATTGGTTAAATGATAAAAAGTACCCGCCTACTGTCGAGCGAACAAATTCTAAGGCTGCGAAGTGGCCAGATGGTTTGTACGAAGTGAAACGAAGTAAAAGCGGCTGATGAATCAGGCTAGGGCCAGTAGGCTCTATTCATGAAACCAGGAAGACGTTTGGAAAGATGTGGTGATAACTCTCGGTGTAGTTCCCGATACTGGGCTCACCGACCGACTGAATAAACCCACTGAAGTAAATGTGATCAGTGGTCAAATGAAGACTGCAGACGTATGTGCTGTTTGGAATCATCTGGAATTTGACGTCTCATCTCTTCTAATCACATGTACCAGTGCACTCAGAGTCGTGTGTCAGTGGGGAAATGATGAAAACTGAGGTGTGGTTGGAATTGTTGATTATTTGAACATAATGGAACCCTACAATGACAAGGAAATAAAGAAAACTGGGACATTTTCTAATTTTTTCTAGATTTTTTCAGACATATTACGATGAACAAAGCCCACCAGAAGTTGTAATTACCTCTTTCCAAATGTCCAGATGTCCTGGTTTGTGACGTACGTATGAATAGAGACGATTTGAACCTTACAGCGAGAGTATCTGATTTCGGATAATGGCAAAAATTCATTTTTCTGTGTGAAGTTAGCACTGCATAATGTTTTTGTAATGTCTGGTGTGTTCACAATTGCCCAGGAACTAATCAAATCTCCAGAACATAATCACACATTATTTTCCAGATTTGGCGCCACTGAAATCTGGTGTAGGGCTCCATCAACTGGCAGCTACAGACTATAAGTCGCACTTTTTTTTCATGGTTTGGGTGTTTCCTGCGACTTATACTCTGGTTCAATTTATATATTAAAACGTTCACACTGACAGTCATGAGAGGCTCTAGGCTTATGTGTCAGTATCTGTTGCTTCTGTTCCTCCTGTACCACTGTCACTTCACTCCTGCAGAAAGAGCCTCTGTCCTGGTGCAAGTACTAAAATCTGCATCCAAAAATGGTAATCAAGCAGTAGAAAGAAAGTTTGGAGTGAGTGAAAAACTTGTGAGGGACTGGCGGAAAACGAGGATCGAGACACAGCTTCACTGTAACCAGGAGTGTGCCACATACAACTTTGGATGGACAAAGCCTGAACTTCAACGACAACCAAAACCATCCTGCTGGGATTCAGAAAGGCCAGAATAATTCTAGATCCATGCTCTAACTGGAACTGATGCTGAGTCTGATGACAGCTACACAAGAGCATAGATCCATGCGCAGAAGAGGAAGTGGCGCTGTTTGGCATTGATCTATAATAATTTAGGAGGATGAAGAATTGAATGGATTTAGTGATGTGGAGTGAGATGGAGAGTTTGGTAAACTTGTTCTGTTCTGTTGTTTATGTTATATTTATCTGAAGAACTGTTCATATGTGACGTTAACAGTCTGTTGTTCTCTGCTCTATTTTTATTACTAGAACTTGACTTTACACAGGAAATGTCATTATTTTATAAAATAAATTTCCCCCAAAAAGTGCAACTTATAGTCCAGTCTGACTTATATATGTTTTATTCTTTTTTATTACCATATTTTCCGGGCTATGAGGCGCACTCTTAAGCCTCCAACCCCATAAAAAAAAACGACTGTGTGCCCTAACAATCCGTTGGTCCCAGACAGCACCCTCCCTACACGCCACAACTGAACAAAGCCCAGAGTCACCGTGAACGCCACAAACAAACAAAACCACTCACCCATCACACTGTTGTGTTTCCTTTAAAGTCCAGCATGGTTTATTTGTGAAAAAAGTTTGAAAATAGACCATTTAATGACGGTGCGTCTTATAATCCAGATCGCCTATTAGCCTGTAAAATAAGGTACACCTTTTTTGGCTGGTGCGACTTAGGGTGTTTTCACACCACTAGTTCGATTACTTGGTCCACACCAGGCAATAAAATTTTTACTATGTAGCAAATACACTCCACTGTGGTCCGCTTTCACACCGAAAAACGAACCAAAATTGGTCCGATTGACGTCCCTCTGTTTCCCGGGAAAACAGCGATACCTCCAATTACCAACACCGATGTTCCCTGTTAAGACCACGGGCCGTCCTCATCTCAAATTATCATCATGAACTCATAAAACAGCAACATGTAAAACTTTGTACGAACTCATCACACATCAGCCCAGAGTTACAGTAACAGCAGCAGCCAACAGCGCTCACAGTAGCACGCAGCTCCTCAGGACGTGACTCGGGTCTGGACCTTGGTCTTCTGTCGTCCTACAAGCTTGTTGGTCTGGTAGGTCCGGAGGCTCTGTTCTCCATGTGCTGGTTCCGGACCGGTGGCGAGCAAGACCAATGCGCAGTGGACTGGGTCGAAGCAGGTACGTTCCATCGTCTGCGCGCTGGTTCTGTGTGGGGAAAGTGAGACTGCACTGTGGACTACAGGTCCATACGGGCTGCTCTGGTCCTCTACGCTCAAGAAACGCGGCTGGTTCCGAGGTGGTGCAAAGCATCCAGACAGAAGCGGAGTCCTGTTTGGTTGGTTATATGTTGTTCTGAGCGTCTGTCCTCCGTGCTCTTGGTTCTTCCCGGGGAAAGTGCTTCCTCAGGTCGAAGCTCCTAACACCACTCCCCGATCCAGCTCCTCTGAGCCCGACCTGAACCGGAGCTGGTCCCACTGGTTCAGGACTCTGGTT
This sequence comes from Boleophthalmus pectinirostris, assembly GCF_026225935.1. Classification (NCBI taxonomy): domain Eukaryota; kingdom Metazoa; phylum Chordata; class Actinopteri; order Gobiiformes; family Gobiidae; genus Boleophthalmus; species Boleophthalmus pectinirostris. The sequence goes on from NW_026571070.1 coordinate 32,238,008, forward strand.
TGGATCTAGTCCGACTGTATTTCTCACACTAGGCTAAAAACAGGACATTTTGAAGTTGTATCAATTGAATAGGCTATTGCTTATGGCCATGACATTATTTGGTTAATTAATAGTCTAAAGGGAACACCGGGACCTCTCTGTGCAGTCCTGAACAGATGTACGCACTCATAATTTTGACTCACTCTGGAGCGACATGTTCACACATCGGTTCTTGCTTTGATCATTGTGTATTACATTCTCTGTATTGGCCATTGTTGGTAAAATAATTCAAAAATGAATCGCAGCTGCATCTGAACAACAATCTGTTACTGCGCTGGAGTCGCCGAAGGCGTATATTGCGTCATTTCAGGCAGAGGAGACACGTATCCCCTCCCATGATGCATTTCGAATAGTCCGTTTGGACCTACTGTCTCTGGTTTGGACCCGGGTTCGTGTTCACACCAGAGGAACCGCACCAAAATTTGGCATTTGGTGCAGATTGAAGCAAACCGAGACCACCTCTTTTTTGAAGTCTTGGTCCGCTTGATTTGGTCCGAGTCCGATTGACGCTTTCACACCAACACAAACGAACCAAACTAACCACTTTTGGTTCGAATGGACCGTTTGGTGAGCACCAACTACTGTTGGTGTGAAAGCACCCTTATACTCCAGAGTGACTTATAGTCCAAAAAATATGGTAAACATCTACGCTTTCTGAACATTTGTGACTTTGCAAAGGTGTAAAAGTCAACATTCACTGAATAAACTGTTTCTGTACTTGGTGAACACACATCTAAACATGTATTATAAAGATTTTGTCATTTCAGTTTTTGGTATACAACACTATACTAAAAATACTTGAGCAGCCAGTCTCGTCTACATTCATTTAGAATCCAGAATCCTTCATGTTGTTTTGTGTCTCTGATTGGTTTATCCATCAGTCAATCACTCCCTCTGAGATCAGGGAGACAAGAAACAGCTCCAGGCCCACACGTCTTTGTAAAGTGTTGTCAGAGCGTGTGGTTGTGACTGGCACGTAAACACTAAAACGAGTAACCGTAGTAACCCTCTCACTCACGATCAGCTGAGTCAGTGTGCAGTATTTTGAGGCCGTCCGTGTTTGACATTCTGCGGGAGCCCAGCAAACCTTATCCAAACAGGACCCGTCTATTTCCAGGAGAACAAGCCCAAAGCGAGACCGGGGCCGGGGTAAAGACGAGGGGTTTTACGCAGGCTCGGGGCAGCTCAGTGGAGGAGGAGAAGGACGGGGTGAGGGGAGCTGGCGGACCAAAGCACGCTCTGAGCTCTCTGAGATGACTATCTCCACTTTCACATGACATGACTGAAAACATAACAATCTGCAAATCAAAACTGCACGGTATCTTAAAGAGGGGGTATTACACTTCTACGGGGTATTAGCTGCTAACACATCACATATTTAGATCACTGTGTTTCCTTTTATTGTTTTGAAAATGATATATTCAACCAAAAACAATGAACCATATTTTTCTGTATTCCGTATTTGGAATGGAATGGTTTGGGTCTTTCCTGTGACTTAGGCTACGTTCAGACTGCAGGGCTTAACGCTCAATTCTGATTTTTTGTGAAATCTGATGTTTTTGCGAGGTCGTTCACATTTCCAATTAAATGTGACTTGTATGTGACTCCAGTGTGAAAATTAAACAGGCCCAAAAGTGTCCCACATGTGCACTGGAGACACGACGACGTCAACCACAGCGAGCGTCTCTGTGTTTACAGAAGTTGTCCAAACATGGATGCGAACATTGAGCACCTGGAGATTTTAAAGTTCTTTTCGTACCGGAGCCAGAACATGAACAACTTACTTGTTTTAAGGAGGAGATTGAGAAGGAGAAGGACGAGGTTTTTGGCCGTGGTGTTTTGTGGGACAGCGGCAGCGACGTCCGTTAAAAGGAACATGTGGATGTGTAGCGAAGAGTGGTGAGTGGTGATGTGCTTCACTTCAGTGACATGGAGTTCATAAACAATTTTCACCTACTTCAGTGCAGAATAGTGACGTTTGTGGCTTGTTGATAACGTGTAGGTGGATGAATGTGCTTTGGCCGTTCAGACTGAAGTCACATGTCAAAAGATCAGATATGTATCAGTTTCAGTGTCCTGGGTCACATTTGAAAAAAATTGGATCTGTGTCGTTCAGACTGACAGTTAAAAGATCAGATACAGGAACATAGGGGCCAAAAAATCAGATTTGGGTCACTTCAGGCTGCAGTCTGAATGTAGCCTTATTCTCCGGTGCTACTTCTATATTAAAATTTTCACACTGAAGCTGTGAGAGGCTCTAGTCTTGTGTGTCAGTATCTGCTGCTCCTGTTCCTCCTTTACCACTGTCACTTCACTTCACTGCACATGTCTCCTGCAGAAAAAAACGCTGCCCTACTGCAAGTAGTGAAATATTCAGCCAAAAACAGTAATGAAGCAGCAGAAAGAAAGTTTTTAGTGACCAAGAAACTTGTGAGGGACTGGTGGAAAGAGGGGATGGAGAACACAACTTCACGGCAACCGGCACCACGTAACAAAGCCTGGACTTAAGTGACACCGAAACCATCCTGTCGGAATACAGAAAGACTTGAATAATTCTAACTGGAACTGATGCTGAGTCTGACGACAGCGACACAGAAGAGGAAGCGATGCTCTGTTTACCTCTGGAGGTCTTGCAGTTGTTCAGAAGTGACACTGAGGATGAAGAATTGAATGGATTTAATGATTTGGAGTGAGATGGAGAGTTTGTTAAACTTGTTCTGTTCTGTTGTTTATGTTATAGTTTATCTGAAGAACTGTTCATATGTGACGTTAACAGTCTGTTGTTCTCTTTTCTATTGTTATTACTACAACTTGACTTTCCTGGTCTCTGATTTTATAAAATAAAAATTGCGACTTATAGTCCAGTGTGTCTTATATATGTTTTTTCTTCTTCATTATGCATTTTTTGGCTGGTGCAAGTTGTTCTCCGGAGCGATTTATAATCTGGAAAATACGACATTAACATCTTTTATACATTTGAGTTTTTCTCCCCTCCCTGTGTTCCCAGCGTTAAGTCACTCCCCCTTCAGAGCACTACCACAACACAATAATCGTGCATTCTGCTAATGAAACTACTGCACATCACACCAGGTTTGTGAAGTTGCTGTGTACAGTTTTGCATCATGTTTTTGTATAGTTTTGTAGAGTATGTATATGGGTGACTTAGACTTGTGGGTGAAGCAATGGACAGAATTTTCTCCATAAACATATAAACACTCTGATTGTGCTGTGATAGATCTCTGAAGGGCGAGTGACTTCGCACAAAGAGCAAAGGGGGGGTCAGACTCAGTAGCCAGACCACCTAGTGCCTCCGCTCAATTTCATTTCTCTCCAGCGACTAGGTCAGAATACACTAGACAGTTTGCAAGAACCCTGGAAGTTGTAAACCGTGCACCGACTAATCAGCTGTGAGCTGTGAAGCCATGACGCCAAACTCAAGTGCCTGTCTGAGTCCCTTTTTGTTGCACAACAGTAAACAAAGAGTCGAGATGGATGTAGATGAAAACAGACATTCTGTGTTGGAAACGATTCCCCAGATCGAGGATTTTCACTCTCTGCTTTGTTTGCTGTTGTTGCTGTTGTTACATACGTCACAACCAAATAGCAGCGATTGGTTAAATAAAAAAAGTACCCACCTACCGTCGAGTAAACGAATCTTAATGCTGCGAGGTCAGACGGTTTTTACAAAGTGAAACCGACTGATGAATCAGGCTACAGATTCAGAGCATCAAAAACACAATTGAAAAGTATTAAACAGAGTGCCAAAATTGAAAATGAAAATGTTGCTTTTGGCGAATATTGCATTTTCAGACCAAATTGGTGGATTTCATATTCTAGAATGTGATAATGTCATACTCCCAGATGAGTCCTATTAGTGACTACGCCCAAGAACTCACTGTTTTGCAACAAAAAACTGCATTCCAACCATAATGATTTTACCTGCCTCCATCTGCATTAAATATTATTGACCTATAGAATGTTGTGATGTCATCTGAAACTCAGCGATAAAAGGAACCATTGTGATGGATGTGGAAGCAGTTAATACCCCAGAGACGTATAATATCCTGTCTTTAACTTCCATCACATGTTCTTTTTAATGACATTATTTTGTATATTTTTTATAAACTGTGCATGTTATAATTGTTATAGTAGTTTCCTCATCACAAACAAACCTGGAGTTGTGTTTTGTTTCATTCACACCTTTAACACACCGTGCATGGGGCCATAGCAGTTTGTCAAAGCCTGATCGCGTCAGATCTCAGAAGCTCTGCAGGGCCGGACCTGGTTAGTGCTTGGATGAGAGACCACTGGAGCCACAGGGGGGCACCATTCACCACTGGCATTGTGTCCTTAGGCAAGACACTTTACCCACACTGCCTAGTATGAAAGTGGTGTGTGTGTGAGTGTTGGTGGTGGTCGGAGGGGCCGATGGTGCAGATTTACAGCCAACCTTTTATTATTTTGAAAATGTTATATTCGACCAAAAACAACATGTTAAAAATGTTTTATATGTTTTAGTTTTTCTCTCCTCCCTTTGCTCCAAGCGTTAAGTCACCCCCCCTTCAGAGCGTTATCACAACACAATCAGCATGCATCCAGGTTTGTGAAGATGCTGTGTACAGTTTTGCATCATGTTTTTGTAGTTATGAAAAACTATGAAAAACTCTCCATATATTCTCCATAAATATACAAACACGCTGATTGTGCTGTGATAGATCTCTGAAGGGAGAGTGACTTAGCACGAAGAGCAAAGGGGGAGTCACACAGCCAGACTGGTGCTACCTAGTGCCTCCGCTCAATTTCATTTCTCTCCAGCGACTAGGTCAGGAATCAGAATGTACTAGACCAGGGGTGTCAAACATAAGGCCCAGGGGCCAGATCCGGGCCTCCAAGACCTTTAATCTGGCCCTCAGATGATTTTCTACTAAAACATTTTAATTATATTTTCTATTAAAATATTGGTAATTTTCTGCGGTGCTGAGCACAACAGCATCTCCAGCATCTCTGTACGTGGCCCCTCCCACCAGAGCAGCACAAATGAAGACTTGTCTCTTTCCAAACGCTCTTAAAGGACGATCGTTTTGACTGTTGACCGTGACACCCTCATCAGAAAAATGTCCAACATGAGAAAAGTGGAGCTGAGTGCAGGATTTTACAACAAAAATTGACTTATTCCTATTTACATCCAAGTTCATGTTAAAACATTGTGTTGAAATTGCATTTTTCTTAAAGTTTCAGGTTGTTCATAATATTATAATATTTTGTAAAAGAAAGAGTTCGTCAATTAAAAAAGATTTCTGTAATAGATTTGTGTTTCTCTTCTCTATATGACATGAGTTTTCTGATCCGGCCCCTTTGGGATCAAAGTAGGTTGGATACGGCCCCCGGACCAAAATGAGTTTGACACTCCTGCACTAGATGGTTTGCAAGAACCCCAGAAGTTGTAGGTTCTGTCAGTGTGCCCCAGGGCAGCTGTGGCTACAATAGCAATTTACCCACGATGGACTGTTGAGTGAATGAATAATGTTCTGTAAAGTGTCTTTGTGACAAATGTCTGTGAAAAGCTCTATATAAATAAAAATCTTACTTACGAACACACAAATCCTGCATATTCACACTGAGATCTTCTATCAAACAGAAAACTCTTTGTGAAGGTACGGTAATACAGGAAGTGCTCCAGTGAGTTTTTACATTCCTTTTATCTTCACTAGAATCATTTAGATAATTTCAGTCCAGGAATTTGTACTGAACAAAAGTAAAAAGGAGCTATTAACTTGAAACAGACAGAGAATTATTTTGAGCTTTGAAGATGTAGACAGATTAATAAAGCAGGATTATTCCAACATGAAAATGAAACAAACCACAACTCCAGGTCTGTTTTTGATGACGTAACAACATTCTAACATGGCTTAAAGTCATTCTTACGTAATATAGAAACATAACCATTTTTAGTTTTAACTGTATTATTGAGCCACTGTGTCTGAGCGATTTCCAAGTGAATTTTAACCTGTCATAGCAACAAGGCCTAGTTACTTTTGTGATAAGTGCAGGTCAATTTACACACACCTCTGTCTCCAAGTTTATCGATTATGGGAAATATTTATGGTCTTGTTGGCTTAATGTTGTATTTACACACTGATAAAGCCTAATGCGTTTATGACAGGGCCTAAAGTCATTACAGCTCTGGACACACTATCAGCACCTGCGCCTGTCTCGCTCCTGCACAGGGTTAATGGGCCATAAACGTTAAAGTCATGGATCTCAGGGCATTAATCAATTAGTTATAAATGTTAACGAGATGTTAAGAAGGTCACTGCGTTTATGTGGTCTTTAACTGATACTGGACAATGGAGGGGAAACTAAAAGCACATTTGTCTGCAGTGTTTCATGGTATGGTATTAAACCCTTCTATTTTCAGACCAAATCAGAGCAAGTTACAGGTCAGATCTGTGGAGAGGTGGCCCGGCTCACAGTCAGAATGCTTTTTTTTTAAGGTATTTTTTGAGCTGTAATTGAATAAATGTAGTAGAGATGCTTAATGTCATATTGTGGAACATTCAACCAAAAAGTTGGATACACCTTTAAAGAGTGGGTCAGGATCTGGCCTGTAAGTTGACCTGGTAAAGTGTCATCTGCTTGTTTGTCAGAAACAGACAAGTTTAAAGTCATACTGTGGAACATTTAAGACAAAGCAATAAGATCCTGTGTGTGACAAGTCAGAAAAGTTCCTTTGTGAACCATAGATTATAAACTTGCACATCTACCTACATCTTTTGTGTTTTGAATAGATGTTTTATTAATGCTCAAACAAATGAATAAAAATTATGAACAAAATAACCACACAACCAGAGGGTTGAAAAGCTGCTGTTACATTGGAAGCACTATCACTAAGAGCCATGGAAAAGTCACACAAAGACAATATATTTGGTTATTAATGTTTAATAAAAAATATTTCATGGTTAAACAGTGTTGGGGAGTAACAGATTACATGTACCAGAGTTATGTAATCAGAGTACAAATGATGAGTATCTGTATTCAGTTACAGTTACTGTTTCAGTGAGTGGTAATTGGATTACAGTTACTTTGTTGAAATAAATGGATTACATGGTGGTATTTTCCTGTTTTCACATTTGGGGCTATATCCCCGTTTTTATTTTTTTATTTTTTTTTGGTAATTCCACTCATTGCCAGACACTAAACCAGGTCTAAACCAGGTCTAAACCAGGTCTAAACCAGGTCTAAACCTAGATCTAAACCAGGACTAAACCAGGACTAAAGCAGGACAAAAACCAGGTCTAAACCAGGTCTAAACCAGGACTAAATTAGGATTAAACCAGGACTAAACCAGGACTAAAGCAGGACTAAAACCAGGTCTAAACCAGGTCTAAACCAGGACTAAACCAGGACTAACCTAGGACTAAACCAGGACTAAAACCAGGACTAAACCAGGATTTAACAGGACTAAATCATGCTGTGCAGACCATGTCTCCTCGTCTTCTATCAATAATATTTTTAATTTGGTCAAGTAAAGTCTGGGTTTTTCATTTTCTATTAGCAGATAAAACTTCTTATGTTATGATTTCCTCGTCTTTGCTTCTCTACAGCAAATCAAGTAATCCAAAGTATTCAGATTACGTTACTCACCTTGAGTAATTTAATGGATTACGTTACAAACTACATTTTGGTGTGTGTAATCTGTAATCTGTAGGGGAATACATTTTCAAAGTCACCTTCCCAACACTGTGGTTAAATGTCCATCTCCCTCAGTCCTTGGAGGTTCCATTGAGGTTTGTGCTGCAGCTGTGGGCAGTAAAATGTTCCTCAAAGTCTCTAAGCAGAGTGTCCAAACATGCCCAGTCATCTTTATGGTCCACAGTGAAGACGGTTACCAGTGACCAAACTATTCACTGTCTTGGTCACTGAACTGTAATATCTCCATTCACCTGCAGGACCTCCTCCACTGCTACCCACCCACACCCACGTGAAACTTCTGGAGCCCTGGATCTACAGGGCTGGACCCACATGTTAGGTTTTACCTCTGAAAAGTACCTGGCTTCACCAAAGTCGATCACTTTCATTCTAAACAGCTGCTCCTTCACACTGGTCAGGAGAATGTTATCCATTTTCATGTCTGTATGGTTGATACCAAGACCTTTTAGACCTTCCAAAGTCATCAGCAGCTGTTTTGTGAGTGATCATATGTCACTTGGTGGAAGAGGTTCCCATTCTCGGCTTTGGATCAGGTTCATCTCCAGCATTTCAAATACCAGACAGGTGAGGCCTCAATGTGCGAACCTGCAGTAGAATTTCACCAGGTTGTTGGTGTGGTCCAGGACGCGGAGAGCTTCCAGCATGGACACCTCTTTGTCAGCCGCCTTGATGGCGTTGGGGTCCTTGAGGATCTTGACTGCCACCATCTCCTTCGTTTGGACATCTTGGCATTTGGTTACTTTGCCAAACACGCCTTGTCCAAGAACCTCCAGCACGACGTACATGGTGTTGTTTCCCTGCAGTGTGACCAACAGTGACGTCTTCTATTGTCAGTGTCTTTGCCGTGGCGGAGATTGCAGCCATGTTTTTCAGGCAAAAAGGAACAATTTGTAGCATGGTCAGAGTCAACTAACTGTGAGAAAGTGACTGTCCTGTGTCAGCCAGCACAAAAAAGTGGTCTGATGAATGCATTCTGAATGTAACTCAGTGACATCACACTGATTTCTAGTGTGAAGTGTGTGTAGTGTGTAACAGTTTTTATTTGTTTATTTACTTAAAGACATTAACAAATTGACAAAAGAAAAGTGAATATTGCAATGGAACCTACATGGACGACTGAGAGATTACACAGACATCTATTCCACCAGTGTTTCTTTCATTTTGTTTCACTGGCTGGTTACCTTTTGACACCAAGACTTACATCGCTCCAGTTTGCCACTGTACCTTTTACCTCCCGTAGAGTCCATACCAGAGCAGGAGCCGCTCGGTCCCCAGGCTCGTGAAGTAATCCTGTGTAAACGTGTGAGCAAGTTATCACCTCCACAGAGCTTTGCCAGACTTCCACACAGACCCCACTCACGTCAGAGCCTTACCCCCTCCTCAGTGACCCGGGGCTGGGGTAGAGGGCTGGAGACAGGAGGGGTGGGCCCAGGAGCTGATGGCTATCGTTGAGGTCTTATGGTTGTCTGTTACTCGCTCATCGCCTCCATGTGACCAGGCTACCAGGGACTCCAGGGAGAACAGGAATCTCCGCCATCTGCTACTCTGGCCCAACTCTTGGCTCTTGTACAAATATATACATGAACTGTCCTTGTGCCAAGCTAATGGTCATTCAAGCTGAACTAGGAAAATGTAAAGGGAGACAAGTGTTTTGCCCAAGAGCATAACAACAACCACAGTATGACAAGACATAGAAGTTTAGGCTGCATCCCATCTCCAGATCTTGAGCTAGTCTTGGTCAGGACTACTATAGCTGGAGGATTTGAGCTGTGGTGCATGTTTCGGGTTGATGGGGAGAACAGTGTGCACAGCAGAAACCCACCCAGACACAGAGAGAACAAGCAAACTCCACACAGAAAGCCCCAGGCAGACATGGAGTCATATCTGGATTCTACTTGCTGTGAGGCGTGTATGCCAGTCTGAAAATTGTACAATACATTTTGGATTTTATGAATGAAAAGGCTACGAGATGTTTCGGTTGCTTTCCAGAAGTCATGTTTGTGTGAAACAATATATAATACATATAAATATGAATGCATGAACTTTGTAATTGTGTTTCTTGCATTTCTTTGGATATGATTTCGTTTTAAGTAAAAATGTGTAGATACCACACAGTATTCATTCTTTTCTGAGTGTTCCTGTCCTTTAAATGACATAAACTTCAGTTATAATTTAGACTTTATGCTCAGAAAGTACTTTTACTAGGGTAGTAATTTCCACAAATACTTTTTACTTGAGTAATTTCTTGGACCACTATTATTTACACAACCAGTCAAAAGTTTGGACATACATAGAATACAGCAAACACAAAAGAACTCCAAACTTGATTTACATTTAAAAAGAATAAAAGTGAAGTGAAAACCATTTCAGGAGACTTCATCATGAAGCTCAGTGAGAAAAGGCCACTGTCGACAATATATTTGATAGAATTCTTTTTCTTACTGTTCTACCAGTCAAAAGTTTGGACACACTTTCTCATTCTGTTGTATTGAAAATATGTAGCAGAGAAAGAGAAAAAAGTTAAATAAGTAAGATTTTATTTTCAAATCCTCAAAGTATCTGCCCTTTATTTAACAGAGCTGCAAACTCTTGGTTTCATGAGCTGCTGAATGATGTATTCTCCTGAAATGCTTTGTCAGGGTCAAACCAGGGTTCAGAGCAAAGGTGAATATTTTCAATTTGTTTTAATCTGAAACAAGTGTTGAGTTATTTTGAGTTATTTTTTGTTTACTACATTCCATGTGTCCGATCATAGTTTTAATGCCTTCAGAATCTACAGTTGACAATGTGCAATGTGAATAATCTTGAAAATAAAGAAGAAACATAAAAGTGTGTCCAAACTTTTAACCGGTACTGTATCTTACATCATATAATGAATGTCTTCTGTATGTATATAAAATGTAGAAAGTACTAAACATGAATTAAAAACACTGAATAAGAGTGTGTGTCTAAACGTTTGACTGTTAGTGTGTATATAAATGCAGTTTTTCTAAATCCTAGTGTTTCTCGGTTGAATCCTCCACAGCGGTGAGTGCAGTGGTGTTGTGCGGTCCCCTGTGGGTGCTTGTTTGTGGGGCAGGTCTGGACTGGCTCGGCCTGGTCCTCCTCAGAACACTATCTCACATCTGAGCCCACACAAAATGTCTGCTCCACTGATAAGCACCGAGCTACTGATCATTACACAATCCACTTCAGAGCACGAGATTTATGGGAAAATAATGACCCTTGACAAACTTTCTCTTTGAAAAACTGTACTTCTCACAGTAGTTTTCACTTTTACTCTTTTAGTAATATGTCGGACACTGTAACAGTACTCTTACTTGAGTAAAATTTGTGCTTCCTCTTCCCACTGTGGAGACAAAAGTTTGATGTGACAATCGGAAATGATTTGAACATTTGTGTTTCTTGCAGCTATCAAAAATATATACAGTGTTGGGAAAGTTACTTTTAAAATGTGTTCCCCTACAGATTACAGATTACATATCCCAAAATGTAGTTTGTAACAGAATCCATTAAATTACTTAAAGTGAGTCACATCATCTTGAATACTTTGGATTACTTGATAAATTCATGCTTTTTAAAACTACATAAATGTACCAACCACATCCTGAAAATTCTTGTTTGTTCTCTTCAAATTGTCTGTTGAGCCCAAGTCTCCATGAACAGACAAAGACTAGAATCTTAACATAAAATGTTTTGTCTGTTAAAAGAAAATAAAAAGCCCAGTCTTTACTTCACCAGATTCAAAATATTATTGATAGAAAAATGATTTCTTTATGAGAAATGAGAAATGTATATGAATATGTTGACCCTACTGTTAGGTCTCATACTGTTTAGTCCTGGTTTAGTCCTAGTTTAGACCTGGTTTAGTCCTAGTTTAGACCTGGTTTAGGCAAGGTGGGTTAAGTGTCTTGCCCAAGGACACAGCGACAGCATTCATCTGTGGGAGCTGGAATCACATCAGCCAACCTGTGGGTCAGTGGATCTTTGACCTCAAGTCCAAGTCAAGTCCCAAGTCAAATACAGACAAGCCCAAGTCGAGTCTCGAGTCACTGGCCCATAAGTTCCAAGTCAGGTCCAAGTCGTCTGCTTTGAGCGTCAAGTTATCTGAAGTCTTTAAAACAAAGTACCAAATAGAGCTTAGATTTTTGCAATTTGTATGAATTTTAAACTAAATTGTACTTAAAAAGTCATGGTATATTTATGTATGAGTATTTATAGAGTATATAAGATGTAGAAATGTTCAATTTTTTCCTTTTTAAATGTCTTAACAAGATCTTAGAATGAATTATCAAGGTCAGGATAGAAAGAATTCAGATTAAAAGTGCTTCTCAAGCCTTTTCAAGTCACAGGCCTCAAGTCCAAGTCAAGTCCCAAGTCTTAGGCTGCATTCAGACTGCAGCCTGAAGTGACCCAAATCCGAATTTTTTGGCCCCTATGTTCCTGTATCTGATCTTTTAATGTCAGTCTGAACGACACAGATCCGATTTTTTTCAAATGTGACCCAGGACACTTGGATATGTGCTCCTGAAACTGATACATATCTGATCTTTTGACATGTGACTTCAGTCTGAACGGTCAAAGTGCATTCATCCACCTACACGTTATCAACAAGACACAAACGTCACTATTCTGCACTGAAGTCGGCGAAAATTGTTAATGAACTCCATGTCACTGAAGTGAAGCACATCACCACTCACCACTCTTGGCTACACATCCACACGTTCCTTTCAACGGACGTCGCTGCCACTGCCCCACAAAACACCACGACCAAAAACCTCGTCCTTCTCCTTCTCAATCTCCTCCTTAAAACAAGTAAGTTGTTCATGTTCTGGCTCCGGTACGAGAGGAACTTTAAAATCTCCAGGTGCTCGATGCTGTGTCCATGTTTGGACAACTTCTGTAAACACAGAGACGCTCACTGCGGTTGACGTCGTCGTGTCTCCAGTGTCACATGTGGGACACTTTTGGGCTGTTTAATGTTCACACTGGAGTCACATACAAGTCACATTTAACTGGAAATGTGAACGACCTCGCAAAAACATCGGATTTCACAAAAAAATCTGAATTGAGCGTTAAGCCCTGCAGTCTGAACGTAGCCTTAGTCTATTTTATCAAATCAAGTCTCAAATCTTCAAAATAGTGACTCAAGTCTGACTCAAGTCCAAGTCACGACTTGCAAGTCTCCACCACTGGCTGATACAGTATCGATATCGGCCAAGAGTATTTTTTCATATATTTTACTAAATTATTTTGTTACAGCTACAGTTTTGTTGTTTGTTCAGAAGACGGAAATGCGTTTATGTGACACATTTGACATTTTCACTGTTTTGATGATTAAAATGTTTGTGTTTCATATTAACTTTGCAGAAGAAGTGGTTTAACAAAGACTTTTAGTATCACAGCCACGATTTAGCCTTTATTTTTATACTGACCCATATCGAATCAATTTGAAATATATCGAATTGAACTGAAACCTCACTGTATCGAGATATGCATCGTATTGTGGCCTATGAATCGAGGTGTGTATCGTATCGGCGACTTCTTAATGATACCCAGCCCTACTCGGGACCCCCTGGTCTTTAGTGCCGTCTTGACTTCAACAGTAGAGTTAAGAGCTGCTTATACAATATTTGCAATGGGTTAGGGTTAGTGTCAGTGTCAAATTTGCCCCTATAACTGCGAGACTCATGAACTTCTTTACATAGTCTGTGGGGGCTAGACCAGGGGTGGGCAAACTTTCTGGTTCGCGGGCCACATAGGGTCCTAAAGTTTGACTGAAGGGCCGGACAGAAGACAGGACATAACGTGTTAAGAGCTCAGATTCATTACATTCTTCTTCACATTTATCTCAGACGCGCTACACGTTTCATCACTGCTGTGAAAGATTCAGAACATATAAAACTGTTGAGACCTGTTCCACTGCACACCACGAGTGAATGTATATCGTGAGTTCACCGTTTTCAAATATGACTGGTAACAGCTCAAACACAAAGCTCACCTCAAACAACCACAGATACACACCTGTGAGTGTGATAAAACCTGCCTCCAAAATGTTCTACACATTAATAATTACAACTCAGAGTCCATAAGTTGCCTTGATTGATTTTTCCAACTCAAAATGGAAGCAGTGCAGTCTTATATCTTAAGCACCAACTACTTCACTCATGGTCCGAATAACTCCTGTAAGAACACTTTCCCATAAAGCATTGCGGCCAACATAATACGCCGCAACTCAATGTATATATAGTGCGCCATCTACTGGGAAACGCTGGAAATGCATGACAAATAAAACATCAACTAGGTTTATTATTGTAATTTATTCCAGTTCGGAATTAAAAGGTTTAAAGGGCCGGATACAGCCCCCGGGCCATAGTTTGCCTAACCCTGGGCTGGACAAATTTTGTTTTAATACATTGAAAAAAAAAAAAAAAAAATCAGGTATGGTCCCTTCAACCACAGCTATTCTTTCTGACTCTATCTTTTTAGAGTGCGCTCCCAGCCATCTCATATCAATCACTCACTTCACTACCTCCCATTAGAAAAATATGACATCTGGAACAAGTGCGGGTGTATGCCAAAGTCCTGTCTCATTACTCCTGACAGACTGCACACTGACTCTCCCTCTGCGTTAAAAGTATCTGGGGACTTTCTGGCCCGGGTGTGTACTGGAGGCAGGGCGGATAAGCCTAATCGGGATCCTAAGGCCGGCCGGAGCCACTGGTTCGCTCTCCGCTCTGTGATTGGCTGAGCGGGCAGATTAGATACACGCAGAGGACACGCACTCCAAGGCACCGCGCGCTAATCACGAACACAACTATCACACTGAAAACACACGGCTGGAATGTTCTATTTTCAGATATCTGCAGACTCAAGGCTATCAGGAGGAGAGTGTGTGTGTGTGTGTGTGTGTTGTGTGTGTGTGTGTGTGTGTGTGTGCGGCATTGGTCAAAACAAAAAAGTTTGAAAGAGAAAAGTTTCCAATACCAAAAAATTCATGTTACAATGTTGTTTCCTCATCACAAACAGAACTGGAGTTGTGTTTTGTTTCATTCACACACACTTCCAGACCGACGATACCAGGGAATATGTTTTATATAACCGTGCATAACTTTCTAACCATAAAAGATAGAAACTTTTTTTTTTTTTCCCTTGAAAAGCTGAGAGTCGTGGCTTTCGTGGCCATGTTTTCATCATCACAAGTGTCCAATAGGAACTAAGGCTACGTTCAGACTGCAGGGCTTAACGCTCAATTCCGATTTTTTTGTGAAATCCGATGTTTTTGCGAGGTCGTTCACATTTCCAGTTAAATGTGACTTGTATGTGACTCCAGTGTGAACATTAAACGGCAAAAAAGTGTCCCACATGTGACACTGGAGACACGGCGACGTCAACCGCAGCGAGCGTCTCTGTGTTTACAGAAGTTGTCCAAACATGGACGCAGCATTGAGCACCTGGAGATTTTAAAGTTCCTCTCGTACCGGAGCCAGAACATGAACAACTTACTTGTTTTAAGGAGGAGATTGAGAAGGAGAAGGACGAGGTTTTTGGTCGTGGTGTTTTGTGGGACAGCGGCAGCGACGTCCGTTGAAAGGAACATGTGGATGTGGAGACGGAGCCAAGAGTGGTGAGTGGCGATGTGCTTCACTTCAGTGACACGGAGTTCATTAACAATTTTCACCTACTTCAGCGCAGAATAGTGACGTTTGTGTCTTGTTGATAACGTGTAGGTGGATGAATGCACTTTGACCGTTCACACTGAAGTCACATGTCAAAAGATCAGATATGTATCAGTTTCAGGAGCACATATCCAAGTGTCCTGGGTCACATTTGAAAAAATCAGATCTGTGTCGTTCAGACTGACATTAAAAGATCAGATACAGGAGCATAGGGGCCAAAAAATCGGATTTGGCTACAGTCTGAACGCAGCCTTAGTTTTCTGCCAAACACATGCGCTCCGTCCATTTTGATTGGGCCAAACTTTACCAAAGAGTGTAGTGAGTCAAAATGGTCGATGCTCTGAGCGTCTGTGTTCATAACAATTGAAAAATTGGCTCTAAGTGCAGGTTTAACTTCTTGGGTTCTTTTTAAAGGCAATGCAGTAAAGTGTATTTACTTTGTTGACATTTTTCAGCTGCGAGCTGCAAGTCATCTTCAGAACTGTCCCCGGTGTTGGTGTTGACGTGTCGTATATCAGCTGTTGTTACTTCCTGTAGGTGTGGTCAGACCTGATGGACCTGCAGGTCGCTCAGACTGACCACACCTCCCGTCGCCCGGTGTTCTCTGGAGGAGGGTGTCCCAGGTGTGTGAAAGGAGGAACGCTCTGTCATCACGGTTAATGTTGTCTGTAGTCTGAGCGACCTGCAGGTCCATCAGGCTGACCACACCTACAGGAAGTAACATTAAGATTAAGGCCTTGTTAACATACCTGGAGTTGTGTTTTGTTTCATTCACATGACATCACAAGGTGGAGCGGAGTGTTTTTTGGTTTGAGAGAAGAACTCTAAATCTGAAAACAAACTGAAACAAACACAACTCCAGGTTGTGATGAGGAAACTACATTAGAACATACTGTAGATCAGAAAATAGCACAACACTGGCCCTTTAAAAGCAACTAAATACATACATAAATGCACAAATACATGACTAAATAGCGGTTCTGCAGTTCTGAACTAAAAGTCAATGGACCGTGCTCCTCTGTGTTTTTAAAGTCCACACCCAACATTCCGATCATGCCAATGTTCATACAGTCTTCACTACGCAGCTCACAAACTTTGATGCCAAAAGCCGTGGATTTAACCTTTTAACTCCTCAGATTATGACTCCTGGTTGAGTCCTGGTTTAGTCCTGGCTTAGTCCTGGTTTAGTCCTGGGTGAGTCCTGGTTTAGTCCTGGTTTAGGTTCAATTTAGTCCTGGTTGAGTCCCAATTTAATCCCAGTTTTGTCTCGGTTGCATCCCAGTTGAGCCCTGGTTGAGTGCTGGTTTCGTCCTGGTTGAATCCTGGTTTAGTCTTGGGTGAGTTCTGGTTTAGTGCTGGCTTAAGTGCTGGTTTAATTCTGGTTTAGTCTTGGTTTAGTCCTGGGTGAATCCTGGTTGAGTCCTGGTTTAGTCTTGGTTGAGTCTTGATTGAGTTCTGGTTTAGTCCTGGTTGAATCCTGGTTAAGTCTCAGTTTAGTCCTGGTTTAGTCCTGGTTGAGTCCTGATTTAATCCTGGTTTAGTCCTGGTTTAGTCTTAGTTCTGACCCTTGTCCTTGATTCAGTGTGGAGTGTGATTTGTCTGATTTGTGAATGACTTCCACAGACGTCCCAGCGCTCGGAGGAGGCAGGAAGTGAGTCTGAGCAAACAGGAAGTAGAAATCCTCGCTCGGGACAGACACATCCTCCTCCAGGCTGATAATTATCTGCTAACAGCTCTGGGCCTGTCCCTCCCGCGCACAGGGCTGGGAAAAACACGGACACAAACAATCACACTGTAGAGTCCTGGATTTACATTTCAAACATGTTAAATTCCCAAATGATGTTTCATTCCGGATTTGTGTCATTCACTTGGATTACATTTGATCATACTTCACTTTTTCTCACTTTTGGGATTAATAAGAGTCGTGGGTGTGAATCAGGGGAGTGAAAAAGAGACATTTCCAAGCAACTCAATGACCACATTTACATGATGGTTTTAATTTCAGAATGAACTCTTTCCCCCATGAAGACGACATTTGACGTCCCTCTTGTTTCCTTAATGACGTGTTTTGACACTCCGCTGTAGGACTGGGTATCATTCAGAATTTGCCAACACAGTACATATCGCGATACATAGGCCACGATACGATACGTATCTTGATACAGTGAGCTTACGATTTGATATAATTCAATACGATATATTTCAAATCAGTTCGATATGGTCCAATGAAAAATAATGTCTAAATCATGGCTGTGATACTAAAGTGTTTGTTAAACCACTTCTTGTGCAAAGTTCATATGAAACACAAACATTTTAATCATCAAAACAGTGAAAATGTCAAATGTGTCACATCAACAAGTTTCCTTCCTCTAAACAAGCAACAAAACTGTTGCTGTAACAAAATAATTTAGTAAAATATACCAAAAAAGACTCATGGTGATATATCGATACAGCAGCCCACAATATCGATACTGTATCATCACATTAAACGATACGATATATCGATATTTCAATATTTCTGCACACCCCTACTCCGCTGTATCACTAAAGACGTGATTTGACGACCATTAGAAATAGCTCGGTTTTTCACATTTAAACAGAGACTGTGATCGGTGGAGGCCACTACAACCCACACTAGACTGACCAAGAGGATTCAAGGATATGTTTTCACCGATTTTTTCTGAAGTTAATTGAAGTAGTGACGATGGTAGCTTCTGGAAAAAACACAACACGAAACACGTGCAATGGAAAGATCGCGGCGCTGCAGCACACAGTTTTAGAAATAATGAGGAGCGGACGTATTTTATGGATAAGTTTAGAGAAAGTGACTTTTATAGATTTCAAAGTGATGATGAAGTTGATTATAAAGTGGAAAACAGCGACAGCGACGGACTTACAGAGAGTGAAACTTATGAAGATGAGAATGCCGCTGATGCTTCTGTGTGGAGACTTTATACTCGATTATGAACCAAAATTGCCTTGAAATCTAGATGTTGATTCAGGTGAGTCCTTTGAAATATTTCAGTCTTTTTTTCCAAGATGCAATGTGTAACAAAATCACTACAGAAACAAACACTTATGTGGAGCTCTGCACACGAGAAAGTAACCAAGATGACAAATACAGGACACCCATTGACGAGGAAAAGTTTTATTATTATATTATTATATTATTATATTATCATAAGCTAAATTAGTTGAATAAACTAAATAAGTTGAATAAACTAAATGAGTTGAATAAGTTAAATGGAAAAAATGAATTAGGTCCACACAGATGTACAACAGGTAAACACAGGTGGACACTTGGCTCTACTGTATCTGGTGATATGAAATCTGTTTAAATACTTTGACAAAGTATATTTTAAATTTTTTAATGAATATAATTCTCAGAACATGCAGATATCAGATGCTGAATGTAGTTTTTTGTTTTCGATTTTGCACCTGACCAGGTAAACTCTCATTTTCAGTGAGCTGTTATAAACCTGTAAATGAGTTCAATCACATTTAAACATCCATAAATGAAGAGTTGAGAGTCTAAAGTTTCCAAAGATACAAATATGTCTGTGTTTCAATAAAGTTCATGAGTGTGAAAATCATTTAGAATCACTCGTGGAAGTCTGTTTTCTTTTATGCAGTTATGTTCTATGGGTAGTCCTGGTCATATTTGTGTGGGTTGTTCCTAGTCGGCGTCCAGGGGGGAAAGAGTTAAATAGTTTGGATTTAAAATATTCTCCTTGGAGTTTACATGGAAATAATAATTCTGAATTGAGGTTTACATGGAAAAATCGTTAAATCACCTGTATTTAATTCCGCTCAGCGTCTGGGGATTTGGAAGGTTCTGATTGAACAAAGACACCAACATATTTACATCGACCAGAAGAAAACACACACTTCAGCTGCTACTGACTTTTCTGTCATCTCGGTTTGTTGTTACTCCACGGACACAAACACGATCCAAACTTTTTCAGCAGTGGTTCCGATGATAATTGTGCAGCAGTTGGAGAATTGTCTCATCAAGCGAGAAGGGAAGAGTGTCGGAGAAGAGAGGAAGAAGACAAAGTGAGTGTGAGGCTGCTCTACCTCAGCCCACTCCCACATCCCACTCACAAATCCAAAGAGACGTGGATCAAAGACCGAAGACAGGACTGGTGGAGCCGGATCGTCTGGATCACGTCAGAAGGACGACACAACGAGCATGCACCGAACGACCGGGATTATTATTAAGAAGAATAAACATTTACATGATCAAGGAGTAAATTAATTCAGCTTTAAAATCGGAAGAGACCACCCACTTACTTCAGAATTAAGTTTAATTCTGAATAATCATTTTCATTACCTCCGCCAAGGAGGTTATGTTTTTGCCGGCGTTTGTCTGTTTGTTTGTCTGTCTGTTTGTTTGTTTGTTTGTTTGTCTGTTAGCAACATAACTCAAAAAGTTATGGACCGATTTTGATGAAATTTTCAGGATTTGTTGGAAATGTGAAAAGGAAAGAACAGATTTCATTTTGGGGTGATCCGGAAGAAATCCTGGATTCTGGATCACTTTGAAATTTTTAGTTAACATTGTGGTAAATGGGGCCAAAAAATTTGTTTCTGAATATCTCGGTTAATTATTGACCAAACCCCATGAAATTTGACTCAGGGATGGACAATGGGAATTCATATTCCAAAGGCTGATCCAGATCTGATCCAGAAGACTGATTTTATCGCAATTTATATAAAAAATTGGGGTAGTCCTTGGCGGAGGTCTGCGCTCTCTGACTGCTTTTCTAGTTAGAATTGTATTTGTCTTGTATTGTCTGTATGTATTTATTTATTTTGGGCAAGTAAAGATTTACATTAAGTGAAATCATAATAGAAATGAAAATAGCCACAACAAAAAATTGGCACAAAAAGGAGTGGGAAGAAGAAAACTTATTTAATACCAACCCCACTTTTCTAACACAATGAGTTTTCTTTTGCATTTTTCAGACATTTTGTATTAAACTATATAAACTATTTACAAGTGCAGATGATGAGACACTGTTATGGTTTGGTAACAGAATATAAGCCTAACAACAATGGTAACAGACAACAGCTAAGTAATGGTAACAGACAGCACAAACCAACAAAAGTAAGAAAACAACAAACATAAAGCAGCATTACAGAGGAAGTATTGTTCTAATATTATGACCCTTTCTCTATTTACTGTGACCAGACCATGTGTTTATATAACAACTTGAATTTATGGATATGTTGGCATTGCTTGAGACGTGGATCCAGACTGTTCCAGAGTTTTACACCACATATAGACACACACAAACAAGTAGTTCAAACATTTGGCAATTTGAAATGTCCATACTCTAAAATAATACGTTCTCTGTCTCATTTTGAAAAAGCTTTGAAGATGACTTGGTGGTAAATTGTTGCATGCTCTGAATAAAATTACTAGTGAATTAAGTGTTTATGTGGTCTTCATGGAATTCATTTAATTAAATTATTTTTAAATGTACAGTTTGTGTTAAAAGAGCTGAAACTTGCACTCTTTTAACAAAGGAACTACAGTCACATCTGAACCTGTGTCTCCAGAGCTCTAACCTGCAGATAGAGAACCTCCAGAATTCCCTCCCTGAGCTGCAGAGGCTGCACTAGCACTGACTCATGACTGGTGTGGTTTAGTAGCCTGATTCATCAGCCGGTTTCACTCCATGGAAACGGCCTGACATCGCAACATTAGGATTCGTTCGCTGAACGGTAGGCAGGTACTTTTTTATCTAATGTCGTATGTAATGTGCCAAATCCCATAGGAAGAAGAACAATAACGTCTTTCCCCTTGATAAAATTCACCAATCATTTTCTTTGTTCCAGTTTTAAACCCTCGATCTCGTGAATCGTTGCCAACACAGAATGTCTGTCTTCATCTACGTCCATCTCGACGCTTTGTTTACTGTTGTGCTGTTCCACAAAAGGGACCCAGACAGACGCGACGAGTTTGACGTCATGGCTTCACAGCTCACAGCTGATTGGCCGGTGTGAGGTCTACAACTTCCGAGGGTTCTTAAAATCCCTCTAGTTTATTCTGATTCCTGACCTAGTCAGTGGAGAGAAATGAAATTGCGCAGAGGCACTAGGTGGTGACAGCCTGGGTGGGGGTTTAGGGGGTTTAGGGAGTGACCGTTCAGATCAGAGAGAGAGATTTTAAGTTTAAACACACTGGATTTAAGTATTTAAACTGGCAACACAAAGACGAGACTCATGTGAGCTTCATTCTACTTTCTGATTGGACAATCGTCTGGAACCAAAACACTAAATTAGAACATAAAGAAGTTGTGTCCAGCGTTTGCATAAGTAATAAATCAGTCAGTCAGATCTATATTGGATCATGTTTTCCTCAGATCAGTTTACACAGTGAGGTCATGTTCATGGAATTTAAAATCATACCATTCAATACTAAATTATAACATGGTTAAAAATCAGACTTGTATAATACGTCTCCTCTAAAGCCCTCATGACAAATGGGTCATTACCACTCTGACCAAACCAGAAGCTGAGATGGATGAACTCATAATGGGAACACATATTTCTCATCTCTGACAAAAACATCCTGTCCGAGCATTTGAGGACAGACTCCCAGCTGCTGTGGCCTCCCCACTTCCACAGGAGCCCGAGAGGAGCCCGCGAGGAGCCCACGAGGAGCCCACGAGGAGCCCACGAGGAGCCCGATGGAGCTGCAGGAGCGTGGGTGATGTTCTGAAGCTGAGCCAGCAGAAGATGACAGACTGAGCTAAAACCAGGAGACGCTAATTTAAGAGTCCAGGATTTATCACGAAGAACATCTCCGGCGAGCAGAGGAGGAGAGAGGAGAGAGGAGCAGAGAGGAGGAGAGAGGAGGAGCCAGGGCACACACACACACACACACACACACAGAGCAAAGGGTGTATTGCTCAAATATGTCCTCAGGGTTAAAGCTGCACTATGCCACTTTTTGCTACCTGGAGATGACAACTTACAGGTCACATCTGGGGAGAGGAGACTCTGCTCAGAATAAGAATGTGTGAGTTGGTGCAACAGGTTCTAGGTCAGACCTGGGCTTTGTGCAACTTCGGCGTCACATACGGCCTTTTGCTCGACTCTGACCGACACGTTTAAGATCATTTTGGAATTATGAAATAAACATGTTCATCTGATCTCATACATGGACTAAAGCTGCTTTTATTTTAGAAGTGTGTTTTAAATGACATTTTTTGTAAGACAGTCTCACTTTTTCATTGCTTAGTCAGAACATAAACTCTTCCCAGTCTGAGCAGCTCATCAGAACAATGATACTTATTGCTTTTTTTTAAAATAAAGAAATGCATTTCATATTATGCAGAACTGATCTAAGCATTTTGACTCCACAACATTTTCTGTTTCTCAGTCCAATGAGGTTCATTTTGCCTTCTGATAATTTATGGTGTTAGGTTCTTTTTCAGACCAAGAGTTTCTCACGTGGCCCAATAGGAAAAAGAATTGCCCACCCCTGCTCTAGGTTATAAAATCATAAAACATAAAATAAACAACCTATTCAAATAGTATAGGCTACCTAAGGGCCCGGTCATGCAGAAGTAAACATCAAGGCCAAAAATTCAAGTTAATGCATCTGATATAAAAATGTATTGAACAGATACATATGTACTCTAGTTTATGAAACTGTTGACCTTTTTTCTGTACCATTTTTGGTTCTAAAGTTCCATATGTTTTAAACAGACCATGTATGAAACATGGAACAAAAATTATTTCCTAAATTTCAAAGACCTGAAAATCATGTAAATAAATGGATGTATTTCATCATATCTTGTGTTATTCCATCTTTGAACTGTTGATGAAGGTACATGATTTTTTTTTTTTATGAATTTAAAATGATAAAAATTTGCTTGGAAGGACTGACATATTTTATAGAAATAGTTTCCTTTCATTTTGAAGTAATATTAAAGTATTCGGAAGAAAAAAGCGACAAATGATGTAAAATCCTGCACCTTCTACTTGTTTGCACAATTTTCCCTCCGTTACTTTTCCCTCCGTTACCATGACCTTTCTTAATAAAAAAATCTCATTAGTCAAAAAGTAAGAGGTTTTTCAACCTAATCTTGTACCATATGGTAGAAAACTATATGAAGCAAATATTCAAACCAGTTTGTTAAGGATATGGAAGTGAGAACCAAGAGTTATCACTGTTTGGATTTATTGCCCAAAAAGTGCTGCATATTTCATTCCCTCTGTTACCAAAATGAGTTTTTAAAATTTTTTTGTCAACAACTTGAAAGAATATCACAGGTTTAACTTGACCCTGTTGGAGTGTAACTCTTTCCTACATTCTGATACTTTACTTATTTCAATAGTCCCTCTAGTTTCTGAATAAGAGACATTTGAATGTCAAAAATCTGCCCCTGTTTCCCTCCGTTACCACTTGACCAGACCCCTAATTATTTTTATATGTAGATGGTTTAGTTTGTGGCAGTTTTTTTCTCTGTTTATCCTGTCCCAACATTAGCATTAGTGTTAGGTATTGAGACACAAACAAGTCTCTTTGTAAACACAGGAGTGTCCTCTGCTCAAGTATTCGTTTGATTTGTGGACTTTTAAACAGACATCCACCCCCTGTGCACGGCCTTATCTTTAAATATTTATTCATTTTAACACGACTCAGCCTAAAACCCCACAGATACACAACTGGACAGGAAGTGGTGACACTAACAGTGGAGTTGCTGAGCTCTGTTGTGAGCAGAGGGTTTTGTACATGCCTTGTGTGGTGTTATTTATGATTTTAATACCTGTGTGGTTGTGTGTTGTGTAGGGTGACCATTATTTGTGAAAACCCAGACACTTTACCGGGGGTGGGAGGTGGGGTCTCAACATTGAGCTACAGTCGTCTCTCGCTATGCATGTTTTTTTTTTACACACAGGTGGGTCAGGACTAAACCAGGTTTAAACCAGGACTAATCTTGGACTTATGAGAGAGAACCCCGAGCAGTTTGTCTGCAAAGCGCGACGGGCAATTGCCCGTGTTTACCTCCGTGAGGTGAGGAGCTCTCCATCAGTCCTTTCTCCTGCGGTCACCTCCGAGTGACCACGTCCTGACAGTCAATCCTGTTTCACTTCTGTTTTACTCCTGTTTTAGTCCTAGTTCAGTCCTGGATTAGTCCTCCTCTTTAGTCCTGGAATCAGTCCTGGGTTAGTCCTGGTTTGGTCTTAGTTAGCGGGTGCGGTGTTGTAACGGGCGTGCGCGGTGCTGTACTGCGGGTCTCTAAAAATGAACCCGTGCAGGACGCTGCACTGTTGGGCTCCATTACGGAATAAATGAATCTTCAGTTCGTTACATAAAGAAGGAGGAAAATAGCAAAAGGACGACAGCGGCAATAAGTTTTAAGAAGGAAGTAAAAAGGGTTGTAACTGTCCTGTCTAAAAAAAGTGTATAAAGTTTGTGCTGAGGGGTTTTACTGACTTAAAACAGATAGAATCATTGTAAAATATGTGATCAGCACACGGGGCCTCGACGGGGCATGTGCCTCAAGGAGCCCCCGGAGCCCGTGACGAGCAGCAAGAAAAATAAAGTAAAGTAACTATTGTGACTGAAAACAAGATGAAAGTTACAAAGAAACACTTTCAACTAGGGGTGTGCAGAAATATTGAAATATCGATATATCGTATCGTTCAATGTGATGATACAGTATCGATATTGTGGGCTGCTGTATCGATATATCACCAAGAGTCTTTTTTTGGTATATTTTACTAAATTATTTTGTTACAGCTACAGTTTTGTTGCTTGTTTAGAGGAAGGAAACTTGTTGATGTGACACATTTGACATTTTCACTGTTTTGATGATTAAAATGTTTGTGTTTCATATGAACTTTGCACAAGAAGTGGTTTAACAAACACTTTAGTATCACAGCCATGATTTAGCCTTTATTGTTTATTGGACCGTATCGAACTGATTTGAAATATATCGTATTGAATTATATCAAATCGTAAGCTCACTGTATCGAGATATGTATCGTATCGTGGCCTATGTATCGCGATATGTATTGTATCGGCAAATTTTGAATGATACCCAGCCCTACTTTCAACAGCTGTGTTTGAATAAATATAAGTCAGTTTTATTGTGAATATATTTGACATCGATTTGCTCATTTTAAAACTTTTAAAACCAGTTGTTCTGTTTATCATCAGCTTATTGACCAGCATATTCAGTTCTATTTCAATTTTGTTATACTGTATATTATTGAATTATTCACTTGTATATTTATAGCGTGTTTCGATCTATTACAATCACCTTATTATAACTACACTTGAATTAGCCTCAGTACAGCGTGAACAGAGACTTGAATCATTTCTTCATGATGAGTTAAGTCTAATTAAAGTGTCGTTATTATTAGTGTTATCACAGAGGAGCCGGTGTGTTCTCGGTCTGACGTCTGCGTGTACTCGGCTGCTTTAGAGATGTGTTAAAATGGAGCCGGGGCCCGGGACAGAAGAGATACCAGAGAGACCCTGATAACACAGAGAGGAGCAGTTCAAAACCAGCAGCAGATATGAAAGAGCAGGAGATATGAAAGGGGGCAGCAGATGTGAGAGGAGGTAGAGCTTCAAACGTTTGGTGGACTTGAACAAATCAGCTGGGAGCCGTACAAGATGGAGTGTCATGAGTTTGAAATCTCAGGCCTCACGACGATCCAGTGTGATGTTCAAGTTTAGCACTTTATTGTCCCATAGGGAAATTTGCCCACTGCATTTGACCCGTTCTTCAATACAGCTGGAGCGACCTGTCAGGAGCAGTGGACCCACCTCCAGATCTTCAGCTGGTCTTGGTCAGGACTAACTTAAGGCCGAGTATAGTTCTGCGTCGACCAAACACACCCTGCCGCTGTCACCTTGTCGCTGTCGATTGTGATTTATGGATCTGCGTTGAGTTCTAAGCACCGCCGTGTAATTCACCACCACAACACTAGGGGACTAGGATTTGGCGTTCGTGTTTACCAGGGGTCAGCAAACTTAAATACTCAAAGAGCCATTTGGACAGAAAAGAAAACACCCAGAGCCGCAAGAATCTTTTCACTCTAAAATGAGGGTAACACTGCATATCTTTTTTTTTTTTTTTACACTGTATTAATTGTGTCCTTTTTAAGTCCAACAGGGCAGTCTTTTTTTCAGCATTTAGTTTATGCAAATGAGCCATGTGGTTTTAAGTTTCATTTCAGTAAAACGTAAACAAATGTGTCAAAGTTGCATTAAACACATTATTACTGAATGTATATTGAAAGAAAGGAAAGCAGAGTACAGGAAATGAGTATGTGTAAATGTGCACCGCTTCCCCTGCCATCTGCATCGTTTCAATGTGTAGTTAGAAAATTCCGGAGGTGCATGTTGACGTAGACTCTGTATGTTGTGACGCAGACGATGTTGACGCTGGACTGTAAATTGGGCTTGAGCTGGAGGATTTGAACTTTTTGTGTGTTTTGTTGATGTGAGAAACAAGAGTGCCCCCAGGAAACTCATCCAGACACAGAGAGAACATGCAAACTACACACAGACACAAGGCAGAACATGCAGAACAGAACTCTGCACAGACACAAGGACAAGATACAAACTCAGCTCAGACAATGGGAGAACATGCAAACTCCACACATGCACAGACACATGCACACAAGTAGAGCATGCAAACTCTACCCAGACACAAATAGAACATACAAACTCCACAAAGACACAAGTAGAACATGCAAACTCCACACAGATATAAGTAGAACATGCAAACTCAACACAGAGACAGTGAGAACATGCAAACTTCACACAAACACAGGGAGAATGTGGAAACTTCACACAAACACAGGATGAACATGCAAACTCCACACATGCACAGTTAGAACATGCAAACTCCATACATACACAGTGAGAACATGCAAACTCCACACATACACAGTGAGAACATGCAAACTCCACACAGACACAAGGACAAGATACAAACTCCACTCAGACAATGGGAGAACATGCAAACTCCACACATGCACAGACACATAAGTAGAGCATGCAAACTCTACCCAGACGCAAGTAGAACATGCAAACTCCACACAGAAATGCCTCGGAACCTTCTGAGTCAACAGTGCAGCCACCTCAGTCAAATCCTTTATGTCTCCCTGTGTTTTCTAGAGAAGAGACTTGGTCACAAGTCGTAGATCTTCTGGCCCATATGGAAAAGGTTTAGACAAATCATCCACCATTTGAACATGTTTTATCTGAATCCTAAAATATTTGTATATGACAGTGAAAACACTTACAAGATCTTTGGTAAATATGTGCAGCATGAAACATATAAAACTTTGTAACCTGCAAGAGCTGAACATGACACTAATCCCACACACAATGTCCTCACAAGTGTTGGACAAAGGTCATTTATACCACAGAATCACAGAAAAACAAGTGAAATGATGATTGTTTCCTTAAACTCAAGTGCTGTGTTGTGTGTATGAGAGTGAGAAAGAAAATTATCACAGTGTGTGTGTGTGTGTGTGTGTGTGTGTGTGTGTGTGTGTGTGTGTGTGTGTGTGTGTGTGTGTGTGTGTGTGTGTGTGTGTGTTGGGCAGTATGGGGGTAAACACAGTAATGTAAATATTGCATTAAAACCTTAAAAAACATCTTCCACTGATCTCACAGTGAACAAACATCAGGCTGTAAAAATATTTTTACTCTGCAAAATCCTAATTATTACAAAGTTCTATACTGACTTGTAATATTCCAAAAAGCAGCTACACACTTCTGTTTTTTTCACATGCCTCAACTGACAAGACGTCATATCAGTTACAAATACCAAGGTACTTGTAATTTTCCTCAATATCTGTTATTGTTCTCCCTGGACTCAGCAGTTAGTTTGCTCAGTTGGTAAGTTACTGGATTTTTCACATGGTCAACCTGGGTTTGAATCCCCCTTCAGACTCTGATTGTTTATTCTGCAACATATAATTAAAGAATACAAACATTACATGGAACATACAAAGAAAATGTAGTTTATCATGCACATTACCTGTAAATGTCATGCAAAATGTTCACTTTATCTTTACTAGTTTTACATAATATAGTTGTATGAGAAAAATGTAAAAGGAGCCACTTTCAGGAGTAAACCACACATGACACATATTAACCTTATATAAAGATTTACTACAAAGACACTGGTAAATTCTTATTTTTTTTTTCCAGTTTTTCCATATGGAGGACTGGACTTGAGAGGAGATCAGGACTGGAGGGATCACAGGGGGTGAGAGAGGGTGAGGGGGAAGTAGAGGAGTGAGGAGTGAGGAGGAGGTGGAGGTGGAGGAGGATGAGGAGGGTGAGGAGGAGGTGGAGGTGCGTGTCTGTGGAGCTTCAGCGTCACCTCCACACAGACAGAGCTTATCTGAACACCACAGAGCAGAACAGCAGCAGCACAACTTAAAGAGCAGGGCACTCTGCTCTTATCACCAACACGACAAGATCAACACGGCTCTGCTCAAGTGGACCAATAAAAGAACACAAAACAAATCACATCAGATGAAATAGAACTGTTGGATTTATTTACATTTACTGTTCTAATGTCTTTTCCTCATCACAAACAGACCTGGAGTTGTGTTTTGTTTCATTCACACACAACACACAAACCCTGCACATTTAGACTGAGTTCTTCTCTCAAAGTGAAAATAGTCCACTGCCAGTCCAATGAGGTTCATTTGGTCTTCCAATATTTTATGTTATTAGGTTCTTTTTTCAGACCTAGAGTTTTGTTTCATACCTGACAGTTTTGACTGCTCACTAGCGCTCTTCCTCAGAGTGGTCACGTGATGTTGCTGTGACGTGCATCACATGACCACAAACAAAACTCTAAGTCTGAAACAAAAAACCTAATTACATAAAATGCTCCACTGTGTTTTTAAGATCCATACACCTTCATTAGAATCATATGGATGATTTCAGCCCTGGAATTGTGGATCTCTACTGAACTAAAGGTAAAAGGAAATGCTTTAAAATTACTACGACATCACAAGGTGGAACAGGGCACTTTGAGCTTTGGAGATGTAGACAGGCCTGATTCATCAGCCAGTTTCACTTCATAGAAACCGTCTGACCTCGCAGCATTAGGATTCTCGATGGTAGGCGGGTACTTTTTTATTTAACCAACCGCTGCTATTTGGTCGTGATGTATGGAATGCGCCAAATCCTGTAGGAAGAAGGACAATAACGTCTTTCCCCTTGATCAAATTCACCAAATATTCTATTTGTTCCGGCTTTAAATCCTCGATCTCGGGAATCGTTGCCAACACAGAATATATGTCTCTTCGCTGATTGGCTGGTGCCTGAACTCACACTTCCGGGGTTTTTGCGAACCATCTAGTATATTCTGATTCCTGACTTAGTTACTGGAGAGAAATTAAATTGAGCGGAGGAATTAGGTGGCACCAACCTGGCTAGGAACAAAGAGAATTTGGTTTGGTGAATTTTATCAAGGGGAAAGACGTTATTGTCCTTCTTCCTATGAGATTTGGTACATTACATATGTCACGACCAAACAGCAGTGATTGGTTAAATAAAAAAAGTACCCGCCTACCAATGAGTGAACGAATCCTAATCCTGCATGGTCAGACTGTTTCCACAAAGAAACCAGCTGATGAATCAGACTAGTCGGTAACTACACCAGAAGTTGTCATCACATATTTCCAAACGTTTTCTTGGTTTGTGACATAAGCGTGAATAGAGAGTATCGGGGTTGTGTGTTTTCTGGGTTCCAGGTGAGTATTTCACTGTAAAAAGATGCAGATTTTCAGATAAACTTTGAGCTCTGTATTTCAATGATGATTTAGTTTCTGCTGCTCTGTACTCGTGTCTCACCAAACAGGTTTTAACCAGTGTTTATCAGACAAGTGTCCCGTAGTGTCCTCTTCCTCACTCCTCCTCCCTCCTCTCTCCGCTCTGATTGGACGCTCCTCCATGTCCCGCTCTGACAGTTTGACGTGTCTCTGGTGCCCTGTTAGCTCCGTCCCGGACACTGCTCTTCCAGAGGTCAGCAGGGGTCAAACGCACACTTCCTCCTCTTCCTCCACAGTACATCATCACACCCACACTGAATATGCTCAGAACAAACTCTGACAGTGCGCGGCTCTGTGTGGAATATTTCTGCATTAAAGGAACTGTATGTACCCTGAGCTTTAACATTGTAAAAACTATCATCTATAATCACAACTCAACCTGTGTCTCCAGAGGCTTCACCTGCACAGAGAAGATACAAGAGACCTTTCACATTTCAGGTTTAAACCAAAAGGATTTCTGCTTTCATACTGGCAATACAAATAAGAGAGTCATGTGAGGCTCATTCTGCTTTCTGATTGGATGAAATCAAAACACCAAAATTATAACATAGTCAATATCATGTCTAAAGGTTTTGTAATAAAGAAACTAGTATTACAGTTATTACAAGTACAAGTTCTTTTTGAACGTGGTTACCTCTTCTTTGAGTACACAGTTAGGTCATGATTAAGGAATTTAAAGCTCCCATGATGCTATTTTCTAATGTTCTAATGTTGTTTCCTCGTCACAAACAGACCTGGAGTTGTGTTTTGTGTCATTCACACGTTAAACACACAAACCCTGCAGATTTAGACTGAGTTCTTAATAGAGTTCTCCACTGTGTTTTAAACTCACAGAACTCTAATAAAATCTGTAGGTGAACCAAAGATGGTGTCTTGTTGTTTTCAGTGGCCTGTACTCAATGGCGCATGTGCACAAAAATCATTTTCTGTTTCACATTTACTTCCTCAATCCTAGCGAGCTCCTCCCACCAGTGTGACGTCTTGTAATGTGCACGGCGAGAAGCTTTTGGACCAATCAGAGCGAGAACTGCTGGGGCGGTGTTAGTGCGGGCTCGGCTAAGTCTTACAAAGGTCTCTTTTAGACGCTTTGAGGATTTAAAAATGTTAAAAAGTTGATGTTGTGAAAATAGAAAAGAATCCTACAAAATCTGACCTTTGAATTCCCAAAAATGCATTTCACTTCAATGGGAGAATTCTTTCTGGGCCCAAGCTCCAGCGAGCTGCAGTACCTGGAGCAACCACTAGTCTGTCTGGAGCCCGGACAAAGGTCGAAGCAGCTTATCCCGTTTTTAATATAGATCCATGTTTAAACTCCACACACCTTTACTAGAATCATTTGTATAATTTCAGCCCTGGAGTTGTCAATCTCTAGTGAACTAAACATAAAAGGAGCTGTTCACTTGAAAACTCCCACTTCATGACATCACAAGGTGGAACAGAGCATTTTGAGTTTTGGAGATGTAGAAAGAATAATAATAAAGAGTTACTCAAATGTGTGAATGAAACAAAACCAACCTCCAGGTGTGTTTTTGAGGAAATGACAACACTTCAACATTGCTTAAAGCTCACAAAAGTCAATTTAGCGTAATATAGAACTTTTAAAATACACATTAAAGACTTTGACAGAAACACCTACAGCTGCATACATGATATTCTTATAAATTGGTGGAGGTGTACGGTGGAAAAATAGCAGTTGGTGTGTGTCTCTATTGCCTCTAGTCTGTGTGAAGTCTGTGTGCGCTTACATCCCGTGGTCTATAAGAGCATGTACGTATATATGTATGTATGTATGTATGTATGTATGTATGTATATACAGTCCCTGACAAAAGTCTTGTCGCTTATCCATTTTGTAGAAACAAAGGCTTATAACCTGACTTTAAATTAATTGATTGGTTTTAGAAATGTCTCATATGAAGCTAAAACCCTCCCAAATTATGCTCAATAAACTAAAATAAATTTGCTTCACTGAGGAAAGATTGATCATTTAATGAACACAGAAAGGTCAGATTTTGGCAAGACAAAAGTCTTGTCGCCTTGTCACACGATGCACCCAATCCTAGATTACAGCCTCATCTGTGATCAGTTACTGATCAATCAATTAGTGGGTGTGTATAAAAAGAACCCCAGCACACCAGACCTTCACATCAACTGCAACTTGACCTCTGACAACATGCCTAAGATCCACCCTGAGACCAAAGCGTTAATTATCAAGAGGCTGAAGACCAGATCCACTGCTGAGGTGGTGACACCTTCAATGTGTCTCAGCGTCAAGTACAAAGAATAAGAAAAAGATCTGAAATGACTGGAGATGTTTTTGACAAGCCCAGGTCCAGTAGACCCCGCAAGACAACTGCTCGGGAGGACCGTTTGTTGATTCAAAAATCCAAGGCCCCTTTTCCACTGCAGCAGACTCCACCAGGCCTGGTCACCTCAAGTCCCTGTGTCAACCACAAACAGTTTGTACAATTCTGTCTCGAAAATGGCCTCCATGGTCGAATCAGTGCACAGAAACCAGCACTAAACAAAAGGCAATTAAAAAACCGTGTGGCACTTGCCAAGGCCCACAGCCTGTAAAAGGATGGACACTGGAAAAGTGGCAGAAGGTGGATTTCTCAGATGAATCCTCGGTTGAATTACATCACAGCCGCCGCAAATATTGCAGGAGACCAACTGGAGCCACATGGATCCAAGATTCACCCAGAAAACAGTTAAGTTTGGTGGTGGAAAAACCATGGTCTGGGGTTACATCCAGTCTGGGGGTGTGAGAGACATTTGCAGGGTGGAAGGCAAATATCAATAACCTAAAATATCAAGAAGTATTAGCTCCTCTTACATTCCCAACCATAAAATTGGTCAAATTTTGCAGCAGGATGGTGCTCCATCACATACTTCTATCTCTACATCAAAGTTTCTCAAGGTGAAGAAGATCAAGGTGCTCCAGGACTGACCAGCCCAGTCACCAGACATGAACATCACTGAGCATGTCTGGGGTAGAATGAAAGAGGAAACATGAAGGCAAAACCAAAGAATCTTGATGAACTCTGGGAGGCATGTAAGACGCTTTCTTTGCTATTCCTGATGACCTCATCAACAAATTGTATGAATCATTGTCGAACCACATGGATGTGTCCTTCAAGCTCATGGAAGTTATACAAGATCTCACAGCACCACTACTGGATCTCACAGCACCACTACTTCATTCACTGACATTATGCAACATATTTTTGTATTTGAAGTAAATTATTTGTTAAATTTTCTGCAGGTGACAAAACTTTTGTCTTGCCAAAATCTGACCTTTCTGTGTTCATTAAATGACCTCAAATTGAAGCTTTTCTCAGCAATTTTTAGATGAGATTAAAATTTATTAATTGGATTAATTAATTACAGATATATTTGGGGAGGTTCAATATGAACATTTCTTAATCGCATGACAGCACTACTCATACATCTATGAGCCTACAATAGCGAAAAAGGGCCATATTACACATCCATGTAGAATGTAAATTACCGATTTGTTAATAGACCTGTATACCAGTGTTAGCCCCAAATTTCGTCTTAGCGTTAGCCATCTATCACCACAAACTATGAAATACCAGGACTGTTTTGAAGACTTACATATCAACTCACGTTCACCAGAGCCTGATTTAGAAAATTGCCACATGTAGAATTGTTTTGCATTGTTCAAATCGTTAGCCGCATGAAGTTATATGCTAACGACCGCGTAATAAACAGTGAATCTAACGCATGCTGACAATAATAAGAAAAATAAAAGAGGGCCAATTTGACAAGAAACCCCTAGGAGTTTATGTTCATCCAGAGCCACATTCCTGCATACAGTGAACTTTAAAGACTAGTGCTTATTGACACATGGTAGACCGTGACCTCAGCATCAAGCACCTCACAAATAAAGGTACTTTGTGTCAGGACCTGATAAAACTTTTACATTTATTGTCCTGAGTATATATTTAATGAATACCTTTATACATGGTTATGCTATTACCATGATGAGGCCAGAACTTGTTTGTAACAGTGTGACTGAAGAAATAGGAGTAATAGGGCTACAGAAAGATATTGTATGCACCATCACCTTGCCCAGATCTCTCACTTAACTAGATCTTGATTCTTGCTAAAATATACATCGACTGTTGGTACACCTCATAATATAGAACAATGTACTAAAACATGTTAACGTAATAAAGTGTATTCCAGATAGTAGTGTCCTGTTACATGCCTCCTTAAGATATAAATTATATTGCAATTTCAAGACAAGTCAACTGCTTTTGGAGTGATCTGACTGTGTGATGAAGGCAGTACCATGTAGAAAAAAGTCAATGGGCGAAACAGTGACATTTTCATATTTTAATTGAACGTTGTCAAAAATGGGTGGGGGGGGACATATAAATAATGATATATCTTACCTTTATTTGTGTCTGCCGAAGTCCGAGGTCCAGCTAGCCATGCAAGAAGCACTTGCCAAATCAACCAAACACCACTCCCTGTTTGTTTAATTGGCGGCATTTTCTTAATTCATGGGAACGATTTGGCTAAAATGCGGAAACGATTTAATCAAAACGTGCGAACGATATATCTAAAACATGTGAACAATTTAGCTAAAGTGTGGGAATGAATTATATATTGTGGGAACGAAATAGTAATTTGAGGCAACGATTTAATATCTTTTTTCGCGTACGTCATCGGGATGTCATCGGGCGGGCTCCGTGCATTTCTAAAACCAATCGATTAATTTAAAGTCAGGTTATAAGCTTTTGATTCTACAAAATGGATAAGCGACAAGACTTTTGTCAGGGACTGTATGTAGTCTATATGTACATGACTGCATGCCACGTGGGGCTGTGGCTCTGACTTTGGGGAAAAATAAGTACAAACCCAGACTCTACTGAAAAAGACACCAAGTATTTTAATTTATTGACCAGTGACCAGTGCCAGACTTTTTATTTTGCTGCCAGATTTCACTATGAGAGCAGAGGATATGTTCTGGTTAAACAGGGGTGTGTGGTGGCAGAGTGGTTAGCTTTGCAACAGTGGTGGAAGGTAATGAAGTAAAATTAGTAAAGTATTGTAAAAGGAAGTATAAGTATTTTTTGTAACTGTGTGATACGTCCTTAAAAGGCTGAATGTGTATTTTTAACATGTTTGTAATTTGAACAAACTGAAATATACAAATAAAACCAGTTAGGAAAAATATATATAGATTCATTTGTTTCTGTTGAACAAAATTCAGCACAAATCCATATTGAAATCACTCCATTTGAAACTTGATTAGAGCTCAAAATCTGCTAAATACTATACTTTTACTTTTTACTCTTTAAAGGTACATCACAGACCTTTCTGGTGAAGGGTCCTTTACCTACTTATCTCCATCTGTTGCTTTGTCTAGAATGTTCCACAGTATAGATTAAACCCATCTATCACGAGGGAGACCAGTAGGTTACAACACTACACTACATGAAGAAATGCTACATGGATATGTTGAAAGTCATACCGTGGAACATTTGAGGGAAAACACTAACACAGACATGTCAAAATCAGGCCCGAGGGCCAAATTTGGCCCGTAATATAATTACATTTGGCCCACAAGATCATATCAAATCTGTATTAGAGCTGCCCGCGGGCTACAGATAGACTATAAAGACATTATTCATTTAAAATGTTCTTGTTATTTTATATTCTGCTTCTTCTGGATTCAATGTTTCAAGGGCCCATCTCATGCAAAATCAACTTTTCAGAGCTTTCTACCTTTATAAGAGTGATGTGTGGGCCTTGTATATGTCACCCAAGTGGTTTTTAGATTGATTCTGTGTATTTTTTTTAACAAATTGCAGTGTATTTCTGCCACCCTTCCACGTGACAACGAACTAAAGCTGCTACACCTATGACGCATCTGACGTAACAGAAAGCGCCCAGTTTTTAATTTTAGCCTCTGTGAATTTGAGTTTGAAACCTCTGCTAACTTCTCCATGGAGGCAAGCAGGTAGTGGACCCTCCACCAGAAAAGTTATGCCATGCACCTGTTAAGTATTTTTTTAAACAGGTATGTTAATATTTTTACTTGTATAGGTTTTCATGTGACTTTTACTTGAGTATCTTTTGCTCCAGTATCTGTACAAGATGGAGTACTTCTTCTACTATTACTTTGCGTATATATCTGCATTCACCTTGTCTTTTTTTTTTCTTTTTTCTTTCTACTGCTCCCGCCTCATAGGAAAACTGTATAAGATACTTCACCCATAAGTACCATGCCCACACTGACACCTCCAGTTCCTAATAGATACCAGCAGATGCTTTGCAGTAGCAGCAGTATCTCTGAATTACTTGCTCTTGTTTTCCATTCTGTGTAAAGTTTCTCAAATCTAAAATGTCTTCCATTGGTTTAGTTTGACTGTGGGCATGATCAGTCATGCATTCGTGTCATCACTGCTCCATATAGGCTAAGTCACAAACCAGGAAGACATTTGTTAAGATGCTATGACAACTTCTGATGTACCTACCGACTGTGATCAAACCCACTGAAGTAAATGTGATCAGTGGTAAAATGAAGACTGCAGACATATGTGATGTTTGGAATCATCTGGAATTTGGCATCTCATCCCTTTGAATCGCAGCCGAACCTAACGGAACACTACAATGACATGGAGATGATTGTAATTTTTCTTAGATTTTGTCAGACTTACTACCGCAAACGGAACCCACCAGAAGTTGTCATATCATATTTCCAAACGTCTTCCTGGTTTGTGACGTAAGCGTGAATAGAGCCTACTGTACTCCTGTTGGGGGTCCATCACCTGCTTGTTTCTATGGATACGTCATTGCTCTGCCTGGAATGTTCCGCAGTGGGACATTGAACATCTCTACTTTACATTTATTCAATTACAGGTGGTTTTATAGCTCAAAAGCACCTAGAAAAACAAATATTCTGACTGTGAGCGGGGTCGCCTCTCCACAGATCTGACCTGTAACTTGATCTGGTGAAGATAGAAAGGGTTAATACCATACTGAGAAAATTCCAGACAAAACAATAACTCCAATCTCCATGGAGACAAGCATTTGATGGACCCTCCACCAGAAAAGTTACATTTAATTTCTGAATTCATGGCTAACCAATTCAAAACATTGCAGGGTAGTTGTACTTGTACTTGAGTGATATTATTTTGAAGTAACGTTACTCTGATTTGAGTACAGTTTGTGACTAGTTTACCACCTCTGTGTATCTTCACCACCAGACACTCCAGCAGTACCAGACGACATGAGAGGGAGCTAGAGGATCCTGACTGGGGTCCATGTTGTGGTCCACACCTCAGTCCCGGTGCCAGACTCTGCACTTTCCTCTGAGTTGAACCAGGGCCAGGGCCAGGTTACATCAAACTGTCCCACTGAAGAACCTGAGGAACATGGACCACAGAGACTTACACTTAGACTTAGACAAACTTTATTGAAACTTTATTAAATCATCTGGACACAGGAGCTCACACATCACAACATAATATAATAACAAAGAGTAAAAATATAAATGGTAATAATAAACTCTAAATAAGTATCCAAAAAAGAGCAAGAGACACATATTGAATCAAAATAAAATAAATAAAAAATAAGCAATAAAATATAAAAATCACAGCTTTATACAAGAGGTCATAATGAAAACAGTGCAAAAATGATATAATGATTGACAGGACATGGGGGGAGTTATTGTTCAGTTGTAGGGAGTATTATCTGTTCCATAAAGGTGAGTTGTTGTACAGTTGTAGGGAGTATTATGTTACATAAGGGCGAGTTGTACAGTTGTAGGGAGTATTATGTTACATAAGGGTGAGTTGTGGTACAGTTGTAGGGAGTATTATCTGTTACATAAGGGCGAGTTGTACAGTTGTAGGGAGTATTATCTGTTCCATAAGGGTGAGTTGTACAGTTGTAGGGAGTATTATCTGTTACATAAGGGTGAGTTGTTGTACAGTTGTAGGGAGTATTATCTGTTACATAAGGGCGAGTTGTACAGTTGTAGGGAGTATTATCTGTTACATAAGGGTGAGTTGTGGTACAGTTGTAGGGAGTATTATCTGTTCCATCAGGGTGAATTGTTGTACAGTTGTAGGGAGTATTATCTGTTCCATAAAGGTGAATTGTTGTTACAGTTGTAGGGAGTATTATCTGTTCCATAAAGGTGAATTGTTGTACAGTAGTAGGGAGTATTATGTTACATAAGGGCGAGTTGTACAGTTGTAGGGAGTATTATCTGTTACATAAAGGTGAGTTGTTGTACATTTGTAGGGAGTATTATCTGTTACAAAAGGGTGAGTTGTACAGTTGTAGGGAGTATTATTGTGTGGTTGTACAGGTTTATAATGCACCTTTAATGAGGGAATGATATATTAGTTAATATGTAGTTATTAAAGGTACAATATGTAAATTTGACGCCATGTTCTTGTCTCCATGGAGATATTGTCATTTTGTTTAGAAAGATCTTTGATGTTTTTTGGCCTAACAACATGAAACTTGGCACTGCACACACTCGTCCCATTAGGATAACACCCGCTAAATTTGAGATCGGCCGGATGAGCAGTTCGAGAGTTATGAGTGGAACAAACAAACAAACAGACAGATGTTTGTTGCATTAACATAAGATGTTCCTTGCCTACAGAGGGATTTCTATACTTTCCTTTGGAATAATTTAGCCCAGATTCCCAAATCAATTTCCTCACCGGACTATTTTAGAAGACAATTAAAACAAACCTTGATTTCTAATGATATTTAGCATCTGAACTACTGAAAGTCAACTTGTCTGTTCATGACCGTTGTGATAAAATCATGTTTATAGATGAGGTGATCTTATAAAACTGAAAAAGTCTTCTCATTCTCTCCTGTACATGTAATTTGTTTGGTTTCTACCTGTTTGAAATATTGTTTTTATTATATGTGCAAATAAAATCTAAATCTACTAGGAAGTGAGTTTAGTCATCTCGCTGAGTTCAGATTGGCGTGATTGACAGGTGGATGAGCCAATCACGGACAAGCATGGTCCATCCGTATCAAAGCAAATATGGCTGATCATGAGAGAAAAAGAAAAGAAGAAAAATGTGTTACGAATTTTGCTGAATCAATGAGCAAAGCACTAAACTTTGTTAATCTGACGGGAGGTTAGGTTAGGTTTGGTCGTACCTGTAGGTAAATTTGTTTTGCAGATTTGAGAGGCTGGTCCCACATTACATTAATCCACATTATGTACAATAATGTAACGTGAAAACACAATTACAAAATAAAGTGTTCCAGTGCTCCAGTGCAGAATTAGCGAGGCTGGCCCCACCTAGTGCCTCCACTCAATTTCATTTCTCTCCAGCGACTAAGTCAGAAATCAGAATACACTAGCACAGACATCAGACAAATTATATTTGGCCATAAGATCATATCAAATCTGTATTAGAGCTGCCCACCTGCTACAGATAAACTATAGAGACATTATTTACTTAAAATGTTATTATTTTATATGACGCTTGTTCTGGATTCAATGTTTAAGCAAAACTATGATTAAACATTTATTTATTAATAAGAAAAGGTTTAATATTACATATCTCTAAAGAAGAGAAAACATGCAAATGTCACAGAAATTTTTCAATAAATATTTAGTTTGACCCACGACTTAGTCCCAGTTTTTAATTTTGGCCCTTTGTGAATTTGAGTTTGACACCCCTGCACTAGACGGTTCACAAAAACCCCACAAGTGCAAGTTTGGAGACCAATCAGCGTAAGAGTCATTCTCTTTGTTCCTAGCCAGGCTGGCGCCACCTAATGCCGCTCAATTTCATTTTTCTCCAGCGACTAGGTCACGAATTGGAATACATTGAACAGTTTGCAAGAACCCTGGAAGTGTGAGTTTGGGCACCAGCCAATCAGCAAAGAGCCAGACATTCTGTGTTGCAATGATTCCTGAGATCGAGGATTTAAAGCTGGAACAAAGAGAATGTTTGGTGAATTTTATCAAGGGGAAAGACGTTATTGTCCTTCGGGAAAAGCTTAATATACCAGTTAGCCTTGTTAGCGGCGCATTACATACGTCATGACCAAATAGCAACGATTGGTTAAATGATAAAAAAGTCCCTGCCTACTGTTGAGCAAACGAATTCTAACGCTGCAAGGTCAGACGGTTTCTACGAATGAAGCTAGTGCAGAATGGTTTTGTTCCATAAATATGAATTAAATTCATCCATCATACGTGGCTAAGATCACAATATATATATATATATATATATATATATATATATATATATATATATATATATATATATATATATATATATATATATATAAACACTTTTCCAAGACAGTGTACTAAAATCGATACATAAATAGATTAAAATGCATTTGTAAGTGCAATAGCAGCTGGAACGACGCTCCTTTTAAAGTGAGAGCAAGTCCGTTTGGTTCTACTGGACGTACACCGTGTTCAAAATTCTGGGTGTCCAATGAGCTCCATCTCTTCACATGGTTAACTGAAATAAACAAATCTGATTGGCCGGTTCTCTCTGTTTGGATTTGGCAGTGTTACGTGCTCTTTACATGTGTCTAAATAGTTCATAATGTTCCTTTACAGTCCTTTACAAGTCCCTACAGGAATAAAACTTAACATCCCTTGGCTCCAAACAAAACTGCTGAAGTGTGTTGCTCAACAACAGCAACACTCATCCAACTGACAACCTTTGTGGGCATTTTGTGGGTGAAAAGTAGTGTTCTGAGACGCTGTAATAAGATCTAATATTCAGCACAGTACTTGATAATGTGTGAGAAACCAAACCTCCACCATCTCTCCGTCCTGGTGTCCGTCCAGTAGAACCAAACGGACTTGCTCAGTTTTTCGTGAACTGTGACTGAACTCGTTGTAAAGTGAGTGAAAACGTTACACAAACACTCCGCCCCTGCCCACGGAAATGCCCGCCCACTTCCCCTGGAAAACCCCGCCCACTGCCTTCATGTGCTGCCAGTCCACGGGCGGACATTTTCCCCATGAGCCATGAGCCGGGCCAGAGGGGAGGAGGAGGGGGGGGAACTGTATGTAGGGTAGGAGAGTTTTCTTTGCAGGATCATTGAAGGGCTCCGTATTCTGACCACTACTGGACAAACTGGTCAGGTTATTGCCAAGTTTTAGAGCGAATCATAAAAAGAAAGAGTGTAGAGGCAGCCAATGGAGAGAGCGGAGTTCCAGACTACTCACTGGTTACATAAAATATAGTTTTTATTTCCAACTGTTTTTGAAAAAACCTGAGCCACTGAATGTTATTTTACAGTTTGTTAGCTTTTCCTACAGTTAGACTCTTCAAAACTAAGAATTGCTCTCTAACTTATTTTTAGATTTGCCCTTTCAGCTGCAGGTCAAACTCAATATCTCCACCGCAGCAGCACAACTGTCAGTCTCAGCCTCTCATCTCCTCTTCATCACCAGAGTTCAGGCCACATGAGAGATCATTTTAAAGGTAGAAGCCAGTGTGAGTCTGTAGAGTTGCTCCTTATCAATTTGACATGGCTCAGTGAAACTGATTGGCAATAGGAAAATAGAAGATAAAATAATATAAGACACTTCAACCATGTGGTCTAGTACACTGTTTCCCAAAGACTGCGTCATGAGCCTCAGGTGAGTCGCAAGAGTTTTTTTTGGGGGGGTCGCCTTGTCATGATCTGCAGTATACAGTTCTGCCTGCACGCCTGATCTCCTGCTGCGTCTCCTCCCTCTCTCCACCCGGACTGGAACACACTACAAAAAACACACACAGGCCCAACTATCTCATTAGAAATGTTGAACTGTTAAGACATGTAGGAGAAATATCAGTTTGTTGACTGGACAATAGTTTGAAGACGTTTCGCAGCTCATCCAAGCTGCTTCTACAGTTCTGGTCAGACGCTGGTGGACACTTCCTTATATCTACATGAAGAGAGGAGATAACTACACTGAAACTACTCTGAAACTCACATTTTAACTCCACCAGCATTCTGACCAGAACTGAAGAAGCAGCTTGGATGAGCTGCGAAACGTCTTCAAACTAACTTTTGTCCAGTCGACAAACTGAATTTTCTCCTACATGGATTCTACCTGGACGACTGAGCATTTCT
Organism: Boleophthalmus pectinirostris; assembly: GCF_026225935.1. Classification (NCBI taxonomy): domain Eukaryota; kingdom Metazoa; phylum Chordata; class Actinopteri; order Gobiiformes; family Gobiidae; genus Boleophthalmus; species Boleophthalmus pectinirostris. The sequence continues at coordinate 32,280,389 of NW_026571070.1, forward strand.
TCACACAACTGTTATGACATGTTTTGTTTCAATTCTAATCTTTTTGTAATTATTTTATTGACTATTTTGTTCTAATGTCGTTGGTTCAATTGAATGTTGAAAAGAAAAAGAAATGTTCTACATTTAATGTCCAAATAGGCGACTTATGGATCCTTTTGTTACTGCTTTAATTCCTGTTTTTCATTGTTTAAACCTTGAGTAATACTAAATATTCAGAGACACGATCACTCAGTCAACAATAAAATATCCTCATTAATGTTCAATAATGATCAAATCCACCTTTATTTTGTGATTTATGAATAATGTCTTTTGACTTGGCTCACGAAGGTTTGTGACTTTTAAAATATGGGTCCCCAGAAAAAAAGTTTGGGAAACACTGGTCTAGTATAGGGTGACCATACGTCCCTTTTTCCAGGGACATGTCCGTATTTTGCATCCTGTCCAGGGCGTCCGGGGTTTTTTTTTATAAAGTGATGCAAATGTCCAGGTTTTCAGTACCGTTCATTAAACTGAGCGTCTCTCGTAGCGTCTGTGACTCAGAAGGAGCGAGCAGACACAAACAGTCTGAAACACACCGAAGCACAAATGCCCATTTAACAACGATTTGTACAAGAAATTCTTCGTTTTCCGTCCCGGTCGGGACAAGTGTGAGTCCATGTGCACAGGTTGTGAGGTGAGAGTACAGTGTTCCTCGTTTATCGCGGGGGTTACGTTCTAAAAATAACCCGTGATAGGTTAAATCCGCGAAGTATCAACTTTATATTTTACAATTATTCTATCTGTGTTAAGGCTGTAAAACCTCAGCACAAACTTTATACACTTTTCTTAGACAGGACAGGTGCAACCCTTTTTACTTCCTTCTTAAAACTTCTTGCTGCTGTCATCATGTTATTTTTCCTCCTTCTTTATGTAACAAACTGAAGATTCATTTATTCCGTAATGGAGCCCAACAGCGCAGAGTCCCGCACGGGTCCATTTTTGGAGACCCCCAGTACAACACTGCACCTGCACAGGACAGGACCGCACCTGCCCGTTAACCCGAGATTATATCAAACTTTTGCCCTGCTTACGCCACGGACTGAACCAAGACTAAACCAGGACTAACCCAGGACTGATTCCAGGACTGAAGAGGAGGACTAATCCACCACTGAACTAGGACTAAAACAGAACTGACACAGGACTCAGTGTCAGGACGGGCTTGGAGGTGACCACAGGAGAAAGGACCAGCTCAGCTCCGCACCTCACGGAGTTAAACGCGGCAGACAAACTGCTCGGCGTTTTCTCTCTTAAGTCCAAGATTAGTCCTGGTTTAGACCTGGTTTAGTCCTGACCCACCCGTGTGTAATTACTACCCGCCTGTAATACACAATACGCATTCATATGCTGTAAAAAATTGCAAAATTGCACACAAAAAAAATCTGAGTGTGTGTGTATGTGTGTGTGTGTGTGTGTGTGTGTGTGTGTGTGTGTGTGTGTGTGTGTGTGTGTGTGTGTGTGTGTGAGTGTTGTTGGTGGTCAGAGGTGCTGATGGTGCAGATTGGCAGCCTGGCTTCCAGTCTGCCCCAGGGCAGCTGTGACTTCAGTAGTGTCTTACCATCATTGAGTGTGGAGTGAATGAATGTGATTATGATCAATCGAGGGGTTAACAATGTTTGGAATATTGATATGAATTAAGTGTTGCAACAAATCAAAACAAAATCTAATTGAGAAATGAACCTCAGTGTAAAGGCGCACAGGTTAAGCATAACACAGGATAAAGCCAAGTTCATTTAAAGGTCTTTATTTTACACAAGTAAAAGTATAAATCAGATAAACCCAGGCCACTGCTGACACTGCGGTTGGAGATGAAATTGCACCATTCCAGGATCAAAAAGGACAACTTTACACAGATCGCCAGCACTTTAATGAGGATATGACCTGGACTGGATGGACTGGCACACAGTAGGTTTGTGAGCTGCCAGCCTCGCAGCAAAGCTGTAAGCAGACAGTGATTCAGGAGGATGGCTTATGCAATGTGTTCATTTAAGGTAGCACTTTGATTACCTGACGCCATAATTTAGGGCACACAGCAGCACACAATGTGACCTAGGAGAAAAGGAACGTTTAGGAATTTGGGCATGAATGAATGGATGAGGAGTAACGGTCTTTCATTACCTGTCTGCAACTACACAACTTTAACGGAACGAGTGGCACTGCAAGTAGCAGCACTAAAAGAAGAAATGAATAAAAATTTTGACATCAGATTCATAGGAGCTTTAAGAATTGGAAATTACCTGGAATGGAGGACAGAGCGGCCAGCAAAATAGACCGAGAAGAACGTGTGGGCAAAAGGGAGAGCGACGGACAGGGCAGAGCTTAAATAATCCACCAGGCAGTGCCACTGAACTTATTTTTCAGAAATTAAGATTGAGTTCACAGCACTTTTGAAACATATCCTGAAGCTTCAGACAGATCAGTGAAACATCAACAGCTTCTATCACCAACACTGAAGCAAAAGTTCTATGACCTAAATGTTACCCTTGTAGTCTTCCTCATTTAGTCTTCCAGAATTGCTATTGTTCCAATTGGGGTTTTACTTCTAATAATCTTTTGAGCTCAAGTAAATACATTTAAAACTCTCATGTGTTTATACTGCACACTTTAACCAGAAAGACTGTTATGTTTGCTCTACACAATATAAGGTGAATTCCATAAACCACAGCTCCAGCCCATGTGGAGAACAATACAGACTGTGCCCTGTCTGCTGTACTCGCTCTAATAACACATAACTCCCGTCACGCACGCAGCGAACAATGGAGCAGTCTTCACCGTGTTTGACTGGATAAGTGGCCCACCTCAGCGACTAGACGCCCTGTGGAACTATGGCTAGAAATCCCCTCATACAACTCCGATCATTTGAGACTTAGATGGCGAGACACTGAAAGAATAATGAGGGTTTCTATTGTGCCCGGCGCGGTGGCGAGGTGGGTGTGGCCGTGGCGTGACCAGGCGGTTGCCGTGACAGCCTGGTTTCTCACGGAGCTACCTGTGACTGGACTGGACAGGATTGTGGTCAGTACAAAGGGTGTGCGGTCAGGTGCAGGTGTGTGTTTGTGAGTTGTCTGTTAAAGCCTCACCAGGGGCTGGGATTAGACTGTCACGCTCTGGAAACACACACCGAGGAAAATGGAAGAGAAATATGCCTCTGCTAAAATACATACAAGAAATATGGAGTTGAGTTATTTGTGTGTATCCTCCTTTTCCATCTGATTGTCATGGTGATGTAACCAAGCAATAATATATCATTAGTGTTGTCATCTGGTGTCTTATTTATTTATTTATTTATTGTGTACCTTCGTAAATGGGAAATGGTCACATTTTTATACAGCGCTTTTGCACCTTCAAAGCATTTTACATCACGGCAAAGGAGAAATTCAATTTGTTGACTGGACAAACATTTATTTAGGTGGAAAACGTTTCGAAGTTCATCCAAGCTGCTTCTTCACTTCTGGTCAGACGCTGGTGGACACTGCCTGCAGGGAGGAGATAACTATACTGAAACTACTCTGAAATTAACATTTAAACTATTAGGGGCTCTGAATTATAAGACGCACTGTCATTAAATGGTCTATTTTCAAACTTTTTTCACAAATAAACCGCACCGGACTTTAAATGAAACACAACAGTTGGATGGGTGAGTGGTTTTGGGCAAGAGCTCTACCTACTGAGCTACTGTCGCCCCGTGTCTTGTCCAAAGACACAACGGCAGCATTCGTTTGTGGGAATTGGAATCACACTGCCAACATCTGTGTCAACGAATCTGACCACTGCACCAATGACGTCAAGGGCAGGATTTGAACCATCAACCTTTGGAACAGTGGGCAAAAGCTCTGCCAACTGAACTACTGTTGCCCCATGGTGTAGACAACAGTAGTCATAGGCCACGTTTACATTATGTTCTTTAATTGTTCTGAATTAAATAGCTCGGAATTAAAATATTCTTCTTCAAATTTACATGGAAATAGAAATTCTGAATTGGGGTTTACATGGGAAGCACGTTAAATCATCTTTATTTAAATCCGATCAACGTCTGGGGGCCAAGAAGTGTTCTTTTTTCAGACTAAGAGTTTGTTTTCATCCCCGACAGTTTGTTCTGCTCCCTGTGCTCTTCCTCAGAGTCTCGTGATGTCACTGTCGCTCAGTTGATTTATACAGGTTTTGTGGCGCTGTCTTCCTACCGGTGGAGGCAGGATGACAGGAATATAAATGTAACGTCATATACGAAACACCCAGCATGTCCTGCAGTAAAACACACATCGGGGAAACAGGGAGGGTGTTTAGTACTTGAAAAAAGGAACATAGTACAGAATGCGAAAAGGAAACAGTGAAGGCGAGCAGTCAAATCACAAAGCAGAACAAGAACAACTCAAATCAGGCATATCTGACCGCTGTAAAAGAGAGGAGCACATTCTGGACTGGGACGGAGCAAACATAACTGGGACAGAGGAAAACAAACATCATCGCTGGATTAAAGAGGCAATTGAAATACAGAAGCGTGCCCATGGGACGATTAACAAGGATGAGGAGCTTTTTTACTCTCACACACCTGGGATACTGTCCTGAGGAAGTGGGACTGCAGGTGGTGCTGTCTTCCTGCCTCCACCGAGGGGAAGACAGCACCAAAACCTGTTTTAATCATCTGAGCAACATGACACAGCAACATCACGAGACTCTGAGGAAGACCGCAGGGAGTCGTCGAAACTGTCAGGTATGAAAACAAACTCTTGGTCTGAAAAAAGAACCTAAACACATACATTGGTGAACCCCATTTACCATTACTTGGCTGTGTGAAGTGCACTGAACTCAAAACTATGTACCGTATTTTCTGGGCTATTAGTCACTCTGGATTATAAGGTGCACTGTCATTAAATGGTCTATTTTGAACTTTTTTCACAAATAAACCGCACCAGACTTTAAAGGAAACCCAACAGTGTGATGGGTGAGTGGTTTTGTTTGTTTGTTCGTTCACGGTGACTCTGGGCTTTGTTCAGTTGTGGCGTGTAGGGAGGGTGCTGTCTGGGACCAATGGATTGTCGGCGTGTTCACAGTGACTCAGTTGTTCAGTTGTGTCTAGAAGTGGCACATTGCACTCGCTTTTTTGGTTCGTTCCTCCGTTCTGTTCCTCGTCGGCGTGGAATGATGAGTGTGTCTGTGGGTGTTTTTCTCTGCATAGTCGCTGTCTGCTCCGTGTGTGTTTGCAGCTTTGTAGTTTACTGAAGTCGTGCTGGGACATCTGAGTGGATTCGCGTATAGGGCGCTCTGGATTGTGGGGCACGCAGTCGTTTTTTGATGGAGTTGGAGGCTTAAGAGCGCGTCTAATAGCCCGGAAAATACGGTACTTGGTTTCTGTTGATATGTATTCTGTTTTCCAACTTTCCAACTTTTTCTTCATAACCTTTAGCGCTGTTTCTGATTGTTTAGATCCTCCACCATCAGTGTAATTTGGAGTAGCTGTTCTGGGGCAAAAATCAATTTCCGCATCCGTGTCCGACCCAAACGGTTTCCAAGTGCATTACCTGATCCGCGTCACCCCTGCTCCCCAGTTCAAACAGATAACTACTCCGGGGTAGCACAGCGGGGTTGCTAAGTGCGTTACCTGATCCGCATCACCCGTTCTCCCCAGCGTAAACACAGAGCTGCACCCGGGTGGCACGGCGAGCGGGACAGGAAGTCTTCTGTCAGTTCAAACGCTCATTTCCTGTTCTGGGAGGACCCGGCCGTGGCATGTTCTTGGAATGTTGTTTAGGAAAGAAATAAAGTGTTGGAAATGCAAACACTGGCTCCACTTAATCATATTTAGAGCATTTCTGTCCAAACAGTTTAGTCAAATAAACAGAGGGCTGGGAGAGGGGCCGCAGGATGAGAGTGGGCTTAGATTTGCAGTGTTTGGTGGAATTACATAAAGGTTTATTATGGGTTCACATTCACAACATAAAGTTAACCCTTTGTTAGGCTTATATCAACTTAGCGTTCAGTACATGATCGCTGGAATAATATTTCTTTTTGGGGATTGTGTCAGCAGTGGGTTCCCAAACTCTTCAGGCCTTGACCTCTAAACTTATCACACAACCCCCACAGCAAAACTAAATAGATGTTTGTAATTATTTCATGTTGCAAACCAGTTTACAATTAGGCTTAACTTACTGCGCAAAATTTCACTAAAACTGTACATACTGTTTATAATTTAAGTAGATTAAAGGGACAGTCTGGAATTTTGGACATACTGTAGGACCTTATTTTCAAGGGAGCCAGAGTGTTGGAGACGTGTGGAGACACTTTTTGAAATATTCCCTCCAGTCCTTGTATTTGCAGAGGTCACTGGTGTTAGACTAGTGCATGTCAATGGTCATAGTTCTCCTGCCACTAAAAACAGTCTTACCCACTCCACAAAACACCTGAAACAAATCTATTCTTACACCAGACTGTCCATGTGAATGTCTGTGTCGATAGAATAATGTTGGAAATAAAATTAACCTCGCATCACATGAATTGTCTCATGTTGAGGGACTATTTTCTCAGCAGCAGCGGAATTTTACTTTGCTGGTAAGACAGGTGTTAGGTGATATCGGTCCACTGTTGCCGAGCTTCTATCAGGAAGTACAACCCACTGCTGCTGCTCACACAGAAATCCTTTGAATGTAAGGTTGGTTTTACTTCTACAATTATTCTATCGACACAGACATTCACATGGACAGTCTGGTGTAATAATAGATTTTCTTTGGGTGTTTTGTGGAGTGGGTGAGACTGTTTTTAGTGGCAGACCTCTGCAAATACAAGGACTGGATGGAATATTTCAAAAAGTGTCTCCACACGTCTCCAACACTCACTATGAAATGAGGTCCTATGTCCAAAATTCTGGACTGTCCTTTTAAGTATGGCAGGGGTGTCCAAACTTTTCTCATAATCGTTTCAAAACACAGGCAAACTGGAAGGCCAATAGACTGGTGCTCAGTATAGTGAATCATTTAAATATGTGAATTTATAACAGGCTAGAATGAGCCGAATAAATGAACCTTTATTCATGCTTAGATTCTCAATAAAACACACTAAATAAGCAGTATTATGAAACAATTGAGCTGGAAGTGTGAGGGCCGAGACCAATGTATAAGAGGGCCACATAGTTTGGACAATTATATTTTGAAATGATGCTTTGCACTCACTTTGGGATTGGATGCCATTAGTAGTTTCAGTTTTATGGTGATATTTTACTGTAGGAATCTATCCCACACTGAAATGTGTTATTGTGGCAGGCCTTTGTATTTCAGTGAGTTACTACATGATCCACGTCATTTTCACGTTTTTTACTTTAAATGGCTATATGGGAAATAATTCTAATTCTAATTATTTTTATTAAAAAGTTGATGTTTCTAACCATGATTCAAATATATTTTATTTAGCCCATGTTTACAGATAAGAGAGCCAGACTGTATGAGCTTGACCAAGAATCCAGCAGACCTTCTGAAGCACCATGACTCTAAAAATCTTATTTTCACATGACCTTTGCTTTGTACTTAAATTTGCTCTTCAGTTTTGTGTTTCGCAAACATTGATGCGCACTAACCATTTTAGGCAGATATTTAAAGAAATTCCACTGCTCAAGTATTGAGAAAACCACCAGGATACTCAAGAGAAACAGTAACAGTCTGTAAGTGACACATCTGATTTAAAATCTGATGTACCTGGAAGGATAAAACCTAAAGTTATCCTCAAATCTGGAATTTCAAAATAAAGATACACAGTTTTCATAAACTAAATCATATCTGAAGGAGCTGCAAGAAACACAAATGTTCAGATAATTTAGCATTGGCAAAGCTTTTGTCACTTTAGACTCACAGTGGAAGAGGAATGACAACTTTTATTTCAGTAAGAGTACTGTTACTTCAAACAAAAGATTACTCAAGTAAATGTAACAGTACTACCCCCCTCTGGGTATACGTCAATAAATATTTAGTCTACTTCCCACCTTTTTCCCACTCTCCACTCTTTCACTTGTGGTAGATTCACTTTCACTCTCCACACCCGTTTGTTTTTCCAGTCATGTCGCACCAATAACTTTCCTGCCCAGCTCCTCCACACCTCGTCCCCATGATGGATGCCTCTGCCTGGGCTCTGCTTCTCCTCCATCACCTCCGCCCTCCAGGAGACCCTCCACGCTCTGACGTCAGCTTCTTGTAACGCACGGATACCACCCAGGAACTAGATGCCTCCCGAGGGCTGTGCGGGCCCCATCTGGACGGGCCGCTCTGGGTGTTCAGAGCAGGAAAGCAGACGTGGTGGTGATGGAGAGGAGCAGATTTAATGTAGCACATTTGTTCTGGGAAGTGTCTCATTGACATTGGTCCCGTGGAGGGTCTGGGTCCACAGCACGGCCGATCAGAGCGAGAGGAATGTGCAGAAAGTGATCAGTGGTAGATGAGTGAGATATTGTCTGTACAATTCAAAAACGATTATTTACCACAACTGAGGTGAAAAATGTGCTAAAAGTACAGATTAAAGAGAGGCTTTTACACTTTTGTGGGGTAATAACTGCTAACACACAACTTATGTAATTAAAATGTTTTATAAGTTTCACTTTCATTTTTGGCACTCTGACTCCCCCCTCTCTTTAACAGTGCACTTTATTGTCTCCATAAGGAAATTTGCATTTGTGTCGGCATCTCCATGGTCTTGTTCTTACTCTTGGTCAGGACCAACTTATCTGGAGGATTTTACCTATGGTGCATGGTCCTCAACACAATTACGATCATCCCAGTGATGAAACTACGAATTACATTTGTCAAGTTGTTGTGTACAATTCAATTTAATTCAAAAAGTTTATTGTAAAATTTCCATGGTTTTAATTGTGAATATATGAAAAATTAGAATTATGTTCTCACTCTTAATCTTGTAAATAAAATTATAATAAAATCAAATAAAAGGAAAAGTCCAAAGTTCTTCTTTGGGGAGATGCAGATTCCTGCTTCCCGTCTGCCTGGTGGTTATAGAGGAGAGAGAGTTCAGCATCCTAACAGCCTGGTGGATGAAGCTGTTAGTGAGTTTGGTGGTGTGGGAACGGAGGCTCGTGTAGCTCCTCCCGAAGGGTGGGAGGCTGAACAGATTGTGTGTGGGGTGATTGCATCACTCACAATTGTGATGGCTGCAGATCTCCACCCAAAGGACCCTCACGTGACTCATCTCCATCTACAGGTTCCTAAAAGTAACAAACAGCTATCATGCCAAAAGACGCCAAAATCCACTGTTTCCTGATCACTTTTTTCATCAGACACAGGGACTTGGCAACACACATGGACAAATTTCTAATTGCCTAATGCCATCTAATATTTTTATTTTTTTTGGGGGGGGTTGTTTTTTTTTTTCGGAGTTTTAAACAGGTAATTAACCTACAAAGAGTAAAGTAGAAAAAACACAAACCTAGTTCATTTCAAACTATAAATAAAACCTATTGACCATTAAATGTTTTTGAAATCGTTTTTAAAGTAAACTAATAAAACGTGCTGAGGGAGGTGTGGGTGGAGGTCATGGATGGTGGAGGTGCATCCGTGTGGAAGTCAGCAAGGTTGAAAATACTCAAACATGCATCGATGACTTCTATAATCTCTTCTGGCATGTTTTTGAGGGGAAAATGTTAGAACATGGGAGAAAGCTGAAAAAAAAAATCTCAAAGGGAGACATGGAAATATTAAAGATCTTTTCCAGACTGCTCTATGTAACCTTTCTGGTTGTAAAATTGATGTTTGACGTTGTGTAGTGTATTATATTTCCGTGGTCCATCATTCAGTCATACCCTGAGGTTCTGGATGTGAAAAATGTTATTTTTGTTATGGTCATGTTTTCAGATTTTTTATTTTAGTTTTTTGCTTGAATTCCAACCTAATTTGAGCGACTCATAGCATAATTACACCTGTTTGACTTGAGTAACACACACACATTGCTCGTATAGAATGTCTGACCAATCAATATTAAAAACAATTTGTGTGTGTGTGTTGCACTTATGCATCAAAACTTAAAAACAACTTAAACAAAAGCCAGTGGTACAGTGGTACAGCCCTACAGGCGAGTTTCATTGTTGAAAAAAGTGTGCGTTGCATGCTGGGAATTATTTTGCTCGGCGGCAATAAACACTAATTCAACATGACGGACGGAGCGAGAAAGCACGTAAAGGGTATTGATCCCGGTTATTTCTCCACTCTAACGGCAGAGGACCCAAGACCATTTGACCAGAAATTGGTCATAAGCATCGATGGAGCCAAATCACCCTTTTCAACCCCGACAGAACCTGGACCAAACCAAATTTCTGGTCAGAATCTCCAACTACCTGGACAAATATTCACTTTGGTGATATCCACAATGACTTGGTGGAAACTCCTGGGCCATTCACAGCAGAAAAGATGAAAACCTCCAAGAGTCTCGATGTGTTGTTGAACTTGTTGGAGTCCACGGTTTGTTAGGATCTTCTACGTTTGCTCTGCGGAATGTTTGAAAGCCGTTTAATTCACCGTAAGTGGTTCTTTTCACTCAGAATACGAAAAAGACATTTTCCTTCTTCCGTGTTTCTATTTGTGCATCCGATAATGCAGCAGGAATTTACCATTATCGGGGAGAAATACGCGAGGTTACGCACTGTGTTTGACCGCTATCCTGTTTCTTGCCTCCGACCAAAATATTTCCCAGCATGCAACGCGGGCTTTTAATAACAATGATGTCAGCTGAAACTCGCCTATAAACTGCTGGCAAATGGATGGTACTGGTACATGTATTAGTCTATAGTGTCAGAAAACATCTGAAAGTTTAGTATTGAGCGTCTTAGGCCCCGTTCCCACTATTATTATTATTAGTATTTGAATCGTTTTCATTGTGGATGCAGTGTTCGTCCACACTAATCCAATGTTAAAGGGCTTCAGAGATGGAACAATGTGGTGCCGATCTAGTACAGATCTGATCCGGCACTGTGTGGACGCCTGAAGAAGTTGATATGCTGATGTAGGTCTATGCGCCACGAAGTAGCTAATTCACCCCCAAAACTCTAAGAGGCTAGAATATATTCATATATACAGTCTGTGTGTATGACCTGCAGACGTATAATCTGAAAAGTTTAACTGTTAAGGAATTACTGGTCAGACCCAAATATGCAGAGGGAAGAAAAAGTATTTTATTCACAAAAATAGTCTCGGCGGGGGGATAGATTCCAGGGGAGGCAGGACGGGTCCGGGTTGGCTGCGGATGGGAGGTCTGTGGAGATGGAGGCTGACCGGAGGCTTATAGAACCTGGTGGCAACGGGATGAGGCTGGCTCCAAACGAAGTGCTGGGGATGGGACAAAAGAAATGGGTAAGAATTTTAAAAAAAAGTCTCTGGAATTCTCAAAAATCATAAAAAGTCTGAGTAGTTCACCACTGGGATGATGGAACGATCTGGCACTGGAGAGCAGGCCAGCAGGTCTTTTATTGTAGGAGATGATTACTTGATGAAGAACAGGAGTGGAGCTCAGCAGGGGCATGATTGGGGCCCGCCGAGGAAATGCCAAACAAGGTAAGTAGATCCAGAGAGAGGGAGCAGGGAAAAGAGCGGTAGGAGGAGCAGGGAGAAACCCTCACATTAACATGAACCATCTCCAATGCGATAGAAACACAGAACAGACTCACCATCAGCAAAACACCCCTCTGTCACAGAAAGAACACTCTTATTCCACTGAGTCATGTCCTTTAGTCCGACAGAAACTGAACCGCATCAGCGCACAATAGTGAACTGTTTTTTTGTTTCTGTAAAATGTAAACAAATATGCTCAAAGCTGTGTGGATAGGGAAGGCTTGCGGTCACAGAAATAATGTGTGTGGATGCAGATCATTTCCGATACAGTGATACGGTGATACATTTCAGTGTAAACGGGGTCTTAAAATCTCCATTAGGCTTACTTACATTAGGCTTTCTGAATATTCTGAAAATTGTGACGTCACTATAAAAACACAATATAAGTACAAATAATAACATATACAGTAAAAAAGATTCATGTTAAGATTACGATAGAGCTAGAATGTTTGTGTAAAGAGGTGAGCCTTAATTTGCTTTGCAGAGAACGCAGAAGAGGAGGATCATCCAGAGGTGAGAAGCATGTACTGTTCCAACGACATCCCCTCAGCAAAAACCACTCCAAGACTTCTCTGCTGCTGCTTTTACTGAACCTGATCTTTGATGACAAGTGTAACAGTCTCAGTCCCAGTTTTATGAGTTCAACTGGAGGCTGTGCTCACTTAACCAGTGCTTGATTTTGGACAGACAGTTGGTGAGAGAAGTCAGGTCCTTTTCATACACAAATGTGCTCTGTGGAGTGGTCCCAGTGCACACTAGATTTAAGTCTAGGCTGGTTCTTGTTTACATATACTGCGCATCAGTCAACATAAACACTGCACCATGAACCACATGAGACCATCAGCAAACACAGACAATACACACTCACTTTTCTGCTGCTTTATGCACTGGTCACCTGTGACTAAATATAGGACTATTGTGAGGGTAAACAGACCCAGACTCACCTGTGCAGACAAACCCAGACTCACCTGCGCAGACAGACACCCAGACTCACCTGATTCACCTGCGCAAACAGACACCCAGACTCACCTGATTCACCTGCGCAGACAGACCCAGACTCAATTGCAGACAGACAGACCCAGACTCACCTGCGCAGACAGACATAGACTCACCTGCACAGACAGACCTACAGTGTTTCCCAGTTGCCAGGATCCTCAGCTTCTGAACAACTTCAAACAGATCCACGTCATCAGAGCTCTGCCATATGGCGTTCCAATTCCCCCAAAACACTCACGCCCTCTATGCTCGACTCCTCCATTTCTCTCTTTTACCAAGGATGCACCTGTGGATCCTTGACCACTTCAGAGCGCATAAAATTGCACTATAGCTTAGATTTTTTTAACTGACTTAAGTTAAGCAGTAAAATGAAGTTTAATAAAATAAGTCATTACACAATAAAAAAAAAAAAAAAAAAAAAAAAATAAATATTTTGCTATTTTAGCCACATTGCTTCAGATAACACTATTATCAGATCAAATGAATTAAAAACAGGAAAAATGCAGCACATTCAGCACATTGTTGGATGAAGGTGTTAGCCCCCACTCATACGAATGTACATGATCAGAGCATTTTTTATCTAATTCCAATCACTTACACCATGGACTGCACAGATCAGCCTGACTCAACAGAATCAACACACTCAAAGAAATAACAACAAAAACAAAAACACACATCATAAGTTGTTAGGAGACACACTTAAAGTTCTACCAGCCAGAACCAGAAACTAGGATCTGGTACCTCAACCATGGTCATCCTCATGGAAAGAAGGCACATCTGTAATTGAATTCCCTTTAATCTGAATATTATTAAGGGGAAGAGCCGGTATGATGCAAATTTAACTTTTGCAGCTTTCTCCCATGTTATAATGTTGTTCCCTCATCCAAAACATGTCTGAAGAGGTTTTAGATGTCATCCATACATGTTTGAGTATTTTTTTCAAACTGTTAGTTACAGTTATCCGTGAGATTCTGTCCAATGTTCAGCCCACAAATGTAATAACCACAAAATAACCAGGAAACGTGGATGGCATTTCCCTCATATTACCATTACATTACTGTGCTGTACAGTTAAAGGTTAAAGTTAAATATTTCACTATTTTCTGATCTGTAATAATGTAGTTTCCTCGTCACAAACAGACCTGGAGTTTAACACACAAGATTAGCAGATTTACACATATTTAGTTCTTCTTTCAAACAGAAAACACTCTGTTCCACCAGAAATTCTTCACCAAAATCATTTGGATAATTTCTGCACTAGACTTGCCAATCTCTACTGAAGTAAAAGTAAAGGCAAGGCAAGACAAGTTTATTTGTACAGCACAATTCGTACACAAAGTAATTCAAAGTGCTTTACAGAATAAGAAATACATTAAAATCATAATAAAAACAAATCAAAACATAAATAATCATGAAGATTAAAATTAAAAAAGAGAGACAGAAATTGGAGAGAAGAGTGCGGAATGAAAACCTTTCAGTTATATGCACAGTTAAACAGAAATGTTTTGAGTCTGGATTTAAACAGCGTCACAGAAGAGTCTGTCTCACATGTTCAGACTGTTCCAGGTTTTAGCTGCATGAACCTGAAACTCTGACTCCCCTTGTTTAGTCGTGACTCTGGGCACCAGCAGGAGGTTGGTCCCTGAGCTCCTCAGAGTGTGAGATGTTCATATGACACTAACATGTCACAGATGGACTTTGGTGCTCGGCCATGGAGAGACTTGTACAAGTAGAGCTGTTTTAAAGTCTCTGAGCCACAGGAGCCAGTGCAGAGACCTGAGCACAGGACTTATGTGCTCGTACTTCCTAGTTCGAGTCAGGACCCGAGCTGCAGCGTTCTGGATGTTCTGGATGTTCTGGATGTTCTGGATGTTCTGCAGCGTCTCACAGCTCGTTTGGAGAGACCAGTTAGCAGAACATTACAGTATCTAACCTACTGGAGACAAACGCATGGATAAGTTCTCCAAGTCTGCTTTAGACAGTAAAACTTTGATTTTTGCTATATTTTTTAGATGTTAAAAGGCTGCAGATGTTATTGATTTGATGTGGCTGTTAAAGTTCAAGTCTGAGTCCATTATTACCCCTAGATTTCTTGCCTGATTTGAAGGTTTTAGAGAGAGAGACTGGAGGTGACTGCTGACACTGTCCCTTTGTTTCTGTGGACCAAACACTATGACTTCAGTCCTTCACTAAAAGGAGCTGTTAACTTGAAAACCACCACTACATGACATCACAAGGTGGAACAGAGCATTTTGAGTTTGAAGATGTAAACAGACTAATAATAAAGAGTTATTCAAACATGTGTGAATGAAACAAAACACAACTCCAGGTCTGTTTTTGAGGAGATAACAACATTACAACAATTAATAATTCATTTGGATGAGACTATACGCCTTCTGAAATATTTAAGCAGTTATGGTAGCCCACCAGGGACACGCTCAAAGTGCAAAACACATATTACATAGAGACACTGTGTCATTTGTTTAGTTTTTCCACTCAAGTGCTGTTTTACATCCAGACTGTGCAGGGATCACGTTAGAAGCTCTCATCTTCCACTCTGCGTCATGTGTTTTACTGGCCCCTGTCCTCCTCCTCCTCCTCCTTCTCTTCCTCCGCTGGTCCGGATCAGCCCTAACCCACCATGACTCAGAGCTGCGAGGGCCCAGAACACACGCACACGAGGACGGGGCCCAGAACACACACACGAGGACGGGGCCCGGGGAGCAGCAGGGGTCCGGCAGGATGTGTGGGACAGACACAGAGGAAAAACCATGATCCAACTCCACTACTCCCCGACTCCAGCCTGGAAACACACTGTCTGCTGTACACAAAGAGTTAATGCTCTTATAGTCTACTGCTTTCTGTCTTTTTAACTACTTTGGGACACATTGACATAGTTATTTGATGTGTGGAAAACAAGTACAAAACAGCATATGCAGGATGAGGTTTGCTGATGGTTTAAGCACTAGAAAAGGGACCTAAAAACTAGGGATGTCCCGATCATATTTTTTTGCCTCCGAGTCCTTTGATTTTGAGTATCTGCCGATACCGAGTCCCAATCCGATACTTCTATAAAACATTATGAAATGAACTAAGAGCAAAGAATAAGATCCAGGATGTTTGGGGGGATCAGATTGTGTTAACTTCAATGTGTCGTATTTGGGCTGAACTTAGTGTAAAAAATCAAATGTCCAAAACTTCAATTTTTTTTATTAACTTTTCTAACCATGAACCATCATTGGTGGAAATCTTGACTTTTCACAGTTTGGTCTTGGAATGTGTAACATAGTAAACTTAATGAACTGAACAAAACAGGAACCAGATCAGACCTGAGACTCTGCACAATCTACAGTTTGTATATTTGATATTATATGGAAGCCTGTTATTACATTTAAAACATTTAGGCTCATCTATAAAATCCAAATAATACAAAATCTTACCAAATAATGATGACAGAAGCCCCACAGCCCCACAGCTTCTCTTCCCCGTTCCCCCGCACCACCACCACATCCAACACTTTCACGTCACTCATATACTGAATTATACTATTTATCCTGCATTCTTCCTGGAGGTTGTGTAGTTGAAGCACAGACTTATTTTGAAGCCTGGTACTTGGCCAGTGCTAAAACAACAACAGTTTTCAGGTTAGTGTCCACATTTTTCTCCAAGTTGAACACACGAAACATAATGAAATGGTTGAAGTGTGGTCATGATGTCATATCCGAGACCTGAGTGGAAGACGGATGATAAAAGAACGCAGCATTAGGAGTTGGCTGAGGAGCAAGCTGTGGACATTTGAGATGCTTCAGGCTTTTTACACCATTCATGGCAGTAAATGTGACAGAAGACCTTCCAGAGGAAACACCGAGGGATTGGACCATTTCATCACCACAGAACACCAAACCGAAGTAAGAACGAGGCCTTTCCTGTTGTGTTCACCTGACGCCCCTGGAGGGGCGGAGGAGGGACACTTTTGGCTCTTCCTCTCCTCAAACTGTCCTGACACAGATCTGCTGACCCTCCCTGACCAGTCGTCCTTTTAAACTGACCTGAGACCTCTGACTGAGACACAAAGGACACTGAGAAGCTCAGTGTAAATATAAGCTCGTAAACATATTAAAATGGTGTTCCATCATCAGTGTCTGACCCAATGTTGTATTTTGATTGATTCATGTATATTTGAGTAATCAGGCATGTTTGAGTTCTGTATTGTCTGTATTATCTGTATTATCTGTATTGTGTGGCATTTGAGACATCTGAGAAAGTCTGTTATCAGCTGTCTACTCTCTCAGTCCACTGCTGTACTGTATTTATGGAAAAAAGTCAAACTCTGTTCAATTAAAATGTGTCAAGCAATACAAGCAAGCAATACTTTTCTAGCAGCATACTTTTACTCCTACCTCAGTAACATGTTTATCACTCATTAACTTCAAATTATAAATCAGATGTAACGTAACAAAACCAGGATTTAAATGGTTCTTGATATCGAGCAAAACCAGGGTCCGGTGCAGATATTATTTTTTACTTCAAAGTAGGTCTAAACCAGGACTAAACCAGGTCTCACTCATGTCTTAAGCAGGACCAAACCAGAACTAAACCACATATAAACCAGATATAAACCACATCTAAACTATGTCTAAACCAGGACTAAACTAGAGAAACTGAGTACTGTTATTTTGAAGTAATATTATTCTTAGTACAATAGGAGGGTTTCAGTCACGTGATCATGATGACGTGCGAATTTCAGGTGGAGGGCAGGAAGTGAAGACAACACGACAAACACGGCTCTGGAGAACACAGATATGGAGAAGAGTTCTTTTTGTCAGGATTTAGAACCAGTAGCAAGACAAAAGTACGAGCAGTTAGTCAACAAATATTTTGGGCGTGACCCTGATCTTATTGAAAATGAGAGAATTTTCAACCGAAGTAAATGATTTCCACTTCCTGCCCTCCATCTGATTTTGCGCGCCGACAAACGTAGCACTGTGACGTCATGTGAAACCCAGATATTGGCTTCTCTACCAGATCTGATCATAGGATCACAGGACAGTCCTGTTGAGATTAAGAATCTTTTTTCCAGCGGAGTCCTGGCCTCATGGAGGACCCTGTTGTATATGTTTTCCGGAGGATATCTACACAGGCACAGGAAGGCCCCACACTTGCTGTGAGTCAAGAGCTTTAACTGCTTTGGCACCGTGCTGCCCTAAAGGACCTGTATTCTGTTATTGTCTGATCTCTGTTCTAAT
Organism: Boleophthalmus pectinirostris; assembly: GCF_026225935.1. Lineage (NCBI taxonomy): Eukaryota > Metazoa > Chordata > Actinopteri > Gobiiformes > Gobiidae > Boleophthalmus > Boleophthalmus pectinirostris. The sequence continues at coordinate 32,298,254 of NW_026571070.1, forward strand.
GTTGTTTCCTCACCACAAACAGAGCTGGAGTTGTGTTTTGTTTCATTCACACATGTTTAAAACACAGCGGGCACATTTAGGAGTTTTTCTTGCAAAGTGAAAACACATGCAGTAATCACTTCATGACATCACGAGGTGGAAGAGAGCATGTTGAGTGTTGGAGATGTATAGACAGACAAATCCAGGTCTGTTTTTGAGGAGGTAACGACATGATAAGACCACTTAAAGCTCACAAGTAAGTTCTGCTTAGTACAGGACTTTTAAAAGTGCAGTATTAGCAGCCATGGGAAAAATATTAAAGTTGGAGTTGTCTTAATAAGAGTACGAGAGGCTGAGTCATGTTCCCAGGCCTCCCTCACCACAGAACACCACAGAGCACCAAACAAAGAGGTGTTTTTGTGCTGGAAATGGCAGTTTAATGTGTAGAGCTGTGTGGATCCAGCCCATTGTTTGTGCAGAGATGTGGGCTCGGGTTAGCTGCTCCGCCAGACTTTTCTCTTCAATAATGTGATGTTTTACTTTGGATTCTGTTGCAGTACTTTGCGGTCGCTGGATACAGGAAATATAAAATTGGGTTAAAGCTACTTCTACAGAAATAACCATGAGAACAGCCAGGAGAGGTGGTGCAACAAAGAAGAGATTTTATTATATGGTTCCGATTGCTGATTGGTTAAGAGAGCGGGGCACGACCTCACTGTGACCTCGCCAGTTAATTCTGGCCTTGTGGTGTAATGATTGGAACCAGACTGTTTGTTTGTGTGCGCTGTTGTTGTTGAGAGAGTTGACCTTTCACCCTGTTGTGAGGCGTTAGTGTTGTGTGGTTGGAACTCTCGCCTTACAAGCTCATGTGAACAGTGTGTGTTTGGTGTGTACAGTGGTCCCTCGTTTATTGCAATAGGCAAAATCTGCAGCTTTAGTCAGTCAGCTTTATTATTCTATCTGTTTTAAGTCTGTAAAACCCCTCACCACAAACTTTATACACTTTTCTTACACAGGACAGTTACAACCCTTTTTGCATCCTTCTTCAAACTTATTTCTGCTGTCGTCCTTTTGTTATTTTCCTCCTTCTTCTTGTAACGAACCGATGATTAATTTATTCGGTAACAGCGCCCTACAAGAAGTCCAACTTTTTGTGCCATAGTTACGTCTTTTTCTGCCTTTTGAGTGCGACTGCAGGAGCCTTGGTCAGTGCAGAACATTTCATCGACATTGTGGGTTTTGTCAGAGAGAAAACTTGTAAACATACAGCGCTTCTTATATCTTATTTCTTAATTTTATTTATTTGTAAAGGGACAGCACATATTAACGAAAATAAAAATGTAAATATGTAAAGATTATAGCCAGCGAGGCTAATTTCCATCTACAGGACAAAGAAAAGTACAGCAACAATCACACAAAAGTACACAACACCAGCACACACACTATACACACAACACACTCACTGTACACACAACACACTCACTGTACACACAACACACTCACACACACACACACACTCACTATACACACTCACGTACACACAACACACTCACTATACACACAACACACTCACTGTACACACAACACACTCACTATACACACAACACACTCACTGTACACACAACACACTCACTATACACACAACACACACACTCACACACACAACACACTGTACACACAACACACTCACTGTACACACAACACATCACCACTATACACACAACACACTCACTGTACACACAACACACTCACTATACACACAACACACTGTACACACACACACACTATACACACAACACACTACACACAACACAACACTATACACACAAACACACTCACACACACAACACACTCACTGTACACACACACACACTCACTGTACACACAACACACATCACAACACACAACACACACTCACACACAACACACTCACTGTACACACAACACACTCACTACACACAACACACACAACACACAAACACACTCACTGTACACACAACACACTCACTGTACACACAAACACACTCACACACACAACACACTCACACACACAACACACTCACTGTACACACAACACACTCACAACACACAACACACTCACTGTACACACAACACACTCACTGACACACAACACACTCACTGACACACAACACAACACACTTACACACAAACACACTCACTATACACACACACACTCACACTGTACACACAACACACTCACGTACACACACACACACACTCACTGTACACACAACACACTCACTGACACACAACACACTCACTGTACACACAAACACACTCACATACACACAACACACTCACTGTACACACAACACACTCACACACACACAACACACTCACGACACACAACACACTCACTACACACAACACACTCACTATACACACAACACACTCACATACACACAACACACTCACGATACACACAACACACTCACTGTACACACAACACACACTCACTGTACACACAACACACTCACTATACACACAACACACACTCACTGTACACACACACACTCACACACACAACACACTCACTACACACAACACACTCACTGTACACACAACACACTCACATACACACAACACACTCACTATACACACAACACACTCACTGTACACACACACACTCACTATACACACAAACACACTCACTAACACACAACACACTCACTGTACACACAACACACTCACTGTACACACAACACACTCACTGTACACACACAAACACTCACTGTACACACAACACACTCACTACACACACACACTCACTGTACACACAACACACACACACACACACACACACACACTATACACACAACACACTCACGTACACACAACACACTCACTATACACACAACACACTCACTACACACACACACACACACTGTACACACAACACACTCACTGTACACACAACACACTCACTGTACACACAACACACTCACTTACACACAACACACTCACTGTACACACAACACACTCACTGTACACACAACACACTCACACGTACACACACACACTCACTCACATGTACACACAACACACTCACTGTACACACAACACACTCACTGTACACACAACACACTCACTGTACACACAACACACTCACTTACACACAACACACAACACACACAGTACACACACACACTCACACACTACACACAACACACTACTATACACACAACACACTACACACAACACACTCACTGTACACACAAACACACTCACGACACACAACACACTCACGACACACAACACACTCACTGTACACACAACACACTCACTATACACACAACACACTCACACACACACTCACTCACACACAAACACACTCACGACACACACACACACTACACACAACACACTCACTATACACACAACACACTCACTCACACACACACACACTACACACAAACACACTCACTGTACACACAACACACTCACTGTACACACAACAACACACTCACTTACACACAACACTCACTGTACACACAACACATTCACTGTACACACAACACACTCACGATACACACAACACACTCACTCACTGTACACACACACACACTACACACACACAAACACACTCACTGTACACACAACACACTCACGACACAAACACACTCACGACACACAACACACTCACTATACACACAACACACATACACACAACACACTCACTGTACACACAACACACTCACACACACAACAACTCACTATACACACACAACACACTCACTATACACACAACACACGATACACACAACACACTCACTGTACACACAACACACTCACGACACACAACACACTCACTACACACAACACACTCACCACACACAACACACTCACTGTACACACAACACACACACTGTACACACAACACACTCACTGTACACACAACACACTCACTGTACACACAACACACTCACACACACAACACATCACGACACACAACACACTCACTACACACAACACACTCACTGTACACACAACACACACTCACTATACACACAACACACTCACTATACACACAACACACTCACACACACACACACACACACACTCACTGTACACACACACTCACTATACACACAACACACTCACTATACACACAAAAACACTCACTGTACACACAACACACTCACACACACAACACACTCACTGTACACACAACACACTCACTGTACACACAACACACTCACACACACACACACACTCACTGTACACACAACACACTCACATACACACAAACACACTCACTGTACACACAACACACTCACTGTACACACAACATACTCACTTACACACACACAACACACTCACTGTACACACAACACACTCACTGTACACACAACACATACACACACAACACACTCACTGTACACACAACACTCACTATACACACACAACACACTCACTACACACAACACACTCACTAACACACAACACACTCACTCACACACAACACACTCACTGTACACACAACACACTCACTGTACACACAACACACTCACTGTACACACAACACACACACTCACTGTACACACAACACACTCACTGTACACACAACACACTCACTGTACACACAACACACTCACTGTACACACAACACACTCACTGTACACACAATTCATTTCAAACAGTTCAGAATCACAGTGCCAGAGATCCAACATTCATGTAAATTTGTCTGAACACATTCTGTACTGTACAGGAGACACGGCACAGAGGAGACTGATTGACAGTGGTCTACAGTCCCTTAGCCAATCAGGACGCAGGGGGAGGAACACAATGCGCAATCATACAATGTAAAAAAAAAAGAAAACATGCAAAATTGCACTAAAAAAACAGCAAAACACTGAGGCCACAAAAGGTGAACTGTGTTATAGTGAGGGATGACTGTACTTCTGAGCTACACTTGATCAGGACTAGGGATGGGCATTCGATTAAATTTTCTTAATCGATCGTCGGGAGAATTACCGATCGATTATCGATTAATCATTCATGTTTATATATTAAAATGATCATCATTATTATTACTATCTGCACTACTAATCTGCATAAATAAATTCAACTTTACGACATATAAACCGTAACGACTCTAGAGCCACACCAGTCCGTTTGACATTATAAATGAAGAAAAAAAAACAGCTCTTGTGCACTGATGTGACATGACTCAGTGGAATACAGGTTAGTGTGACCATATTTGCGTTTGTCAAAACCAGGACACCGTACGGGGGGTGGGAGGTGGGAACTCGTCATCAACATTGTTCTCCTCTCACCTGGCAACGCTTTTTAATGTTTTCGGTGAGCTTTTTCCCACTGGACACCGAAACATATGTGCTGCTTTATACACTGTGCACATGGCCTCCCACTTGTCCCAACCGGAACAGGGAATTTCTTGTACAAATCATCGTTAAATACACATTTGTGCTTCGGCACGTTGCAGACTGACCCACTGTTTGTGTCTCGCTCCTTCTAAGTGCAGAGACACATGTCCGGACCCCTGTTTTGTCCCAGGACACATAAGTTTGGTCTCCCTACGCTACGCACAGCAACCTACATTCGGTTTGTCGATTAAAAATTAACGTAACTGATGAAATTCTAAATGATCAATTATCGATTAATCGACTAATCATGCCCATCTCTAGTCAGGACTATAGCTGGAGTTTTACCTCTCGTGCTTCTTAAAGGTCGATGGAGGTCACAGAGTCACAGGGAGAACATGCAAACACTGCACAGAAAGACCCCAGAGCAGCTGGGAGTTGTGCTTCACATTCAGAAGTATTTCTCCACACAGAATGAGCCATACACTCTCTCTCTTATTCTTGTCTCTCATGTTTTTTATGGGGAAAACACAGGATGCAGTTTAACCACAGCCTTTTGCTGAATGAAGCTGTTTACTCCAGTGGAAATACACAGAGGAAACTTGGGCTTCACACAGGAGCTGGGCCTTCTGTGTTGGAATTATGTCCTCTGTTGTTATAGCAATAACACAGTTCAAAACAAAATATTCGATCTCTGGAACAGGGAAAGTCCTCAGAGAAATGAGGCACTACTCACATGTTTTGTTCTTTTACATTATAACGCACCAGTACCGGCAAATGTGATTTAAATACAGTTATAGACTCCATTTATCCCTCAAATTTATTTATCATTCATTTGATCAACAAAGAACTTAAAGGGACAGTTCACAATTTTGGACATAAGGTCTCATTTCCTAGTGATCTAGAGTACTGTAGATATGAGGAGACACTTTTTGAAATATTCCATCCAGTCCTTGTATTTGCAGAGGTCGCTGGTGCTAGATTAGTGCATGTCAATGGTCATAGTTCTCTGCCACTAAAAACAGTCTTACCCACTCCACAAAACACCCAAAACAAATCTATTATTACACCAGACTGTCCATGTGAATGTCTGTGTCGATAGAATAATTTTGGAAGTAAAACCAATTGTGTATCGTATGAATCGTTGCATGTTGAGGGACTATTTTCTCAGCAGCAGTGGAATTTTACTCTGCTGTAGTTAGTTGTGATGATATGAACGTGGCCATAACTGAAAAAGACTTCTTCGTGTGCTCTATGTGTCGCTATGGCAACTGCAGGTAAACAAACTATTACAGAGCCACTATTACTAGAGCAGAAGTAGGACCCAAAATGCATAACTGCATTTCCAAAGTTGTTTAATGAACAAACACAAAATCCAAAACCGACATGAGAGTCATAATGACAACGAACCAACAAAGGGCAAAGGAGAACACAGGATATATATGCACACACATGAATGACACACAGGTGAGACACATTAGGGCGGGGCAAACAATTAATACAACAGGAAGTCAAAACACACACGACTAGAGAAGTACAAAATAAAACCAGGTCAAGAACAGAAAATTTATTCAATGAAAATTAACACCAAGACAGAGCTTTCTATCAGGAAGTACAAGTCACTACTGCTGCTCTGACAGAAATCCTTCAAATGCAAGGATGGTTTTACTTCTAAAATGATTCTGTCAACACAGACATTCACATGGACAGTCTGGTGTAATAATAGATTTGTTTGGGGTGTTTTGTGGAGTGGGTAAGACTGTTTTTAGTGGCAGGAGAACTATGACCATTGACATGCACTAGTCTAACACCAGTGACCTCTGCAAATAAAAGGACTGGATGGAAGATTTCCAAAAATGTCTCCACACGTCTCCAACACTCTGGCTCACGAGGAAATGAGTTCCAATGTCCAAAATTCTGAACTGTCCCTTTAAGAGATGTTGCCACAGTGATGGTTCTGTGTCCCATCATGGCTGTTTGTATTCTTTTAAATTGGATATTGGTTCAACGGGAGGGTGTTAAACTGTCAGTTAAACTGTCGGATAGTTTGATCGTGAGAGGAGTTTGTCTGTTTATGAGCGGCATGGAACACAGCAAAGTGAGTCTTTACCTCCATCACACAACAACATGTGTTTGTGTCTGTTAATGTGGTGCTGACTCCAGTCTCACCACAGCTTTATCATGTCAGAAATGTCATTTGAATTGTTTATGGATATATTTACTCTAAACTATGTCTAAACCAGGTCTAAACTAGATCTAAACTATGTCTAAACCAGGTCTAAACTAGATCTAAACTATGTCTAAACCAGGTCTAAACTAGTACAAAACCATGTCTAAACCATGTTTAAACCAGGTCTAAAACTAGATCTAAACTATGTCTAAACCAGGTCTAAACTAGTACAAAACCATGTCTAAACCATGTTTAAACCAGGTCTAAACCAGGACTAAACTTTGTCTAAACCAGTACTAAACTAGGACTAAACTAGATCTAAACTAGTACTAAACCATGTCTAAACCATGTTTAAACCAGGTCTAAACTAGGACTAAACTAGATCTAAACTATGTCTAAACCAGGTCTAAACCAGGACTAAACTTTGTCTAAACCAGGACTAAACTAAACTAGGACTAAACTATGTCTAAACCAGGACTAAACTAGGACTAAACTAGATCTAAACTATGTCTAAACCAGGTCTAAACTAGATCTAAACTATGTCTAAACCATGTTTAAACCAGGACTAAACTTTGTCTAAACCAGGACTAAACTATGTCTAAACCAGGTCTAAACTAGTACTAAACCATGTCTAAACCATGTTTAAACCAAGTCTAATCTTGGACTAAACTAGATCTAAACTATGTCTAAACCAGGACTAAACTAGGACTAACACATAAACCAGGTCTAAATCAGTCAGATGCAATACACAATTCACAATTTACTTCCATTCTTTTAACGTCTTCAGGCACTTGTACCGTACACAAAGACAAAGCAGTTTCACTTTAAAACTCTTTTGGGGACTGGATTTATTTAACTCTGAGTCGTGTAAATCCCAGTGTCACTGACCAGCACCATCAAACTGAAAATGGATTCTGGATGGAGCCAAAGCCTCTTTATTGCAAAAACAGTGTCCTCTGAAACCTTTTCTACATGGTTCCTCCCACTCTTCACCCTCGTTTCAGGCGGCTTTCCCTCTCGTCCATTTAGAACAGTTGGCAGCTTCCATAATGTCTGAATGGGTCATTTCCTAAATGAAACCAAAGGACCTGCTAAAACATAAATGATTCTGTTTATTTGTACTTACCGACTGTAATGTTCTCTGACCTTCTGTGCTGTGTTCAGAGGGAGTGTGTGTCGCTGCATGTGGGCCAGGCGGGCGTGCAGATTGGCAATGCCTGCTGGGAGCTGTACTGCCTGGAGCATGGTATCGAACCCGACGGGCAGAAGGCCGGGCACAGCAGCCTGTGCAGCTCGGACGACTTCTCTTTCAGCACGTTCTTTTCTGAGACGGAATCGGGCACGCATGTGCCCAGGGGCGTGCTGGTGGACCTGGAGCCCACAGTTGTAGGTAAGTAAGATGGGAATGGGGGTTTATCATTGCAAGAAGGTTCCAGGTTCCATCCTGGGTTTCCTCTGGGCATACCGGTTTCCCCCACCAACCCAAAACATGCACAGTGGGTTAAAAACTATAGTCCTCACCACGACTAATCCAAAATCTGAAGATGGGTCCCCCTGATCAAGATGACGTGGATCAAATGCAGAGGACAAATTTCACACATTTTCTTTTATAGGATTCTGATCACATTTTAAATGTGTATAAAAGAACTGACAAAAAGATTAAGAAGTGTGTAAAATCCCAGGTAGAATCCACAGCAAAAGGAGAAATTCAATTTGTCAAGTGGACAAAAGTTGTTGGTTTTTTTTTTTTTTGACTCTTCCAGCTCATCCAAGTTAGTCTGATTCCGGTTTCACTTTGTGGAAACTGTCTGGGATTCGGGATTAGGATTCGTTCGCTCGATGGTCAGCTGGTACTTTTTTATTCAACCAATCACTGCTATTTGGTTGTGACGTTTGTAATGCTCCAAATCCCGTAGGAAGAAGGACAATAACGTCTTTCCCCTTGATACAATTCACCAAACATTCTCTTTGTTCCGGCTTTAAATCCTCGATCTGGGGAATCGTTGCCAACACAGAATGTCTGTCTTCGTCTACATCCATCTTGACCACTTTGTTTACTGTTGTGCTGTTCCATAAAAGGGACCCAGACAGACGCTACGAGTTTGACATCATGGCTCCACAGCTCACAGCTGATTGGCCGGTGCGCGGTCTACAACTTCCAGTGTTCTTGCAAACTGTCTAGTGTATCCTGATTCCTGACCTAGTCTCTGGAGAGAAATGAAATTGAGCTGAGGCACTAGGTGGAGCCAGCCTTGATACATCCAAGCTGGTTGTTCAGTTCTTGACCAAAAAACTTGTGCAGTTGACAAACTGAATTTCTTCTTTTGCTAAAGAGACTGAGAAATTAAGAGACAAACTAATAAAAAAGAGACAAACTAATAAAAAAGCACATTTCAGCAGGAATAGCAGTTTTTGAGAAGAATAAAGGAGGAGATTTTACTACTGGGGGCAATTATGGTACTTTGACCAATTATGGTACTTTAATTTAATTTAACCTTTTAAAACCTTTTGATTTAACTTTTAACCTCGCAGCCTTCATAAAACATGAAATAAACTACCAGTGAGTAAATACACTAGTCTAAAGTATTTCCCATGCAGTACCAGATTATAATATTTTCTATATGTGTACAGTAATAATGTGTAATGTGTAATCTGTTGTGTTGTGTGTCAGATGAGGTGAGGAAGGGGCCGTACCGTCAGCTCTACCACCCTGACCACCTCATCTCAGGGAAGGAGGACGCCGCCAACAACTACGCCCGTGGGTACATCACTGTGGGCCAGGCCATGATCCCGACCGTCGTGGACCGCATACGCAAACTGGTCAGTGTGTGCCTGATTCAACTAAAGATGCACTGTGGAACTTTTCGGCAGAGGTCAAGGGGCAGTTAAAATGGATATTGGAAAGGGCCCATATTACGCTATTTTCTGATCTCTGTTATAATGTTGTTTCCTCATCGCAAACAGACCTGAAGTTGTGTTTTGTTTCATTCACACATGTTTAAACCCTGCGTATTTAGGCTGAGTTCTTCTCTCAAACTGAAAACACTCTGTTCCACCTTGTGATGTCATACAGGAAGTGCTTCACTATGTTTTTAAAATCCATACACTTTCACTAGAATCATTTGGATAATTTCAGCCCTTGAACTGGCAATTCCTACTGAACTAAAGGCAAAAGGAACTTGAAAACTACCACTGCATGACATCACAAGGTGGAACAAGGTATTTTGAGTGACATGGACAGACTTGAAAACTACTGCTAATAAAGGATTACGCAACGCAAACATGTGTGAGTGAAACAAATTACAACTCCAAGTCTGTTTTTGATGAGGTAACTACATTATAACATGACTTAAAACTCACAAGGGTAAATTTGCTTAATATAGGACCTTTATAATGCACGTTTATTTTCTTATATAGTGAGTTTTTGGGTCTAGTCAGATGAAAATGATCAGGTTCAAAATTATGAATTTACTTTTGGGTATTTCATGGCTAAGTAAAAAGTAATCAATAGGGAAAACTGTCTCTTGCTTCCATGTGGGAGTAGGTCATCATCACATTCTAGAATCTGAAAACCAACTATTTCTTTGCCTAGAATGTTTCACTATATGGCATTAAACTTATCTCTCTTCATAGACAGGTGGCACCACCAGGTCAAACATTTAAATCCAGACTGCTGACATATTTGGCTTGTCACTGCAATCTGGACTCAATAAGGCTGACAACTAAAACACAGAAAAAAACTAAACAAAAACAAAAACTGCATAACCTGTTTGTCTCCATGGAGAGACAGATTATTATTTTTTTGCTCAAAAATAGATGGAAAAACATGTGTTCTGACTGTGAGCGTGGTCACCTAATCTACATGACTGACTGATACAGTATTTTGTTGTTTACAACAGACGTATGTAAATAACTGTAGTCTTAGAGATGTATTTGCAGTGTCTGTGATTTGCTAATTGCAAACATTCAACTTGCAGTCTTAAATTTTAATACAGTAGAGATGAAGAGATAACATCTCCATGGGAACAAGCTGCCACCAGAAAAGTTACACCTTGCACCTTTGAAATAAACATTTAGTTTAGTTTTATTTTTTTCTACTTCTTAGTAATAATTACTGAAAAATACTGTTTATACTGAACACAATATTAACAACACTCTTTCTTTAGACAATTGAATATTTTCTTTTGGGAAAAAAAATAATAAAAAAAACGTTGTGTCCTTAGGCAAGGCACTTCACCTGCATTGCCTGGTATGAAAGGGGTGTGTGCATGAGTGATGGTGGTGCTCCAGGGCAATAGTAGCTTACAATCACCACCACCAAATGTGGAGTGAACAAACAATGAACTGTAAAGACTCTGGGTGTCTTGAAAGGTGCTATATAAATGCAATGATTAATGAATATGCCCATCCATCCATTTTCGTTCGCTTATGCGGGGCCGGGTTGCGGGGGCAGCAGCCTAAGCAGGGACTCCCAGACTTCCTTCACCCCAGACACGTCCTCCAGCTCCTTGAGGGAGACCCCGAGGCGTTCCCAGGCCAGCCGAGAGACATAGTCCCTCCAGTGTGTCCTGGGTCTTCCCCGGGGCCTCCTCCCGGTGGGACATGCCCGGAACACCTCCCGAGGGAGGCGTCCAGGAGGCATCCGGAACAGATGCCCGAGCCACCTCAGCTGGCTCCTCTCGACGTGGAGGAGCAGCGGCTCTACTCCGAGCTCCTCCCGTGTGACTGAGCTCCTCACCCTATCTCTAAGGGAGCACCCAGACACCCTGCGGAGGAAACTCATTTCGAGCGCTTGTATCTGCGATCTCGTCCTTTCGGTCATTACCCAGAGCTCATGACCATAGGTGAGAGTAGGAAAGAAGACTGACCGGTAAATCGAGAGCTTCGCCTTTTGACTCAGCTCCCGCTTCACCACAACGGTCCGATACAGCGACCGCATCACTGCAGAAGCTGCACCGATCTGCCTGTGCAGTCACATTTTTATGTTATTTTGTAATCTAGCTATTTGTGTTGGTGCTGTTAAGTAGCTCCCTTATTGATAAAATGTACTAAATTACTAATGTAAAGTTTTGCTCACGTTTCTGTTAAGTTTTTAGGATACTCTTGCATTACCGGGGTGGGTGCGCCAGGAGGTGGCAGTGTAGTGAGTAAGTTGCGGGTCTCCAGCCACGTCCCTTCTTGAAAAGTTTTGTGCCGCTCCTCTTCATACAATGAAGCGAGGCTGCCCAGAACCAAAGCCCACTGCTCACTGTCTTTATTTTTCTATTATTCAGGTAATCTAATGTGGAACACTTACAAAAAACGTACATACAAGAGAAATGTATTTTATTTTGGTTGTTTAGAGCCGATATACAAGTGGTTTTGATAAAGATAGATCACGTTAGTTTGTTAAAAGCTCTGCTGGTCACCGCAGTAGGAACATGAGGTTTTGCAATGGCGGCGCCCGTCCGCAACTTGAACTTTTTTTTAATAAGCATGTAGTATCCTGGACTATTTGTATTGTTCATATATAATTTCTGATTAACAGTTAAGATAAAAACAAGTAAATTGAGTAAATGTGTAAGCCAATCTGAAAAGCATGAATAATAATTCAGTTAATTGTCAAGTAAGAAACATACTGTTGTTGTATAGATATATAGAGATATATACACGTATTTGAGTAAATATATGTTTTTTTGGTAATTGGACAGAATGTGATGTTAGAACATAGGTTAGAACATATATTGAAAAAGGGCCAAATTATTGATAAATTTAGACTAAACTGTAATTTTTATTATTTTGTAAATAAATATACAATGAAGTGAGGCTGCTCAGAACCAAACCTCACTGCTCACTGTCTTTATTTTTCTATTATTCAGACACATTCTTCTGTGCGGGTCTGCCCCCTAGACCGGACCCGTAACAAATAATTAATATCTAAGTTCTGATACAATTCAAGATCATTTTAATTGCTATTCAGAAAAGGATTTCTGTCCTGTGATAGTGACTTTTTTTTAGTATCGATACCTTCTCAAATGAGTATCTAGTTTCGATACTAGTTTTAGAATCAATAAGTATCTTAATTTCGATACTTTTGGCAAACCTAGTCTGTACACATCTGCTTTGTCTCCTACAGACTGAACAGTGCGCCGCTCTCCAGGGCTTCCTCATCTTCCACAGCACGGGAGGAGGGACCGGCTCAGGCTTCACCTCCCTGCTGATGGAGCACCTGTCCGAGGAGTACAGCAAGAAAACCAAGATGCAGTTCTCCATCTACCCCTCCCCCCAACTCTCCACCGCCGTCGTAGAACCTTACAACGCCGTCCTCGCCACCCACACCAACATGGAGTACTCCGACTGCCGCTTCATGATGGACAACGAAGCCCTCTACGAGATTTGCCAACGCAATCTGAACATCACCCGACCGATGTACAGCAACGTCAACCGTCTCGTGAGCCAACAGGTCTCCAACATCACAGCTGCGCTAAGGTTCAGGGGCCCGCTCCACTTCAACTTAACGGACTTGCAGACTAACCTGGTGCCATATCCACGGATCCACTTCCCATTATCGTCCATGGCTCCGGTGATCTCCTTGGAAAAGGCGTACAATGAACAACTAACCGTCGGGGAGATAACCAAAGCGGTGTTCCAACCCGCTAGCCAGATGGTGAAATGCGATCCGCGCCGGGGACAGTATATGTCGTGCTGCCTGCTCTATCGTGGTGACGTGGTGCCCAAGGACGTGAACACGGCGCTGGCAAGTATCAAAGCTAAGCGCATGGTGGATTTCGTGGACTGGTGCCCGACCGGGTTTAAGTTTGGCATCACGTACCAGCCGCCCACGGTGCCAGGGGGGGACATGGCCAAAGTGCATCGGGCGGTCAGTATGCTGAGTAACACGACGGCGATCGCTGAGGCCTGGGACAGACTGGATCGTAAGTTTGATTTGATGTTCGCCAAACGGGCCTTCGTGCACTGGTACCTGTGCGAGGGGATGGAGGAGGCGGAGTTCATGGAGGCCAGGGAAGACATGGCGGTGCTGGAGAAGGACTATGAGCAGTTGGGGAGCGACACTGTGGAGTGAAGACAAGAGTCATACCAATGCCAAATAAATTACAGAAATACAAGAAACGATATATATTCATGCATTTATTGGGGTGGGACAAGACATAATTTTCACCAGACGAGATTAGGTCAATGACAATGAGACAAGATGAGATTTTGACATAATTTGAAGTCCATTTCACAATTTTAACTTCACTATTTATTTAATTTATGTAATACTTTAGCGCCTATTGTACTACCGTATTTTCTGCACCATAGGACGCGCTCTGAAGCCTCCAACCCCATCAAAAAACAACTGCGAGTCCCACAGTCCAGAGCGCCCTGTACACGAATCCACTCGGGTGTCCCAGCACGACTTCAGTAAACTACAAAGCTGCACCAAACACACATAGAGCAGACAGCGATCGTGCAGCGAAAAACACCCACAGACACACTCATCGCCAACGAGGAACGGAACAAGCGAGTGCAACGTGCCACTTCTAATTTTGCTTTGTGATTTATCTTAGGGGTGTCAAATTATCGCGTTAATTGCGATTAATTAATTACAGTCATATTTAGCGCGTTATGTTTTTTAATCGCGTTAATCTCATTTTTAATCTCTAACTTTACTGGTTCTGTATGCGAGTTGCTTTATTATAAAATCTGTTTTTATGTGTTGTTGGGACAACAACACACACACACAAAAAAAACACATTTATAAAAAATTTTATTTCGGTAATTCCACTCATTGCCGGAAACCCACACAAAATGCGCGATGTAAACGTCATGTTAACGTTGGCGGCGTCGAAGAGCCAGTAGAACAGAGGCAGCAGTGCACAGGTAAAAACACATTCGTGTCTTGGAAATTCTTCTCCCGACGTGAAATATAAAAGAAAATAACAAATATAAAATCGCCTACAACTTAAATGTCACTGGTGAAAACAACCTGCATAGGCTCATGATGTCTGCACTACTGTCCTATAGCGACCTGCCACATGAGGGGACACGCACACAAACACACACAAACCGGGACTAACCCAGTCCAGGACTAAACCAGAACTAACACCAGAACTAAAACCAGGTCTAAACCAGGACTAAACCAGGACTAAACCAGGACTAAAACCAGGATTAACCCATTCCAGGACTAAACTAGGACTAAAGCAGGTCTAAACCAGGTCTAAACCAGGACTAAAACAAGGACTAAAACCAGTGATCTCATATATAAAGCATTTCTCTATCAATAATATTTTTAATATGGTTAAGGAAAGACTGGACTTTTTATTGTCTTTAAGTCGACAAAAGTTATTATGTTCAGATTTCCTCGTCTTTGCTACTTTACAGCAAACAGTTTCTTATTCATGGAGACTTGGGCTCAACAGCCAATTTGGAGAGATTTGTTAAACAATAAATGATTTTATAAAGGCACTTTTTTTGTTCTATATCAGTCTTTTGATCTGCCACAATAATGTAATAATGAATTTAAATGAAAATACCTCAAATTGAAGCTTTTCTCAGCAATTTTTAGGTGAGATTAAAATGACATTAATTAGATTAATTAATTACAGATCATAATTAATTAATCTCTCAATTTTTTTAATCGCATGACAGCACTAATTTATCTATATTTACTTTACCAATATATGGCACTTCAAAATGTGTTATTGTGACAGGTTTATGGTTTTAGCATTACGGGCAGTCTAATTTAGCCTGATGGTAGGACTTGCTTTATGGAGATACAGGAAATATTCCAGTTAAAGTAATAATGATTCACCATGGAGACAAGCAGGTTGTAGACCTGCCACCAAAAAAGTTACATATCTTTATCTTCTGGTTGCACATACATGTCAGATCACAATAATTGTAGTATTTACTTACTACTATGCTCATTTAAAGACATTTCATGTAAGCCAAGGGTGTTTTATTGCACTAAAATACCATAAAAACATGTACTGTATTTTCCGAATTATAAGTGGCAGCAGCCAATAAATGCATAATGAATAATTAAAAATCATATATAACTCACTGGACCATAAGTCACATTTTGGGGGGAAATGTGTTTTATAAAATCAGAGACAAGAACAATAGAAGAGAGAACAACAGACTGTTAACGTCACATATGAACAGTTCTTCAGATAAACTATAACATAAACAACAGAACAGAACAAGTTTAACAAACTCTCCATCTCACTCCAAATCACTAAATCCATTCAATTCTTCATTCTCTGTGTCACTTCTGAACAACTGCAACAAATCCAGCTAAATCTAGCTTTTAGCCCGTGATTTGCTTTTTTGTTTTCTTCATTGCAGTTCGAGTATCCTCCGCTTTTCTCCAGTCTCTCACAAGTTTCTCACTCACTCCAAACTTTCTTTCTTCTGCACTGTTCTGCCTCAGTTGATAAAAAAATAAATAAATAAATAGTTTTGACTTTATCTGTTTTGTCTACTGCAGCTACCGTAGCTGCCATATTGTTTTAGGCTTTTCAACTGCCAGTGTCAACTGTCAGTGTTTTTTTTTTAGCTGTTCTTGTCAGTTTTTGATTCCTGTGAACTGTTTTTTGGGCCCATAGAAATATCTGTCTGTGAGTATTGTAACACTATAACATGCTAACTCACTCTATGAGGCACTTGGGGTTGTTTTATTTTTGAGATCCCTGATAAAATTTAATATGCTAGTAGCGTTAGCCTTTCTAAGAAGATTTCCATTGATGTTAGCATGATGCTAATTGGCTGTTGTATAGACGTTTTTTGTGATGTTGTTGCTGTTGTTGTATATATTTTGAATTGTTGAGTTGCCCTATGTTGTTTTATGTAGCTCTGCTTATTCTTTGTTTGTTTAAATGTGAAGATATAATTGTAATATGGATTTATTTTTTGTATGTTACAGTTTTACAATCAACCCTTCAGTAAATATCCAAAACAGCAAGAGGCTTCCTGAGTGCTTATTGAGGACACTGTTCACTATCTGTAAAGCTAGTTCCGAAACACTAGTGGAGGCAGAATATGCACGATTACCGTTTTCAGCTGCATATGTCACTACTTGCAGCTTGTAATCTGCAGAATGTGATTAACAGTTTATTGCCGTGTGGTAAAATAAGTTCTGATGCTAAATGAACATGAGTGAATAGGATATGTCTTAATGACCTGTATGTGTTAAATTCAGGTGAGTGTGTAAATGACAAAAAGAAACATCTCAAACTTCAGTAGCCGGACATCCACTCATACCTGATCCATACACCTATCCCCGCCCCCGGAGAGCCTGAAATCTGCTGAAATCCTACAAGGCACTGACATGATACAGACAGGACAGAGGCTCTTTCTGCAGGAGACATGCACAGTAGAGCCAAGTGACAGTGGTACAGGAGGAACAGGAGCAGCAGATACTCACACACAAGACTAAAGCCTCTCTTGCAGCTGAACAGTCACATCTGAGTATAAGTCGCAGGACCACCCAAACTACACTGAAAAAATGGTCCAAGAGGAGTTGCTCAAATTGCAAAAACAAATTTGACAACAATAACATGACTTTTTTACGTTTCTCTGTCAAGCATGTTTAAATCTTACAAAGGTCACTTGATTATGGCCGATGTGAGACCTGCATGTTTTAATCAGGTTGAGGAAACATGACTTTATTAGAATCTGTGGTGAGGCTCCTCCCTCTGGAATTCTCCTCCCCAAAACTTTTGGATTGAAAATTCAAATGTAACAGGACACAGGACAGTTCCAGGAGCAGAGACACACAGTGTGGAGCAGGAGGATTATGAGAGCTGATCTGGAGGGGAGACTTTTTAAAGGTTTTATGTGCTGCTCTGGACTAGAATGTCGTCATTGTTAAAACATGTTTGTGGTGTTTTATTTGAAATTAGAGTTAATGTAAGGACTCCTTGAAACAAATTGTATTTGACTGTCCATCTACAAGAGTGTGACAGTTGTACTCAGATTTGAATGTGTTTGTTCCAGAGTCGTCTACAAACAAACAGTGACGTCCAGAGCTCTGCTGGAGCTGTGGGGAAGTTCATGAATGTTACATCTGATGTTTCAGGAAAAAAGGAAGATGTTTGAGAACCAACAAACCACAGAGCACAGATGAACAAAGTAAGTAAACCAACTCAAATGATTTTAAAAGAATTTTTCAAAATGAACTTCCTACTGAAACAGTTATTGTGTTTCTACAGGGTGATGTGGCACTAGGAGACTTTATACCAGATGCCCTCCCTGTTACTGTGTTTAGAGGAAGAAAAGCAGCACACACGGTGAGTTTTGTTTCTGCAGATACACTTCTAATGTTCTTGTGATTCTGTTCTGGTCCATTATTGTAGTAATAAGTACTTTAAGTGTATTTAAACATGTACAACAGAGTAGATCATCAGAATGTGATCATCATGTGTTATTCGTGTGTTCATAGGCAGAGACCAGAGCTTCTTCACTGGAATAAATCTTCACACTGTCCAGCTTCAAACTGTGTGTCTCTGTACTTGTGTGTCTCTGTGTGTTTGATTCTGTTTAAGACAATACAGAACTGTGGAAAACTAAAGACTGTTTTTGTTTTCTTTTACAGAATTAGATCAATTAAATTAAATTATACAGACTTATACATTTCACTATAAAGTAACATAAGATAAATATGCATATTCAACATGATATGATAAAATTTCATCAACATGAAAAAGTGATGTTCATGTTCTGAGAAAAATATGTGTAGAGAGGATTAAAATAAGTTTCAAAGCCTAAACATAATTTTATTACATGCAAACGCTTTCCAGAACTTTTTTACACAAATCCAGCAACCTTTTTTTGTCAGTTTATGATAAAAAGTGTGACTTATAGTTCAAAATATACGGTATTCTACTGTATGCGGGCTTGCTCTCCACAAATTTAACTCATAACCCATGGCCTGGTGGATGGCAGGTTGCTGCTTGTTTCCGTGGAGACAGATGTGGAGCTTGTTAATGATTCCTGGTAGCGGCACATCACCTGCATGTTTCAAACTAAAGATTCTCCAGACCCAGGAACTTCTCTGTGAAGACAAGCGGGTGTCAGAACAGTCACCAGGAATCTTACAAGTCAGGTCTGCGGAGATACAAGCCTCCTCACAGCAAGAGAGTATGTTTTTCAAATTTCTATAGTGCAATTTTGGGGCTGACAGTGTTGGGAAGGTGACTTTTAAAATGTATTCCCCTACAGATTACATACCCCGAAATGTAGTTTGTAACAGAATCCATTAAGTTACTAATGTAATCTGAATACTCTGGATTACTTGATTTGTTGTAGAGAAGCAAAGACTAGGAATTTTTCACATAAGAAGTTTTTTCTGCTAAAATAAAATGAAAAATATTATTGAGAGAAGAGGAGGAAACACGGTCCACGCAGCATGGTTTAGTCCTGTTAAATCCTGTTTTAGACCTGGTTTAGACCTGGTTTAGTCCTTGTTTTAGTCCTTGTTTTAGTCCTGCTTTAGTCCTGGTTTAGACCTGGTGTAGACCTGGTTTTAGACCTGGTTTAGTCCTTGTTTTAGTCCTGCTTTAGTCCTGGTTTAGACCTGGTTTTAGACCTGGTTTTACACCTGGTTTAGTCCTGGTTTAGTCCTTGTTTTAGTCCTGGTTTAGACCTGGTTTTAGACCTGGTTTTAGACCTGGTTTAGTCCTGGTTTAGTCCTGGTTTAGTGTCCGGCAATGAGTGGAATTACCCAGGGGGGGGAAAAAGGGATATAGCCCCAAATGTGAAAACAGGAAAATACCGTCATATAATCCATTTATTTCAACAAAGCAACTGTAATGCAATTACCACTCATTGAAACAGTAACTGTAACTGAATACAGTTACTCATAATTTGTACTCTGATTACAACTCAGGTACATGTAATCTGTTACTCCCCAACACTGGGGGCTGGTGCTGTGGAGTGAATGGGTAATGCACTGTCAAGGGCTTTGGGTCACATGAAAGACGTCGTATAAAACCAGTGCATTCTTAATACTTCAGTAAATGTTTTGGTTGAAGTCTCATGCACATGTTAAACTTTGTGTTGTATACAGAAGTTAAAACAGGAGCAAAAACAAAGCAGTGAGTCTGTCCTTATCAGAGCTCATCAGCACTGACCCCTGACTGGACCCGTGTCATGTGTCTGTGCTCACAAGACCTCCTCCTCCTCTCTCCTCCTCTCTCCTCCTCTCTCCTCCTCTCTCCTCGTCTCATCTCCTCTATTTTCATCTCCTCTCTCCTCCTCCTCTCTCCTCCTCTCTCCTCCTCTCTCCTCTCTCTCTCTCGTCTCATCTCCTCTCTATTTTCTCATCTCTCTCTCTCCTCCTCTCTCCTCTCCTCTCTCTCTCCTCTCTCCTCCTCTCCTCTCTCCTCTCTCTCTCTCATCTCTCCTCTCTCCTCTCTCTCTCCTCTCTCCTCCTCTCTCCTCTCTCTCCTCTCTCTCCTCTCCTCCTCTCTCCTCTCTCTCCTCTCTTCTCTCTCTCTCTCTCTCCTCTCTCCTCCTCTCTCTCCTCTCTCTCCTCTCTCTCCTCTCTCCTCTCTCCTCTCTCTCCTCCTCTCTCTCTCTCTCTCCTCTCCTCTCTCCTCTCTCCTCGTCTCATCTCCTCTATTTTCATCTCCTCTCTCCTCCTCTTTTCTCCTCTCTCCTCCTGTCTCCCATACTCCCAAGTGTTAATGAACTAATGAAAAGAGAAAGAAAAAAAAAAGCGTGTAGGACAGGGGTCTCCAACCAAGTAGACAAAGTTAAAATCTGTGCTCCCGTCCTCCCAACAAAAAAAGGTTTGCTGCCCCGGAACCTTCTGAAGGTGCTCCGGCTCCCCGGGGACTCTTTTGGCTGGAACACCTGAAACAGACCACACCAGAGGGTAAGTACATTTCATTCTAACTACAATCACTTAAATGCACTTATTTCTTTTACTTACTTCCTTTTCTTTTACAGGTAACTTAACAATCTGCACATCAATCACTTAATTCAATAAACACTTTTAAAACTTTGTTTCTGTTTCTTTTTATCTCACCTTTTCACTGCACTAGGCCCATGCAATGGACATTACAGCATGTCTCTGTCTACCAGTAGTAACCAAGTCACACATAATATTACAGTTACAACAGGTTTTTCAGTAGGAAAGCTCAAAATGCTCAGTTCCACCTTGTGATGTCATGAAGTGTGTGTAGTGCGCAGTGTTGAGAAGGTGACTTTTAAAATGTATTCCCCTATAGATTACAGATTACACACACCAAAATGTAGTTTGTAACATAATCCATTAAATTACTTAAAGTGAGTAATGTAATCTGAATACTTTGGATTACTTGATATTGTCGTGCTACATGAATGTACCAACCACATCCTGAAAATTCTTGTTTGTTCTCTTCAAATTGTCTGTTGAGCCCAAGTCTCCATGAACAGACAACTGTTTACTGTAGAGAAGCAAAAACTAGGAAATCTTAACATGAGATATTTTGTTTTGTCTGCTAAAAGAAAATAAAAAGCCCAGTCTTTACTTAAGCATATAAAAAATATTATTGATAGAGAAATGATTTCTGTATGAAATCAATGCTGCGTTAAATGACGTCCACCTACTGTTAGGTGTCATATTGTTTAGTCCTGCTTTAGTCCTGCTTTAGTCCTGGTTTAGACCTGGTTTAGTCCTGGTTTAGTCCTGGTTTAGTCCTGGTTTAAACCTGGTTTAGTCCTGGTTTAGTCCTGGTTTAGTCCTGGTTTAAACCTGGTTTAGTCCTGGTTTTAGTCCTGGTTTAGTCCTGGTTTAGCCCAAAATGTGTAAACAGGAAAATACCGCCGTGTAATCCATTTATTTCAACAAAGTAACTGTAATCCAATTACCACTCATTGAAACAGTAACTGTACTGTAGTTACTCATAATTTGTACTCTGATTACGTAATCCCTGTACATGTAATCTGTTACTCCCCAACACTGGTAGTGTGTGTCAAGCAGTTTTCAAGTGAACGGCTCCTTTTACCTTGATTTCAATAGAGATTCACAATTCCAGGACAGATTATCCAAATGATTCTAATGAAGATGTGTGGAGTTTTAAAACACAATGGAGCACTTCCTGTATTACCACATGACATCACAAGGTGGAACTGAGTGTTTTCTGTTTGGGAGAAGTACTCAGCCTAAATCTGCAGGGTTTATGTGTTAAACATTGTGAATAAAACAAAACACAACACAACTGCAGGTCTGTGTGTGATTAAAAAACAACATTATAATTAGAAAATAGCCTAATATAAACAGTTTAAAGTCCATTAATTTTGATCATTTCTTTTACTTTGCAGAAACCATTGCTGTTACTTGCAGTTATTGTTTTCAACCTCACTCAAACTGCTTCACTCCTCTGCTCAACAGTAGTTCAGAGTTTGTTTATACTGCCTCAGTAATATAGATCATTTTCCCACTGTAACAGTTTTGACCAGCTTGACCACATTACCTCAGCGTATCCCTCCCGTCTGCCCAGTAGCACCCGATAATCCCCCAAATCCCTCAGCCTCAAACTGATCCCCGTGTGTGTGCGAGGGGCCGGGCTGTGGCGTGGCTGCAGAGGTGGGAAACGGATCCGGTTACAAAACACAACAAGGAAACTTTAGCTCCGTTTCTACTTTTTCATCACAACCAAATGACAGAACAAAGCAGAGATACATAGAAGGGGAATTACAGGAAAGCTTAGACAAAAATAACATCTCAAAATTTGTGGTTCACTATGATAAATATAGTATGAATATAGTTCAGAGATATAATAGTTCAAGGCACATATTACTCCGTTCTCTGATTTGTTCTAATGGAGTTTCTTCATCACAAACAGACCTGGAGTTTTGTTTTGTTTCATTCACACATGTTTAACACACAAATCCTGTATATTTATAACATCATGCACACAGCATCGCTTTCAAAAAAGTTCTCGTTTACATCAACCTGCATAAATACTCCATCAAGCGCTGTCAGAACTACGCCAAACCCAGTGTTGGGAAGGTGATTTTTAAAATGTATTCCCCTACAGATTACAGATTACATAGCCCAAAATGTAGTTTGTAACGTAATCCATGAAGTTTCTTAAAGTGAGTAACGTAATCTGAATACTTTGGATTACTTGATATTGTTGTGCTTTTTAAAACTACATGAATGCAGCAACCACATCCTGAAAATTCTTATTTGTTCTCTTTAAATTGGCTGTTGAGCCCAAATCACCATGAATAAGCAACAGTTTAAAGCAGCAAAGACTAGGATATCTTAACATAAGATATTTTGTCCTGGTTTTAGCTCCTAGTTTAGTCCTGGTTTAGTCTTGGTTTAGTCCTGGTTTTAGTCCTGGTTTAGTCCTGGTTTAGTCCTGGTTTAGTCCTGGTTTTAGTCCTGGTTTAGTCCTGGTTTTAGTCCTGGTGTTAGTTCTAGTTTAGAGGCACACAGGAGACCGGCAATGTCTATGCAGTACGGAAGGAGTCGTGGGATATAGCCCAAAAATGTGACAGGAAAATACCACCATGTAATCCATTTATTTCAACAAAGTAACTGTAATCCAATTACCACTCACTGAAACAATAACTGTAACTGAATACAGTTACTCATAATTTGTACTCTGATTACGTAACTCTGGTACATGTAATCTGTTACTCCCCAACACTGGCCAAACCTCTGGGCGGTACCTGGATCAGATTCAAACCTGTAGCATTTATTTCATCACAGTTGTAAGTTTTACTCACAGATACCATGAAAAATGTGCATTCCTGAGCAGGCTTGCCTCTCCACAGACCTGTTAAAGAAGTGATTAAAGTAAAATTGCTGACCAAGCCTCATTGGTCTCTGGTCATAGATATGATCCATCAGCTGTGTGTGCAAATGCAAACTCATGAAAAGTGTTTGCACTTTGAAGAAATGTGACTGCTGCTCTGAATGCTTCATCGTCATCATCAGGGAAACATTGGTCGCACTTTTGGTGTGTCAGCTCCTAAAACTCTGTTTATCTCACTTTACATGCAAATGCCAAACCGTAGTTTTCCAGAATCTCCACTCTAACAGGAGTTTTTTAGAAAGATTTGTTTTCAGAGGTGAATTCACTGTTTGCGTGTAAAAGATGGGCACAAACGAAGGGAAATGTCTCTGTTAGAAAAATACCCATGTACGTTGTCAGGGAATTTACCCTAAGACATCAAATTACATTAAATAAAGACACACCAGAAAGAGACGGTTAAAATTTATACTTGCGCAAGGAGAGTCGAGCACACTGTCTGTCAGCTCCCTGACCGACTCTGCTCAACAACTCTCCAAGTCACACTTATTGAAAATCATGTCACAGATAAGTATACTTGATGACATACATTTCACATGTTATCTTATAACTAACAATCGTCAACTGAACCACCCTCCCATTTCACATTTGATTACATATCCCAAAGATAGACAATTTAGTAGTTCCCCAAGGCCTTCAGTTTTAACATAAGATGGGACAAACCCAGAATTGTTGGCGCCCATAGTAGATGAGCTTAATCTGTCAGTTGACATGTCATTCATATCTGCTGCTGGTATCATGTCCTGTACTTCCTGAACCAAAACAGACCCAAAGCAATGTTGATTACACCATGATTAATATTTAAATGATTCACCCTTTAAATGATTAATACTTTAGTGAAAGAATTACATATATAAATGAGTAACACTTTAATGAGACTTTAATCAAAGAAATACATTTATATCATAGAATTCTCTAACATACGTGTGAACGGGGCCTTAAGATGACCACCTGACCACCTTGTGTTATCATGTAAATGGTCATGGTCACATTTTATACAGCGCTTTTCCACCTTCAGGTCACTCAGAGCTCTTTACAACAAGGAACCACTCACCCATTCACACACCAGTGTACACACACACTAGGGTCAAGGTGGGTTAGGTGTTTTGCCCAAGGACACAACGACAGCATTCATCAGTGGGAGCTGGAATCACACCGCCAACCTGTGGGCAGTGTTGGGAAGGTGACTTTTAAAATGTATCCCCCTACAGATTACAGATTACATACCCCAAAATGTAGGGATTTTTCTCTATGTAGTGGAGCAGATTAGGTTTCCAAACCACAAGAATCGTTCAATTTGTAGTACAAGCACCAAATTTCTCATATATTTAGCTAACATCATGCTCTTATTATTCATTCACTCTATACCTGGTGATGGTAAACTACTGTTGTAGCCACAGCTGCCCTGAGGCAGACTGACAGAAGCGCTGCTGCCATGTCAATCGGCGCTATCGGCCAACCACCACCATCACTCACACACCACTTTCATACTAATCAATAGCCACTCAGCCACCGTGGCGCCACATACATTCTCTGGTACTACATATATTTAATATTTCTTCAGGTTTCAATAAGATTTGTCCATGAGATTTCTTTCTACTATACTATTTAATAACATTTATTTGTAGATATTATAAATATAATGAAAGGTGATAAATAACCATCAAAAATGATTTGATGAATAATTTCACTCAAAATAGAAATAAGTAACAAACCTATGCTTCGACATTTATACATATATAGTTTTATATATAGTTATTATACATAAATACTATGGCGGCCATCTTGAAAAATGGCTGCCATCTTGGATATTTTTGGTGGCTAATGGGCTTTTCATAAAGACCGTGTTATTATCCACTCCAAATCTGATGCTTGTACCACAAACTGAATGAGTATTTCAACTACCAGCTCCACTCATGTTCTTGGGCTGCTCCCTCTCCTCCGACTCACCCGTCTCATAACATTCTTGTTTGGAAATTAGGACTTTTTTTTTTTTTTTTTGCAAGACTTTTGCAAGAGTCCCTTGTGTCCTCTTCAAACATTCCATTGAGATGTCTTGCCCATAGTTGTATCAGAGACAGCTCTTTGATTTTGGACACTCACACATACTGTAGTGAGTATTTGAGGAGCTCTGGAGATAGTATCAGAGCAGAGATAACACTTTTGTAGCTCTCAGACATCAGGCCGTGATCTGAGCAGATACAGCGTCTCAGTCTGTCACTGTCAGTCTGTGCTTCATGTGTTTGGTCTGACCCGAGCTCACGCAACTCCTGCCAGAATCCTCCAAAGTACAGATACACAAGACACAACGTACTCATGGAAAAGTGTCAGCAGATTGAAATTTTGACTTTTAAAAGGACTAAATTATCTTGAGTTAGTTGTAAATTATCTTGAAGGATTGCGCTGACGTCAAACCAGGCCTAAACCAGGTCAACAGAAGATAATCAGAGACTTTTTCATTATGATGTAATAGTTGGCTGATGTGTGGCTAACCAGATATGAGGTAACTAATGTCCCTAACACACACACACACACACACACACACTTACACTTACACTTACACTTACACTTACACACACATACACACACTTACACATACACATACACGCACATCCATCAATTTTCTTCCGCTTATCCGGGGCCGGGTCGCGGGGGCATCAGCCTAAGCAAGGACGCCCAGACTTCCTTCACCCCAGACACTTCCTCCAGCATTCCCAGGCCAGCCCAGAGACATAGTCCCTCCAGTGTGTCCTGGGTCTTCCCCGGGGCCTCCTCCCGGTGGGACATGCTCGGGGGAGGCGTCCAGGAAACATCCGGAACAGATGCCCGAGCCTCAACTGGCTCCTCTCAACGTGGAGGAGCAGCGGTTCTACTCTGAGCCCCTCACCCTATCTCTAAGGGAGCACCCAGCCACCCTGCGGAGGAAACTCATTTCGAGCGCTTGTATCCGCGATCTCGTCCTTTCGGTCACTACCCAGAGCTCATGACCATGGGTGAGAGTAGGAACGAAGACTGACCGGTAAATCGAGAGCTTCACCTTTCGACTCAGCTCCTCTTCACCACAACGGTCCGATACAGCGACCGCATCACTGCAGATGCTGCATCGATCCGCCTGTCAATCTCACGTTCCATCCTCCCCTCACTCGAGAACAAGACCCCGAGATACTTGAACTCCTCCACTTGAGGCAGGGACTCCCCACCCACCCGGAGAGGACAAGACACCTTTTTGGTGGTTTTGATGGCCTCGGACTTAGAAGAGCTGATCTTCATCCCAGCAGCTTCACACTCGGCTGCAAACCGCCCCAGTGCACATTGCAGGTCCTGGTTTGATGAAGCCAACAGGACAACATCATCTGCAAACAGCAGAGATGATCCTGTGGTCCCCAAACCGGACCCCCTCCGGCCCCTGACTGTGCCTAGAAATTCTGTCCATAAAAACAATGAACAGAAGCAGTGACGGGGGCGGCCCTGGCAGAGTCCAACATGCACCGGGAACAGGTCTGACTTACTGCCGGCAATGAACACAGCTCCTGCTCCGGTCATACAGGGACCGGACAGCCCTTAGCAAAGGGTCCCAGACCCCATACTCCCAGAGCACCCCCCACAGGACACCACGGACACGGTCGAATGCCTTCTCCAGATCCACAAAGCACATGTGGACTGGTTGGGCAAACTCCCATGAATCCTCGAGCACCCGATGGAGCGGCTTTTCGTCCAGAAAATACGGTAGTTTATTTATTTTATAGTCACAAATATAAAACATGTTGTAATAGCGGCGCGTCTGAATAGAGATGGCGCTTTTTTGTCACAAAGATATTTTACAGAACATTATTCAGCATTATTCATTCACTCTACACCTGCTGATGGTAAACTACTGTTGTAGCCACAGCTGCCCTGGGGCAGACTGACAGAAGCACGGCTGCCATGTCAATCGGCGCCATCGGTCCCTCCAACCACCACCATCACTCACACACACACCACTTTCATATGAGGCAGTGTGTGTGAAGTGTCTTGCCTAATGACACAATGATTGAATTGATTGTGTTTAACTGTCCTTGACTCTCAACTGTTGGACCATGGACCTAGAGCAGGTTTTGTGTTGATGGAGGAAACCGGAGGAAACTCATCCAGACACGAAGAGAAACACAAACTCCACACAGAAAGACCCGGGTCACCCGGGGATCCAACCCACAACCTTCTTGCTGTGAGGCATGAGTGCTAAACAAAAATAGAGTAAATAGAGACATGTCATAATACCGGACGGATGTCGTAATACCGGCAGGTCTAAACCAGGACTAAACAAGGTCTAACCCAGGTCTAAACCAGGTTTAAACCAGGTTTAAACCAGGTTTAAACCAGGTCTGAAAACCTGAAAACCCAGGTCTAACCCAGGTCTGAGTTGGGGTTTCATCTAGTTTGTCCCGTCTTCCTCCTCCTTCGTCTCCTCTTCCTCTCCTCTCGCGCTCTCATCCTCGTCTTCTTTTTCGTCGTGGAGTTTGTATTTGTCCTTCAGTCGTGTGAGAAGTTGGTTTCTCCTCTGCTCCTCGGCTAACGTCTTCGTGGAGCTCTCCAGCTCGGCGTGGGCTTTCTGCAGCTCTTCACACATCTGCTGGATTTGCTCTTGCAGATGTGTTTTCTCCTGTTTGATCTTTTCATGTTCATCACAGAGAATCTCCATCTCCTCCAACAGTTCTGTGATCCTCTGTTGTTGTCTCTCTGTCTCTCTACACTCCTCCGATAACCTGTTCTCCACACTTTTCAGATCTTCGGACATGCGCTTCTTATAAGATTTCAAAAAAAATTCCCGAGGGCCTGAGAAACCGACTCCTGTCCTCAACGTTTCGAGCTCCTCCTTCAAATTCACCTTCTCTTGGTTGAGCTCGGTGACAGCTTTGAGGAGCTCTGAATGGGAGTCTTTCAGCTGAGCATGTTGTTGACGTTCCTCCTTCAGATCTCGTAGGTGTGGGCAGACTTCACCTTCTGCTTCATCACACCTCATCTGAACTTTCTCCAGCGTCTCCTGCTGCAAGCAGATCCTCTCAGTCTGTTCTACTAAGTAAAAGTTGAGCATGTGCGAAAACAGTTGGATCACCTCCTGTAGCTTCTGGTTCGTAACCAAGGACTTTTCAATCTTCTTACGCAGATCTTTGTTCTGATTGTTTAAGTTTTGGATTGTCTCGTTTTGTTGCTGGTTCTGATTGTTTAAGTTTAGGATCCTCTGGGTTTTTTGCTGGTTCAGATTTTCTAAGTGTTGGATCGTCTCGTTTTCTTGCTGGTTCAGATTTTCTAAGAGTTGGATCGTCTCATTTTGTTGCTGGTTCTGATTTTTTAAGTTTAGGATCCTCTTGCCTTTTTGCCTGTTCTGATTGTTTTAGTTTAGGATCCTCTCGAGCAGTTTGTGTTTATCATTGAATGAGTTTTGGAGCATCTCGATTTGTAGCTTGTTCAGAGTTATTAAGTTTTGGATCATCTCGTTTTGTTGTTGGTTCTGATTGTTTAAGTTTTGGATCCTCTCAAGCAGTTCCTGGTTATGATTTAATGAGTTTTGGATCCTCTCGTTTTGTTGCTGGTTCTGATTTTCTAAGTTTCGGATCCTCTCGTTTTGTTGCTCGTTCTGATTTTCTAAGTTTTGGATCCTCTCGTTTTGTTGCTGATTCTGATTTTCTAAGTTTCCGTTCCTCTCATTTTGTTGCTGGTTCTTATTTTCTAAGTTTCGGTTCCTCTCGTTTTGTTGCTGGTTCTTATGTTCTAAGTTTTGGATCCTCTCGTTTTGTTGCTGGTTCTGATTTTCTAAGTTTCGGATCCTCTCGTGCAGTTCCTGGTTCTCAGCCTCTAAGATTTACTTAGGACTAAACCAGGTCTAAAGCAGGAATAAACTGGAACTCAACCAGGCCTAAACCAGGACTAAACTAGGTCTAAACCAGGTCTAAACCAGGTCCAACAAATAACCTTCAAAATCACAGTGAAACCACTGTGCTACAACAACCCTGGGAGAATATAGAAGCAAGATGGAAACCGAAAAAAAAAAAAAAAAAAGCTCCACGCTGGAATGTTTTGTGTACCAGACGGAGAAGGCCGCCTGCAGGCCCGCTCGCAGACCGCACACTTCTTGGCACGGCCTGGCCCCGCTCCCCACAACAAACAGAGTGTAAACTGAAGCTGATTATAATGTCCGCCGTGGCCCCTGAGCTCTGATTGTACAGCGGGGCCCCCGGCATCTCCTCCGCCGCGTCCCCGGGCCCCCGCACTGAAGGCCCTTGTGCGTGTGCGTAATTACCTGCGCTGCTTGTGGTGTGTGGTCAGTGTGTTTGCGATGGCGCTATGTAACACAAGCTCCGGGTTGAAGGCGCTGCAGGGGATTCTGGGTAAACTCAATATGCCACAGTCGGGTCAAACGCGTACAGGAAAAGCAGGCTATAATTAGAGATAATGGGTCTTTCATTTTCGTTTTGTAGAACGTGGAAAGACAATGTTGACCTTGTGTCGCGTAGGCTGCGTTGTCGCCATTTTGGGAAACCAAACGAATTCATCTAGCGAGCTAATTTTACTATGAGTACTACTTACAGTATGTTTACTCTTGTGTTAGTTGCAACATAAACAGCAAGTTCTGAAACATATCCTGAAATTAGGGCTGTCAAAAGTCGAAAATCAGAAACTAATTGATTCTAAAACTAGTATCAGAACTAGATATTCATTTGTGGATGGTAAAAACGTCACAATATCAGGACAGAAATGAGCCTTACCTGAATGTCTTTAGACTTTAGAATGATCTTGAGCTGCATCAGAACAAGCATAAGAGCAAAGATGATCGTTTTGTCTTCTTATGTACTTTAACTTCTTAGGTTCTTTCTAAAGACAATACAGTAAAGTACAGTAAAAAGACAAAGCAGAACAGGAAAACCTAAAATGTGCCATATCGGACCACTGTAGTAGAAGAAGAAGAAGAAGAAGAAGAAGAAGAAGAAAAGAAGAATTCTGGATTGGGACAAGGCTGGAGTCACTGGATCGGAAAACAACAAGTTCAAACGCTGGATCAGGGAGGACAGTGAAATCAGTAAATGAGCAGTGTTGGGAAGGTGACTTTTAAAATGTATTCCCCTACAGATTACAGATTACATACCTCAAAATGTAGTTTGTAACGTAATCCATTAAATTACTTAAAGTGAGTAATGTAATCTGAATACTTTGGATTACTTGATTTGCTGTAGAGAAGCAAAGACGAGGAAATCCTCACATAAGATGTTTTGTCTGCTAAAAGAAAATAAAAAGCCCAGACTTTACTGAACCAAATAAAAAATATTATTGATAGAAGACGAGGAAATACAGTCCACGCAGCATGATTTAGTCCTGTTAAATCCTGTTTTAGTCCTGGTTTTAGTCCTGGTTTAGTCCTGGTTTAGTCCTGGTCTAGACCTGGGTTTAGACCTGTTTTAGATCTAGTTTAGACCTTGTTTTAGTCCTGGTTTAGATCTAGTTTAGATCTAGTTTAGACCTGGTTTAGACCTGGTATAGTTTCGGCAATGAGTGGAATTACAGGGAAAAAAGAAAGAAAAAGAAAAAAAAGGGGGATACAGCTCAAAATGTGAAAACAGGAAAATACCGCCGTGTAATCCATTTATTTCAACAAAGTAACTGTAATCCAATTACCACTCACTGAAACAGTAACTGTAACCGAATACAGTTACTCATAATTTGTACTCTGATTACGTAACTCTGGTACATGTAATCTGTTACTCCCCAACACTGTAAACGAGGCATGGACAGCATTAACCGTGATGATGCCTTTCACACACCTGTACACCCTCCTCCAGAGAACACCAGTCTGAGCAACCTACCAGTTCTATCAGGCTGACCACACCTACAGGAAGTAACAACAGCTGACCACACCCCCCACCCTCCAATGTCCCATTCTGCAGAGCTTGTTGAGGAGTCAGTCTCAAACAAGGATCTGGGTGGAGCAATCCTGTGAGAAGATCGACCAGAGCTTTCCTGTCCTCGTACTCTGGATCCTCCCATTTGGGAAAAGCATCCACCAGGTCATCCAGAGATTTCAGGTCTAGTCATAGCCATCAAACTCCTCTGCTTTGGTCTTTGCAACCTCCTCGTATTCTTCTGCTGTCTGAAGAGTCCATGTTGAGGACCAAGTTTCATTGTCCATCTCCTCTTTAAAATAGAGCTTGGTGAAGATTCCATTTGACAGCAGGTACTCAGGTGGATATCACAGAATTTTGACCATCCTCTTGACCATCTGATAGTTACAGTCGATAAGATAATAGGCAATAAGAAGTATTCCAGGAAGAGAAGGCCAGGTTGCAGCCCAAGGTGAAGACATCTTGACCTTGCTTCACCAAATTCGATCACTTTGATTCTAAACAACTGCTCCTTCACATTGGTCAGCATAATGTTCCATGCATTTTCATGTCTTTATGGATATTATCCTTTCAGACCTTCAAAAGTCATCAGCAGCTGTTTTGCGAGTGGTCGTATATCGCTTGGTGCAAGAGGTTCCCATTCTCGACTTTGGATCAGGTTGAAGACATTCATCTCCATCATTGACACAGTTCTAATGTGTTTGTACAGTATCACAGAGGGCCCCTGCTCCGGCCCCTGATCCTGTCTCATTCACTGAACTCAGAACAGGCTCATGTGAGGAGGAGTGGCAGGAGGTCACAGCACTGCACAAAGTACAGCGAATATTAACCCAGTTGTATTTATAGCCATAATGTGGTCATAGCTGCTTGTAAAGCACGGCTGCTTGTTCTGTCAGGCTTTGCTCTTCTATCAAGATTTCCTCCCCCCTGCGCATTTCTTTGAGTAAATCTAATTCTGCACATCTTCTCGAGAAGCATGTTCAAATTCCAGGAATGGAAAACTAAAGAAGATTTTATCTTATGACTTATGATTTACATACGATTCTAAATCTTAAAGATGTCTAGAACAGACTAAGACTAAAGGAGAGCTGCTGTTGATTTCTTATAATAACGTCATAAAAGCATTATTTTAAAATTCACAGCTTTTGATTAGGCTAACAAAAAATGAGCGTATTTAGACTAGAAAATGTCAATGTCAAGTTACAGTAATGAGTCATTTCATCGACACAGAGACTGAGTCATGTTGTGGTGAAATTACAGTGTAAAACATTTATCCATGACATGAGCATGTGAAGCTGTGCTCGAGCTGCTCTCATATCCACACCTCAGACCTGCTTAGTGTGTGGACGGGAGACCACTGGAAATATCAGCTGTTGTAGGGTTGTTGTGTCATTAGGCAAGACAGTTGATGCATTCTGCTTAGTGTGTGTGTGTGTGTGTGTGTGTGTGTGTGTGCGGTGTGTGCGCGTGTGTGTGTGCGTGTGTGTGTGTGTGTGTGTGTGTGTGTGCGGTCAGAGTGCTGGTGGTGCAGATTGGCAGGCTCACTTCAGTCAGTCTGTCCCAGGGCAACTGTGGCTACAATAGTATTTTACCTCCACCAAGTGTGGCTTGAGTGAATGATACAGTTTAAAGAACTCTTGGTGTCTTGAAAGGCGCTACATAAATCCCACGCCTCCCACGATACTGTGGTGTACACAAAACACTGATGATGCTAATCACTGCTGACACAGAAGAAATGAAGTTTGTGTTTCTGTGGATAGTTCAAGTATTTAGGTCAACAGTGGAAATCAACAGTTCCAGAAGTAAGAGTTTCAATAGATTTTTCCATTGAGCATTTTAAAAATCCAAATGTGAATCAGCTGTAACTACTGACCATAAACTATGTTGTTCAATGTTCAGTTACGCCCACACAAGTGACAGAAGTAGATCTGAATATTGTTTTGAAATTGCGTTGGATCAACAATAGTTTAAGTGCCACAGTGTGTGTTACGACCCAGCTCGTTGGGGTGAGGGAAGTAACAAAAATAAAACCAAGATGTGAAATGGAATAAATTAAATAATGTTTAATTCACAGGAATGTAAAGGTAAATTAACAAAACAGACTAAAATATACAGAAAATAACCGAACCTAAGAAACAGAACAACAGAATAAACAGAGTTTTGTGCCATAAAAGGAGTCACGCAGGCTTACAAAAAAACAAGTGGTAAAACTTAGGAACACACACTAAACCAAAACACAAGTTCCCCAAATTAAACCACATAAACCCACAAACAGAATCGAGTGACCGAAATCAAAAAAGGCAC
The DNA here is from genome assembly GCF_026225935.1 of Boleophthalmus pectinirostris. NCBI lineage: Eukaryota > Metazoa > Chordata > Actinopteri > Gobiiformes > Gobiidae > Boleophthalmus > Boleophthalmus pectinirostris. The sequence continues at coordinate 32,332,716 of NW_026571070.1, forward strand.
AAAACAGAACTAAACTAAACTACACACACACGAAACAAAATGGCAGACTGTCCACCAAGGCCAGCAGCCCCGAACAGGTGCTGGTCATCCCCTTAAATAGGGGGCGTGGCTGCAGGTGAGGTGGGCGTAGACTTGCTCCACCAATCACGGACCAGGGCTCCTGCAGCAGGAATCAAGAGAACTTGGCAAAAATCACACAAACACATTAGACTTAAGGCCTGGGGCTGTAACAGTGTGCCACGATACTATCATTTCAAACTCAGTTTTCATACTTATGAACATACTCGATACGTAATGGCAATTCCAATACCATGATGATAACAAACACTAGAAGAGAATGTGATGTTCAGCGTTAAATGGTAGTACTTTATTTTCTATTCCCATGTGTCTTATCTGTGTGTAATCCTCAGTGTTCCAGTAGGTTCCATAGTGGTCTGTGTGTGTACTAGTCTATGTGCTCTTAGACTTGTGAGATCATTCTGAAGCAGCGATCTCCAACCTTTGTCCTCTATTGAGCTCTTGCACAAAAGGGAAATGCCAGAGAGTTATTCATTTTAGCATTCACAAGAAATTGAGTAAATATAAGATGCACCTCCTTAGATGGGAACAGTTAGATGACTATGACACGTTCTCCATGTGTTAGTACATAAAGTTAAACATCAAAATGATACATTTACAATGGTAATTCATCACATTTGAATTATTCAGCACGATATGTATTTCAGAAATCCCTTGGCTGCTTCACAGCGGGTGGAGAGATATTGGCAGCTCCTGAGCTACAGGATGGAGACCCTTGTTCTAAAGTTATTCAGGGAAGATTCATTTCTGTCCTGTGACTTTTGCAGTATCGATATCTGCTCAAATGAGTATCTAGTTTTGGTACCACTTAGTGCTATTAATAATAGTATGTTTTTTGATACTTTGACAACCCCAATACGTAGTTACTGCACTGGGAAAGTAATTTTACTTTCCAAATGATGTTATGAAATGTAGATCATGGACTAGAATGTTATGAAATCACTTAAGCGGGGCAGTGTGCATCACAAAGGACATGTGTGTCGTCTAGACTCATGAGCACGAGTTAATCCAATAGAACAGACAGTACCGGGTCATGACCTGTGAGCAGACTGGACATGTGACCCCTGCCCTCATCACTCACTCTGTTATTGTGCTCATGTGTAACTCATTATGTGACCTCTGACCTCTGGGACACGGAGCGGCCATGTTTGTAGTCTGTCTCACTGTCACCTGATGGCAAACAGAGGGATTATGCGGCTGTCAAAGTATGAATGTGTCGGTACAATGGGCAGTTAGAGGTTAGCAGTTAACACATCAAAGTCTCTCTCCTCTGTCTCCTCTGTCTCTTCTGTCTCTCCTCTCTCTCCTCTATCTCTCAGTCTCTCTTCTCATCCTCTCTCTTGCAAATTCTTTGCACAATGGAATCCTTTGTGGTCCTCATGCAGGCAGGTACAAAGGGACTAGATAATTCCCCAAAGATAATATAGTTCTGTGAATGAGCCGTGTTTGATGTTCAGAGAAAAGTCTGGATACAAAAACAGTGTATCAAAGGTTCATCCCTCTATTCTCAGGTTGGTACGATGATTTCACCAGTGAGGCTTCAATTATCAAATTCACAAACTGTCACAAAATATGTCTGTGTATGTTTTAACAGAGGGATATTAGACTGGTTCAAACTCAGTATTAATATGTTTTATAAGTTTGGCATTTGTTTTTCAAGTTCTGAGTCCCTCCTCCCTTTGCTGTCTGTGCACTGACTCCCCCTTCAGAGCGCTTTTACAACACAATCAGCGTGCATCCAGCTAATGAAACTACAACACGTCAGATCAGGTTTGTGAAGTTGTAGTGTACAGTGTAAGAAGGGTTTGAATATGGCCTGGGAGAGAGAGCGCTAAATTACTCAAACAATGCATGGATGACATCTAAAACCTCTTCAGATATGTTTTTGATGAGGAGACGTTAAAACATAGAAAGCTCTATTGTGCATAATACTCTCTGTATATTAGTAGTTATGAGGGGTGTAACGATATCCAAGTCTCATGATATGATATGATATGATATCGTCACGGTATGAACCTCACGGTACGATATTTATTGCGATATCATGGGAAAGATCATGATATAGTGGGGCCCGGGTAAAGCAGAAGTAAACAGCAAGGCCAAAAATTCAAGTTAATGCATCTGATATAAAGATGTATTGAACAGATACATATGTACTCTAGTTTATGAAACTGTTGACCTTTTTTCTGTATCATTTTTGGTTCTAAAGTTCCATACGTTTTAAACAGACCATGTATGAAACATGGAACAAAAATTATTTCCCAAATTTCAAAGACCTGCAAATCATGTAAATAAATGGACTGAAATGGAGCAAAGGATCATGGTCTATGTAGTTCCCTCTGTTTTTTTTGCTACTGCTGCAACAAAAACTCTTAATTTAAGCAAAGAGACTTGTAATTCAATGTATTGTGATGGTTACTGTGAGAACTTCGACGATATGATATCACGATATTTTGGTTATTGTTACATCCCTAGTATCATATTTTCCGGACTATAAGTTGCTCCAGAGTATAAGTCGCACCAGCCAAAAAATGCCCAATGAAGAAAAAAGCATATATAAGTTGCACTTTTTGGGTAAATGTATTTTATAAAATCAGAGACCAGGAACCAGCATTCCATCTTGAAAGACAAGTTCTAGTAATAATAACAGAACAGAGAACAACAGACTGAATAGGTGTTGATATGTTAACGTAACATATTAACAGTTATTCAGATAATTATAGCATAAACAACAGAACATAAGTTTACCAAACTCATGATCTCACTCTTCATCCACAGTGTCACTTCTGCGCAACCTCTAGAGATAAAACAAAGATCCATGAGGTAAACAGAGCACTGCTTCCTCTTCTGTGTAGCTCTCATCAGACTCGGCATCAGTTCCAGTTAGAATTATTCCGGTCTTTCTGAATGCCGACAGGAATGGTTTTGATTGTCATTTAAAGTTCAGGCATTGTCGATTCATCCAGTGACTTCTAGGAAAGTTGCTTGGTGCACCCGCCCAGTTGCCCTAAAGTTGTACTCTCCATCCCGCTTTCCGCCAGTCAATTACTAATTTCTCTCTCATGCCAGACTTTCTTTCTGCTGCTCCATTACCTTTTTCAGCTGAATATTTCACTATTTTCAGCAAGACAGCGGCTTTTTCTATAGCAGACATGTGCAGTAGAATGAAGTGACAGTGGTACATGAGTAATAGTAGTACTAGACACTGACACACAAGCCTAGAGCCTAGAGCCGCTGTCAGTCTGAAATTTTTAATATGTAAGGATATAAGGATAATAGATAAGGATATAAGTCGCAGGAAACACCCAAACCATGAAAAAAGTGTGACTTCTAGTTCGAAAAATATGGTGGTTATGAGTTGAGTTTTAGTTCTTAGTATTAGAAAAGTGAGTATTCTGGATCCCAGGCAACATTTTCTATGAATCACAGAGCCAGTCTTCACTGTTATCATTATACTTGGGTTGTGTCATTCTAAAAACAAATGTTTTCAGTCTCTTTGGCTGCTCTGTCATTATTACTCCAAGACAAACCAATTACTTTTGTCTACAAAGCTGTACGGGTGCAGACAAAACAAAAGAGAGACATAAGACACATAAGAAAAGTTATGATAAGATAAAAGAACCTTTATTTATCCCACAGTCGGAAAATTCTAGTGTGAAAGTTCAAGAACAGAAATGTGCAATTAAAAATCAATATACAGAATAACTTTATTAGAACAGACATTAATTTCATACTGTGCAGTGATGGGACGTTCGGTTCCTTTGTGGGATCCGAATCTTTTGGGTCTGTTCACTTCAAAGAGCCGTTCAAAAGTCTGGCTCTTTTACTATTTATTTATGTGACAGAAGCCGATGTGAGAACTCATTCATAACTAACAAATCAGAGCGAAATGACCAAAGCTCTGTTGAAAATGGTTCAAACTGAGCGTGAGAATGTGTTTACCCTTTGAAATTAGGCATAATCAAAATCAAACGTTGCACTACCATAATCATTTAAAAACTGTTATTATGATTCTAAATATGCTTTTTGTGTACAAAACTCTCACTCCTGCTGCCTGTTCTGCTTCTGTGCTCATTCTTCTGTTGGTTCAGTGTTCATCAGTGTAAAAAGAAAAAAGATTTGGTTCTTAAAGAAAAAAAAAAAGAGAGAGAGCTCCGGTTTCATCCATTCACATTTTAGTCTGGGCACCAGGCTCCTCCACTGTGATTATTTGCTCCCTTTTTCTTACTGTTATTTTTCATTAGTGCACATCTCGGGACATTTCAAGTTTGGGTCATTTGTTTCAACTTGTTCTACACCCCCAAACCGATGGATAGAATTCTCAGTCATTTGGCCAGAGAAAGCATATGGGCCATTAAACTGTCAGAGTTAAGGATAAAAATTCAACTTCACTTTCATGGATTTTATTCAAACTATGTGGAGCATTATTATTATTTGTTAGCAGGTGATCCACTGGAGAGAAAGAGCTCATCTTGGGTCTCATTTGAAGCTGATGAACTGGGAAAGTTTTCTATTTACATCTAAAACTGTAATTTCACAAAAATGTGTCACAATCATTTATCGAGGTTGAATTGGTTTGATATTGGATATTAAATATTCGACACATTCAAAGACATTTAACTTGTGACACATCACAGATTTCTTTCAAACAACTTGTGATGTTTTCATAATCATCCAGGGTAAATATCACAAGACAGTAATTATTAAAAAATTAAAAAAAATCATACTGTGAGCTGATTTAGAGCATGTTTGTGAATACAACACTCATTTAACCTGTGATGCAGACGTGGACAAAATTGTTGGTACCCCTCTGGTAAGAAAAGAACAATCAACAATGGTCAATTTTTTTTTAATAATTACTGTCTTGTGATATATATCCTGAATGAAGACGTCACAAGATGTTTGAGAAAAATCTGTAATATACATCACAAGTTAAATGACTGTCTTTGAATGTGTCCAATATCCAATATCCAATATCAAACCAAATCAACCGCATTTCGTTTGTGAAGAGAACTTGTCCTTGAGAAGGTAATTTTTTTATGTTTATTTCTGTAAATGATCTAATAACTGTAAACAGACATACATAAACTCCTGTATAGCTCTATTCACACAGGATAAATACAACCTGAAGACATCTGGCAATTTGCAAATAACACCCCACCTCTGTGTTATCTGCAGCACATCCACACGAGATAAATGACTCTATTTTACTGACACTGACACAAAGATTGAAAGAGAAAGAGAAAGAGTGCTCTCCATCAGAGGCACTAAGTTTTGGAACAGTCTCCCATTGTCAATGAGAGAGACTCCAACAGTGGACACTTCCAAAACCCACTTGAAACAAAGGCTAAAGGAAAACCAGACCTGTGGACTTGTCACTTGTTATTGTTTTTGTTGTTTTTTTTGTTTGTTTTTATTTTCAAATCACTGAAGGTCCACAGGTCATACTAATCCTGTGTTTAAGATTATATTGTTGCATTCCTCATAATGTCAGTATTATTTATTTGTTCCATATTTCAATTATGTTACACTGTATGTGACTATAGCAGCACTTTTAACAAACTCATATCATTTCACACAAGGTGGGTCCCACAAGGTTTTTTTTTTTTTTTTGGGGGGGGGGGGTCCTGAAACCAAACGAGGCCGAGTTCAAACAATAAACCCCGAACATGTAACGTCCCGAGATGTGCACTAATGAAAAATATAAGTAAGAAAAGGGTAAGAAAATAATCGTGGTGGAGGGGTCTGTTTCCAGGAGAGTTAAGGAGACATTCAAAGGAGCCGAATCGTTCACCATTGTGCATTTAGAGTAAAAACAAAAGCTACACCACAAACAGACAGAATAAATGGTAGTAAAGTGAGCGCACATGAGTCGTACAGGTGGATGACACGTGTACAGGCTGCAGCTGTGTTTATCGTACACACACACAAAGCCCGGCGATCCTTGTCATTTTAATTCACACTATATCCAAAGTATATCCTATGCTGACATGTGGTCACATTTACCTTAATTAGCCCAATGTTTTTGTGCTCGCAGCTACACAGGTCACACTCTCCAGTCTCCGGTCACTGTTCACTTCATAAACACACCCATAACAGCTCTTTTGTTTGCTCTTTAAAAATATGTTCATAGTAACTTCAAGCTATGTAACACTAACTCTCTGTCTGGAATGTTCCACAGTGTGACATAAAGCAGCTCTACTTTACATTTATTCAGTTACAGGTGTTGTTACAGCTCAAAAATACCTAGAAAAACAGACATTCTGACTGTGAGCGGGGTCGCCTCTCCACAGATCTGACTTGTAACTTGGTCTGGTTTGGTTTCCATGATGATAGAAAAGTTTAATACCATACTGTGGAACATTCCAGACAAAGCAATAACATCTCCATGGAGAAAAGCGTTTGACAGACCACTGGAAAAGTTACAGAGTGCAGCTTTAAAGGCTCTGGACCACATTTGTTCCATGTATTTGAGCAGCTCTTGAGATCAAAATATGATCACTGTACTGTCTCGCTGCATTACATTGTACTGCATTATCATTGTAGAGTGTTTTATTGTCAGGAAGTGCACTGTTAGCATGCAAGCTCAGTACTGTGATTAATTAGGATGTTTAGAATGCCTAAGGTAACTTTAAGGAGTAACACTGGAACCACTTCAAACCAGTGCCATCGCTCCGCACACACACACACACATTAAGACCAATTTATGGTCCAGCATCAAATCGTCGCCGTCACAATGCAGAGAGTCTGCGTCGACATGAACCCCCTGACACAGAGTCTCTGTGCCGGATGTGCACCTCCGAAATTTTCTTTCTTTTTTTTTAGCGAATAGTGACTTTTATTGGAAATGTAAATAAAAGTGCCACATCTGTTTGTACAAACAGAACATTTCTTTAGACAGCAGCAGGGCTCTAGTCTGTAAAGTCCATGTTAATAATTCTTCCACTGGAGAATCTTACTCAAAAAAAGAACCAATTTCAAAGTAAAGTTCATGTGATCAGCGTTTAACCCTCTCCAGGCAGGCGTTGCATATTTGCAACATCTAAATGCCAATTACCTACTTACTCCACATCCATATTTTATGAGCTTTTTTTACTCAGGAGCCTTTTTTTCCATCCATGCTGATAAACGTGGACGATGCAGACTGTGCAAGAATGACTACACACAAACGGCCTGCCAGAAGTGCAAAGTACTTTTGTTGTTTACAAAGGATAAAAATAGTTTCCTGGAGTACCACACGAAAAAGTGATGTTGTTCTGCCACTGTAAAGCTGTTACACATGTGAAGGTCTCTCTCAAAAAAAAAAAGAAAAAAAGTCAGGAGTGTATATTACTGCCCCATATGATCATTTTCCCCAAATTTTGTTTGAGCATGAGAGGGTTAAAACCAAAAAGAACAGCACCAGTAAAATAAAGTATTCAGTGTAAATCTCAACTGAAAAAATCGAATCAAATCAAATACAAAAGTGAAATGTCTTGCCACTGCCAGAACTTTAATATTTCCTGTTTGATATAAAAATGAGAATCTCAGTCAAAAACAGAAAACAGAACACACAGCCAGAAAGCACTTCTATAACTCCTATAACTTTTTTAAAAATTATTATTATTATTAAAGCAAAGTAATAAAGTAATAAGTTGTCTTTGTCTCTCCAAAATGTTCTAACTACGCATCAAAACGACACAGGCAGCAGAGGAAGCGACGCAGACGATAAGGGCTGTGATTGGTCCTCACTACCGCCGCACTACACACATTTCCTGTACTCAGCTTTCCTTTCTTTCAATATACTTTGTGAAATAATGTGTTTAATGCAACTTTGTGCATATGTGTTCATGTTTTACAGAAACAAAACTTAAAACCGCATGGCTAACTTACGTAAACTAAGAGCTCAAAAAACTGCTCGCTCCTTGTGCGTTGATGCGGTTCATCTGCTGTTTGCCTTAAAAAGAACACGACTCAGTGGAATATGAGTGTCTTTCTGTGACAGAGGGATGTTGTACTAATGGTGAGTCTGTTCTGTGCTTTTATCGTGTTGGAGATGGTTCATGTTAAACTTTTCAGAGATTATACGTCTGCAGGTCGTAAACAGAGACTGTATATATGAATGGACAGATATTCTAGCCCCCTAGTGTTGTCGCGGTGAATGATTTTATGGTGCACAGACCTCAACGCAGATCAAAATCAAAAATGTCGGCGACAAGGCGAAGGCAGCAGTGTGCGTTGAGTCGACGCAGAACTATACTTCACTTCACCTTTTACTCACAGCGTGTAGGGCACCAAGTGTTTGCAGTGGCACCACCAAAAAATCAGGCTCGTGAATCCTCGAAAAACTGTCCATCCAAAGTGAGAGAGAGGTGACAAGCCAGGTCCAGCTCCAACACAAACCTCCAAAATCTCTCTTTCTCTCTCCCTCTGTCTCTCCCTCCCTCAGTGTCCAGACCGCCGCCCATGCAGCAGATACTTCACTACAGACTGTATAAAAATGTGGACTAAGTGAGTGTGATGTCACCCATAGTGTTCAGCGGCGCTCAAATGAAGCTCCCGATGCTCAGGAGTGAATTTGGAGCCAGACTCTATGTTATGAATAGGATTTTTTTGACAGACGAAACAAAATTCAGGATGATGTAGAGCAAGTTAATACAAACATTTTAAGACCAAAATGACGAGGCTCACAGCAGCAGTTACAGACAGAGGGGCGACAGTATTCCAATGTAAGTCAATGGGAGCCAGAGTCAGAAGGAGCCAAAAGAGCCTCCTATTTGGAACACGGTGGCTAGTATGTTATCTATGTCCATTTATATATACAGTCTATGATCTTTGTGGAGAAATGTTCACTTTCAAATTCTTATTTAAAGTTCTTTGACTTGAGAAAAATTCCATTGTTACTATTATGTGTACTTATGTACATTATTTACCCAAGAAATGTGCACATTATGACTTACAAGGGTATAGACTTGTAGCCAGGCTGGTGCCACCTTGTGCCTCTGCTGGATGTAGACGATACAAACTTTGCATTTTTTATTGCACCTTTAATTTGCAAGTTCATCTCGCAGAAACGACAATGATCGTTGACAGACATGTTCACTCTCTGCTTTGTTTGCTGTTGTGCCGGTGATTACTTGGACACCAGTGAACATTACACTGTGCATTACATTTGTCACAACAAATAACAAATGATTGGTTAAATTTAAAAAAGTACTTGCCTACAGTCGAGTGAACGAATCCTAATGCTGCAAAGTCAGACGGTTTCCATAAAGTGAAAGTTCAGTGTTCAGTCTGCAGTCAATGCACAAATCTTTGTTTAGAATAATGGTGGTGCTATTTATGTGTTAATCTTTAATAAATAAATAAATAAATAAACATAATTTTAACTTTCATGTTTTGTGCATTTGTTTTGGAAATAAAGTGAATTGCACTGATGAATTCTGAATTATTGTTCATTCCGGGTGAGGCGGGGTGGTGGGGGCACCACAAAGTATTTGTGCTTGGGGCACCCAAATGTCTCACAACGACCCTGCGTCAAAGTGTTTAAAATGAACTCGTTCAGTTTTTTATGTTTTTCAGACAGTAAAAATCAAGTACAGCGCCTTTAACAGTAGTTATCCAGTATTCTAATGCAGAGATGCACCAGTGGAGTTTCTTGTCACTTGTGTGTAGGTGTTTTCATTCTGTTTTGTTCAGATCTTTTATTTATATTTTATCTGATCACACAGAAACACAACCTGACCTTTAATCTTTTGTGTGCTTCATCTTCAAGGCAGTTTGGCACGAGCGCTCACGTCAGCCTCCTCAGATACCGTCTCGCCGACGTGATACGTGTCAGATAGTCCGCGCTCTGCCTTTGAACGGCGAGACAAACGCGAGCATCACCAGATAGGCTCAGATGGTTTTCACATCGCGGCCGCATACTTGTGTGTCTAGACGCGATGTGACTCGGCGATACGGACGCGGCTCCTCCCCGTCTGACGAGCGGCGAGGTGTAAATGGGTTAGTGCTGTGACCTTTGACCTCGGGGTTAGCTGTGCCTTTGATTGATTAGCCTGTTAGCATGTTAGCTGGTTTAGCGTGCTAGCGGGAGCACGTGTGTCTAATGCAGGACAGTGCTGCGACTTGTTTGTCCGAGCCGTTTACATTCCTACACTTATCACCACGAGAATCAGATTTAGGATTAACTGCACGTTCATTGTTTTCATTCTTGGATAAAGATAATAAAAGACACTGAAATGCTATGTTTTCCATTTAAGGGCACACAGTACTGGTTTATGGACTATAGTGTAATGTTGTTTCCAGTGTTGGGAAGGTGACTTTTAAAATGTACTAACCCTAACCCTACAGATTACAGATTACATACCCCAAAATGTAGTTTGTAATGTAATCTATGAAATTACTTAAAGTGAGTAAAATAATCTGAGTACTTTAGATTACTTGATATTGTCATGCTTTTTAAAACTTCATGAATGTAACAACCACATCCTGAACATTCATGTTTGTTCTCTTCAAATTGTCTGTTGAGCCCAAGTCTCCATGAACAGACTTTTGTTTTACTGCAGAGAAACAAAGACGAGGATCTTAAACATAAGAAGTTTTATCTGCTAAAAGAAAATAAAAAGTCCAATCTTTCCTTAACCAGATTAAAAATATTACTGATAGAGAAATGATTTCTATATGAGATCACTGCTGCCTTCAGTTATGTCCAACCTAATGTTAAGTGTCATATAGTTTAGACCTGGTTTAGTCTAAAATGTGAAAACAGGAAAATACCGCCATGTAATCCATTTATTTCAACAAAGTAACTGTAATCCAATTACCTCTCATGGAAACAGTAACTGTAACTGAATACAGTTACTCATAATTTATACTCTGATTATGTAACGCAGATACATGTAATCTGTTACTCCCCGACACTGATTGTTTCTTCATTAAAAACAGACCTGGACTTGTTTCGTTTCATTCACACATGTTTAACACACAAACCCTGCACATTTAGGCTGAGTTCTTCTCTCAAATGGAAAACACTCTGTCCCACCTTGTGATGTCATGTGGCAATTTTTAGGTGAGATTAAAAAGAGATTAATTAGAATAATTAATTACAGATCATAATTAATTAATTTCTCATTTTTTTAAATCTTTTGACAGCACTAGTTTTAAAGTCAAAAACTCATTATTTTATTTATACTTCTTAGCAAATACCAGATTCACAGAGCAAAATTCTCAAAATCTAAACATTGGACCTCATTCATGAAACGTTCTTATGAACAAATTTGGGGGGGGGGAGCTGTGCCCGATGTGGTCAAAGTAGGAGACAAATGACACAAAAAAAGGAGTCTTTATGCAAGCAAAATTGATTTTAAAACAGACTTCTGGAGTTCATCAACAAAAGTACAAATAGACAAAAAATAAGTAACTCAAAGCAAAAACACCAAACACCTGCACAGAAGTCTCTCCCTAAATGGTGACACGTGTTTGCCTTTATACTCCACCCAGCAGGAAGTACCTCCCCCCAGGTGAGTGTCCAGGTAACTCCCAAAGCAAAGCAAGTCGCCTTTCAAAATCGAAATGTTTAACATAAACTAATGTGAACTTAAAATGAGACAAAGGCCCCACTTTGTCACAAGATGAAAATGTTCTTCTGGAACAAATCCTGCAGTCAGGAGCATTCAAGAAGAAAAATTCTACTGTTTTAGAATATTATTACTCTGATAATGCAAAAGAAAATTATAATTCCTCTAGGATTGTAAGTGATATATTTTCTTAAATTATTTCCTAAAAACATCTGTTTCTGTGATCCAATAACATTTATGGGGAGTTTTCTCGAGTCTGTGTCTATTGGGTCTAACAGATTTCTCCAGGCTGCAGTGAATCTCAGTCTGTCCCAGCCCCAGTGCCTCCATATGGGCGTCTGTCACAGCCCAGAGCCTGGACACCTGGACTCAACACCAACATCACCCCCCTGACCCCCCTGATCAGAGCACACTCTTATGCACCCCCACATTTATCACAGGTCCGCAATCACAGAAATCTTGATAAATATGACATAAGCAACCTGTGGGAGCCTAAACCCAGTTTTATAGTTTTTTCATTACTGAGATAATTATTTTTATTTTGTTTGATTTAATATTTACTTAAAATGCATAATTTTTGGTATTTTGGTCATTCTTTATGGTTAACATGATTATTTGTTGATTATTTGTTACAAAATAATTTGATCTATTTACATTTTTCTTTCAATTAATTATTGCTAATATTAATCATAAGTTTACTTAAGTAACGTTTAATTTTTGTATTATTTTGTGGTGGAGTGGAGCCAGACAGTTTTTTGACCTCCCGTCACCTGTATGTTAAAGTTCCCCTTTTTCTTTGTATTTGTATGTCCTAATAATGTGAATCCTCAGTAAAGAGTTTTTAAACTGCACTTGGATCACTCTCTGTGGATTCTTTTAATTTTGAGGCATTTTAAAAGCTGGAACAAGGTGTGCAAAGTGTCAACTATGGCTTCACAAATGTTTGGACCTTACACAACCTCTTATTTCAATAAGTTTAGGAGTTAAATCTTCCTGCCTGAGTGTGTCATGTGAGTTTGGACATTTGAAATCTCCACAGAAGCTGTAAAACAGTCGTAGTCTGTAGATGTGCTCCACTTGACCTCTTCATCACTCTCTTCCTCACATTTTCATGTGTCATAACACCAAACCCATTCTGGCCATATTTGGAAGTTCACAGGGCGTTTCTAACCAAATACATGTAAATTTTCTATGTAAATGAAAAGTAAATGAGTGTGGAGGTGTTTGTATCTGGGTGTTGGTGAAATCCCCTCCACTGTCACTTAAGAAAGAATTCGGCTGCTTAAGAACACTTTATGAATCTGGTGCAGAGTTTTCTCAGCATCTTCTTAAAGTGGAAGTTATGAACATTTTTAAAGAAAAGATTCATGAATTAGGCCCATTGTTTTCAGTTACTGTTAACTGAAATAAATCTTCAGTCTATTCACTGTTTATCATGCAAAAAAACTTGATCAATAATCAATATTTACAATAACATTATACAGTTTGATGATCTACCCCTCCCCCATGTCAATCACTCATGCTTCACAAAATTAGGTTAGGAAATGATTGTATATTTATTATTCACTTCCCTTTATTTAGAGTGACCAGACGTCCCTATTTACCCAGGACAGTCCCAGTTTTGTGTCCCCTATCCAAACAGATTCATATAAAACCACTGATTTGTCCCAGTTTTATAAAAGAAATGTCTGAGATGTCCCTATTTTTGACCAATCTGATCCCTGCCAACAGTGAAGAGAGACATACAGTGTCATTCTTGCTTAAAAATGACCAAACCACAAAGAAAATGGGACTATACTGACTCTCATGTTCATCATGAATGGGCCAAGTTCAGAACAGTTTTCCTTAATTATGCATTATGTCATTTCACAATTTTATTATTACACAATTTGATTTTGAAATTCCAGTCACCCTACCTTTATTAGTTTTACTTTACTTGATTTGATCTTTTTACTTTTTATTTCATCTATGTATGTGCATTTGAATGTCTGCTTTATGTGTTTATATTCTATTATATTGTAAATATATATTATAATAAAAAAATAAAAATTATTTGGATCATTTCAGACCTGGAGTTGCTGATTTCTAATGAACTGAATGTAGCTGTTCATGTAGCTGTGTGTTAATGAAGCTAAAATCTTTGCTTTATCCATCCAGTTTTCAAACCGTGCATGTTTGTATCTGCATTTGTATTGTTATGTTGTTAATTGTAAGTGCAGGTTTGAAATAAAATCAATAAAATATGTGAAACTACCACTACATGACATCACAGTCTGAGACACATTTTGATCTTTGGAGATGAAGACTGACTAGTAACCAAGGATTACACTGCACATTTCTCTGATCTGGCCAAGATTTTAAAACTTATATCAGGTTATGTGTCTTGTTTTCAGATTTATGATCCACTTACTGGTCCTGAGACTGTTTAATTCTAGTCTAGAAGTCGTTTATTTTAAGTTAACTTGTCAAGTAAAATTATCTGTCCATGCAGCAAGATCATTGCACTATTTTTAGGTCATTTTCAGAGAGATTTAAGTGTTTACATCTTAAATTTTTACAGTGTGCTCAAATATGTGTGAATGAAACAAAACACAACTCCAGGTCTGTTTTTGAGAAGGTAACAGCATTCTAAAATGGCTTTAAGCTCATAAGAGTCAATTTTGTGCAAAAGTGAGTTCATTCACACTTGTAAGTCATCTTCTCTGAGCACTCAAAAATGCTCTGTTCACATTTTGCCTATGGCCTAGTTGCATAACAGATAAAACTCCAGACTTGTCCTACGCAGTTTAAAATATTTGTTATCTTTTGTCCACTCCCCAACCCAAGAGCCCAGTGAGCGCAGGAGACTGTCTGACTCTGAACATTTGACTATTCAAAGTCCTCGGGTCACACAGGTAATGCTCATTTGACTCCAACTGTTGCTCACAGGTGGATTTCAACTCCTGCTCCAACGTTCAGAAACACAGATGTCAGAGTGAGCCAGACACAGCACAGAGGCAATCTCACCTGCACAGACAGAGATCGCCTTTTGGGTACAATCGCCTTTTTCTTGGTCAATTGGGTCATTCATGTGAATCGCATAAAACCGGAGACTTTTTTTTAGGGGCGAGGGGTTGGTAGGTGTTCGAGTTTGGAATGAAATTCTTCTCCTTCGAGTTTAAATAGAAATAATAATTACGAATTGAGGTTTACATGGAAAACACGTTAAATCGGCTTTACCGGTCTGGTCCCGTGGTTACCTGACGTCTATGCAGGCGTGTCTCCGGTATTTCACCACTGCTGATATTGTGATGATTTTAGTGAATTTGTATGAAGAAAAACAAAAAACCCACCACTTCAATCCAGGTTAAAAAGCATTGTAACGCGCATTACTGACATTTGTACCAAGTAAAATATTAAAATTTTTTTACAAAGATGCAAAAAACCCAAGGCACTCACTGGTTAAAATAAAATGCCTTTATTAGTTTACGGCATGTAAGTTGTCCATGAAGACATGCTGTAAACTAATAAAGGCATTTTATTTTAACCAGTGAGTGCCTTGGGTTTTTTTGCATCTATGCAGTGACTTCCCTTCCCAAAGAGAACCACTGAGTTGGATCTACTGTGTATTATCCTCTGGAGATCCAGGAAGCGCTTCTTCTGAAACATTTTTTATAAAAAAAAAATTTCCCTGCAATGCCACATTACTGCGTTACAGCAAAAAAGCAATGCATTACAGTAATTCGTTACTTATATAACGAACCACAGCACAATGGACGTCAGAGCCAGTCCACAGTGACGGAACCATGAGGTGATACAATAAGATGGACGAGAGAAGATCATTGTGTTCATGAATAGTTTAGAAGTGTGGAGCGATAGATCTTTACATATGAAACGAAAGCAACTGAGACTATTTTCGTCTAGAATGAGGCCAAGGTGTTTAACTTCACTGACTGCTTGAATTTTCTCATTGTGCATAGTCACTTCAAAGTCACAGTTTTTTGTTCGTGTACACACTGAAAAACAAAGAGAAACTGTTTTTTTTCACATTCAAAGTCAGGTGTGTCACATTAAGCGTTACGCCCCTGCCAACCGGACACTGTCACCTTTTTTTTCTGTGAGGAGTTTGCAGGTCTGTAAATTACTCAAACATGCATGGATGACGTCTAAAACCACTTCAGGCATGTTTCTGATGTAGGGACAACGTTAAAACATGGGAGAGACGTAGCTAAAGCTGTTCCTGGGTTCAGAAGGTGTAAATATTAGGCAAGGGAAGACATCTTGGACTCTGAAAGAAAAAATACCAGTGGAAGGAAGGATAAAAAGTAGAAGGAAGGAAGAAAAAGAGGAGGCAGGGTTTCAGAGTTGTGACTCAGATAACCACGCAGATTTGTCTTGGTATGTCCTCCCTTCACCCCCAAAATATAGTACTGTTTTCACCCGCTCTTTTGTTCACCAAACGGGGACTGGTGGGATTGTGTAAGATGCAGTAACAGGATACGTTATACCCTGACAAAGTACATCAAACAACAGAGTATCAGTCTGAAGTAGCAGTACTATGTGTGTGTACATGGACCTGTGACCTCCAGAGCAGCTGCTGACATGTTTATGCTCCTCCTGTGAGTTATCCCCCCACAGACCTGAGACAGACCTGAGACCTGAGACTTGAACCAGACCTGAGACAGACCTGAGACCTGAGACAGACTTGAACCAGACCTGAGACAGACCTGAGACCTGAGACAGACTGAGACTGAGACAGACCTGAGACCTGAGACAGACCTGAGACACACTTGAACCAGACCTGAGACAGACCTGAGACCTGAGACAGACTTGAACCAGACCTGAGACAGACCTGAGACCTGAGACAGACCTGAGACACACTTGAACCAGACCTGAGACAGACCTGAGACAGACCTGAGACAGACTTGAACCAGACCTGAGACAGACCTGAGACCTGAGACAGACTTGAACCAGACCTGAGACAGACCTGAGACCTGAGACAGACCTGAGAACCAGACCTGAGACAGACCTGAGACAGACCTGAGACCTGAGACAGACTTGAACCAGACCTGAGACAGACCTGAGACCTGAGACAGACCTGAGACCTGAGACAGACTGAGACCTGAGACAGACTGAGACTGAGACAGACCTGAGACAGACTTGAACCAGACCTGAGACCTGAGACTGAGACCTGAGACAGACTGAACAGACCTGAGACAACTGAGACCTGAGACAGACCTGAGACTGAACAGACCTGAACTGAAGACCTGAGACCTGAGACCTGAGACTGAACAAGACCTGAGACCTGAGACCAGACCTGAGACCAGATCTGAGACCAAACCTGAACCAGACCTGAGCCAGGCCTGAACTAGACCTGAGACCAGACCTGAGATCTGAGACAGACCAGAGACCTAAGACAGACCTGAACTAGATCTGAGACAGACCTGAACCAGACCTGATCTAGACCTGAGATCAGACCTTAGACAGACCTAGACTTGAGCTAGACTTGAGACTGACCTGAGACCTGAGACAGAACTGAGACCTGAGACAGACCTGAACAAGACCTGGGACACACCTCAGACCTGAGACAGACCTGAGACAGACCTGACCCAGACCTCAGACCTGAGATAAACCTAAGACGGACCTTAGACAGACCTGAACCAGATTTGAGACAGACCTGAGACTGACTTCAGACAGACTTCAGACAGACCTTAAACCTGAGCCAGACCTGAGATCTGAGACAGACCTGAAACCTTAGATAGATCTGAAACCTGAACCAGACCTGAACCAGACCTGAGACAGATCTACAGCAAATCTCAGACAATTGAGCCAAACTTGAGCCAGAACTGAATCAGTCCTGAACCGGAGCAATACCAAAACCAAACCTCAGACCTGAGTTAGACTCGATCCAGATCTGAGCCAGACCTGAGAAAGACCTGAGCCAGACCTAAACCACACCTTAGACCTGAATCCTTAGGCCTGTATCGATTACAGGCTCCTGAAAATGTGAAAATGTGCTCTTTAAATCCATTTTGTATTTTTTTTCTTGAGTTTTCAGCCTTAGATCTTAAAACATGAACATTCTACCATAGACATACATGTAAAAGTATCAATACAGTTAACCCTTGGCAGATACATGCAGACATATTAAAGCATTCCCTGTTACACCCAGCCCCGGGACTCTGGCTCCAGGGGCCCCAGCTGCCGAGGGGCCCCTGCAGGTGAGGAGGTCAGGAACATTAGCCGCCATTTGTAACGGAGAGAGTAGGCATGTCCAACACGTCCCACCTGCCACTGTATTTACACAGCGGCGTTTGGCTTCCATCAGGCTGCCACAGGGACCCCGGCTATTAGCCCGGCCCCACATCTTACAGTGTGAGCGAGAGAGCCAGGGGCCAGTTACAATCCCCAAAAGAGATAACACGGCCACACACAGCACAACCCCCCTGCACTCTGACAACCACCCCCAAGTCCACCCAGAGACCAAAACACTCCCACTACAGGAAAAGATGCCAGGGTAAGTTTCACTGTAAATGTCTGGCAAACTTCTACAGCTTTCAACATTCATCCACGTCTGCTCTTCTGTATTTTTAAAGAACAAATATGCAGTGATGGAAGAAGTACTCAGTTTTGTTACTTAAATTAAAGTACAGACACTGAAGCAAAGAAATACTCAAGTAAAAGCAGGGGCGGACTGGCAATCTGTGCGTTCCGAAAAAGTCCAGAACGTCCGTCTGGTCTACGTACTAACAGCAGAGGACGCTAATACGATCATTTGCCCATTTGTCGAGCATAAATTTCATAGGCCTAAAATGCGACAGAGAAGAGAAGGTTACTCGTTGGTTTCAACTCATGTCAAAGACGTCGAACAGAAAACAAAAGGAGAAAGGAGGATGAGAAAAGGTAAAAGACAAAAAAGGGAAGTGATTTAGGTGTTTTTTTTTTGTTTTTTTTTTTTTTTTTTAATAAACAATCTTTGTGTGTTTTCTTAAATTATTTCATAATTTCATCGTTTTATTGAAATTATGTATTATTCATTATTTAAATTATCAAAATCCCCCCCCCCTTCCTCCATGGTAGACTTATTTGTGGGGGAAAAGTCCAGTGCTGTTTTTTGGTCCCAGATCATCCCTAAGTAAAAGTAAAAGTATCATAAAAAGTATCAGAAGTAGATCATAAGTAGATGCTTATGAATGTACTTAAAGAGTAAAAAGTAAAAGTATATTGCAGAGTTTGAAATCTAATAAAGCTTCAAATGTAGTGATTTTGACATAAATTTGCGCTACATTTTGTTCAACAGAAACAAGTGATTTTTATTTTTTTTCCCAGCTGTTTTTATTATTTGTTTATTTTCTGTTTATTCAAACTCTGACCTTGTTAAAGCAGGTCATTTTCAGCAAGTCTCACAAAATACTAAAAATACTTTTACTGTTGAGTCCTTTTCAAAAATGTAGTAGAGTAGAAAGTACAGATACCTGCTCTCAAATGTAATGAAGTAAAAGTAAAAATTTTCCACTTTAAAATGTACTTAAGTAAAATACAGATAACATTTTTACTTAAGTACAATATTTTACTTCTTGTACTTCATTATTTGGCCAATGAACATGCCTTTGAGTACCTTTACTTTGACCTTTTATGATTTAGAACTTAAAATAATGCCTAAGTAAAAAAACAGTGGTCAGTATACTCTGGTCTGGTGCCCTCTACTGGCAGCAGAAGGAAGACACGTTAGCGTTTTGACAGCAGAAATCTATGACGTCACAATCCTGGGACATTTTAAACAGAGTCAGAAGGAAAGGAGTTTTTACCGAGGAATATTTTTAACTATGAAACACTATTTTTGGTCCAAAGCTCAAATGTCTCATATGCGTTCTTTAACAGGAAGTACACTGTTAGCATGCTAGTTGTTGTTAGATTTACAGTGACTCAAAACTCTGCTCTGCTCTCATTGTGGTGAATTAAAAGGATGCTCAGAATGCATAAGGTACAGTTTAAACTTTTTGTCACTGCAAACTGTTAAAATTGATGAGCCCAAGAGATGTGCTTCTCTTCCTCTGATCTTCTTCACCCCCGTCTTTCTCCTCTTCCTCTTCTGTGGGAAGCTCCAGGAGAAGGGGCCGTCTCCGAGCGTGGAGCCCCCAGCCGAGTGCACAGAAGGCAGGCAGACTGAAACATGCCTCAGAGGTGTGTGTGTGTGTGTGGGGGGGGGGGGTATTCACAGAACGGCGGGGTACTGGTCAAACTTTGATCACGATTCACGCTCTACACCCCCTCACCCTCCGTCTGTCCCACCACACACTGACCGCAGGGGGCGCCGCGCAGCCTGGCAACGGGGCCGGCCTCCGCTCGCAGTGTGTGCTGTGGGAAAACTCCACAGGACGCATGTACATTTAATTACATAAGGTGGAATGCAGTGTTGGGAAGGTGACTTTTAAAATGTTTTCCCCTACAGATTACAGATTACATACCCCAAAATGTAGTTTGTAATGTAATCCATTAAATTACTTAAAGTGAGTAATGTAATCTGAATACTTTGGATTACTTAATATTGTTATCCTTTTTAAAACTGCATGAACGTAACAACCACATCCTGAAAATTTTTGGTTGTTGTCTTCAAATTGTCTGTTGAGCCCAAGTCTCCATGAATATCGTAGGATATCATAACATAAGCTGTTTTGTCTGCTAAAAAATAAAAAGCTCAGACTTAACATATTAAAAATATTATTGATAAAGAAATTATTTTTATATGAGATCACTGCTCCTTTAAATTATGTCCACCTACTGTTAGTGTCATATTGTATAGACCTGGTTTAGTCCTGGTTTAGTCCTGGTTTAGTCCTGGTTTAGTCCTGGTTTTAGTCCTGGTTTTAGTAGTTCCTGGTTTAGTCCTGGTTTTAGTCCTGGTTTAGTCCTGGTTAGTCCTAGTCCTGGTTTTAAGTCCTGGTTTAGTCCTGGTTTTAGAGTCCTGGTTTTAGTCAGTTTAGTCCCTGGTTTTCCCTGGTTTAGTCCTGGTTTTAGTCCTGGTTTTAGTCCTGGTTTTAGTTTTTTTTCAAGTCAAAGTAGTAGTAAGTCCAATTACCACTCACTGAAACAGTAACTGTAACTGAATACAGTTACTCATAATTTGTACTCTGATTACATAACTCCAGTACATGTAATCTATTACTCCCCAACACTGGTGGACTGTAAAGAGACTAGAGGCTTTCAGTCACAGTCAATCACACTGCAAAAGATCTTGGCCAAAATGTAAGATATAAACACTTAAATCTATCCGAAAATGACTTAAAAGAAGTGAAATCATTTGTCCGTGCAGCAAGATCATTTTACATGACAAGTTCTCTTAAAATAAACGACCTCTGCGTCTGTGGTCAGTGTTCATGGGCTGGAAATAAGTTTATGGATGCTACTTAAAACCAGTTTATGATTAGTGTTCATGTCCTGATAATAAGTTCGCAGATGCCCAATCAGGTAGATGTTTCCACAGGGTTCCCACTCTTTTTCATTGACAAAATTTCTAAACTTTTCCATGACTTTTTCATGATTTTTTTAATAAATTCAATTGAAAATGCTACTTCTATTTCAAATGTGAAGAAATACAAGATGCTGTTGTTATAACATAGTAGTTTACAGCACACTATGGTAAAGGTGAAGTAACACTTTGCAATAGGTGGGTTTCACGTGACGTCACGGCTACGTTTGTCAGCGCGCGAAATCAGATGGAGGACAGGAAGTGAACTGACTGAAGGAAGCTGTTACGTCTTTGTCTGGGAAATGGCTATGTGTTGTGTAGTTTACGACTGTGCCAATCCTTCAACTGAGAGAAGGAAAAGTGATTTATTAGAGTACCAAAGACAGTCCTCCATGAAGGTCAGAAATGGGAAAAGCTGACAGAACGGTTACACCCTTATCATCAGAAGACCTTGTAGTGAGAAGGTCCACTAGTCAGAAAATCATGACCTCTTCTATTGGTTTGTCAGCAACATTTCTCTTAAACAACTGAATGTATATTTGATGAAAGCAACAGGGAATAATCTCTGGATATCAGGGAAGAATGAGTAAACTTTTGGATGTTTACCAATTAAATATGACTGCAACATAAAAATGTTTAGAGATATTGACAGGAAAACACATAATCATGCATAACAGCATTAGTTAAGGCCAGAATTACTTCATTTGTTGGTTTACAAACCGACCAATGCTATATTAAAAGAAAAAGATTTAAAATAAAATAGAAATGAAGGTTGTAGAGCTCGAATTACTGAACATTTTGCAAGTTGTTGCCTGAAAATCAGACAATTATTAACCCTGCTACACTTAAGACAGACATTTCCACCCAAATCATTATTTCCTTAAACATTTTTGCTGTATTTTAAGGGTTTAATACATTTAGTACTTTTAATATTTACTTTTTAAAATATTTAAAATTTTAAATACAATTTCATTTGTAACAATTTCTAACACTATCTGAACATGGATTTTCTGACTAGAGGCTCTTCTGATGATAAGGCTGATCGTGTTTGTCGTGTTTGTCTTCACTTCCTGCCCTCCACCTGAAATTCGTGTGTCATCATGATCATGTGACTGAAACCCTCCTATTAAAAGTATAACTGTGTGTAGCTATGTGTGAATAAAATGTCTTCTGGATGAAAGAAGAAACATCTTGATTTCAAAGTAAGGGTGACAGATGACTACATTTGAAACTCTTTCTTGTAATTTGTGAGAAATTTCTACTCATTTTTGTAACAAATCTGAAACCAGACCTAGAACTGATGCTTTGCAGAGACATTACGCTGGGGTTGTTCTACATGGACCTCAATGGTGGAATATTCAGCCACTACAATCAGGGTTCCCACTCTTTTTCACTGATAAAAATTCAAAATGTGACATTTCCATGACTTTACGGCAACCTACATGTGTAGAATTGATCAGACTTTTAGGGCTAAATCTGAAATGTGAACTCTTTCCACTCACCGTATGGTTTGGGATTATAGTTTTTGAACATTTAAATCCTGTCAGACGTTCAGAAATAATCAGAACAGCCTCATGAGAACTTAACAGAACGCTGGAGTTGTGTGAAAGAGATAATACAATTCCATGACTTTTCCAGGCCTGGGAAATGACATTTTCAATTTCCATGACTTTTCCGGGATTTCTTTGACCGTGGGAACCCTGTTTAAAATTCTGCTAAATTCTAGATAAACATACTTAAAACCAGTTTATGATTAGTATGAACGGCCTGACAATAAATTCAAAGATGCTAAATTAAATAAGTAACATTTATTGCCTTAACATTTTTTATTATATATTATTATTTAATATTATACAACCAATTCAGGGCTAGTAAGTCGAGAATAAATCTGAAAACAAGATGAATAACCTGATATGTTTTAAAATTTTGTCCACGTCAGAAAAATTTGCAGTGCAGAGTTTGATGCTTCCTCATTTTATTGTGGAAGTTGCTGTGGGCGTCGGCATCATCACTGGGGTTGTTTTATTTTCAGTGGTGGAAGGTAATGAAGTACAAAAGTACGAGTACATTTGACAGTGGATACTTTTTACTTTGACTTCACTACATTTGAGAACGTGTATCTGAACTTTCTGCTCCATTACACTTTAGGTCTGGAGTCAAAAGTATTTTCTTTATGGTTTGAGACCTGCTGAAATGACTGAAGCTTATTTTTAGCACATTAATGAGCAAAACAGCTACAAAACCATCATCTGCATTTGAATCACTCAGAGTCAGCTAAAATATCTATCAAAAGCTTGGCATTTGGTGCTTTAATTATTCTAAAATTCTCTGCAAATACTTTTACTTTTTACTCTTAAAGTAAAAAAAACAACAACTTTTAAACCACAAGTAGTAGTTTTAATTAGATTTCTTCATACTTTTACTTTTACTTGAGTAAACTTTTGCCCATGTACCTGTACTTTTACTGAAGTAACAGAACAGAGTACTTGTTCCAGCACTGATTATTTTGCATGAAGCTGTTGATCTTGTCAGCAGATAAGTTTTATCAGACTACAGAGTCATTTGAAGACTTCTCAGAAAATCAGTGCAGTGTTGACTTGTTGGTTACACGAACACTGAATATTTTACACAGATCAACACTACTGTGTATGAGATTAGCACTAAATGTAGTTCTAAAATACTCCATTGAAAGTGCCACTACAAACTGTTAAATTTAGTTGTATTTTTTGGCAAAAGTTGGCGGAAGTTTGTTACGCAACCGACTTCACTCAGACATAACCAAACATTTGTAATGGAGCTGCACAGTCCCGCCCACTTTGTAATCCGCTCAGGTTCCAGAACTAAAGTTTTTCCCACGCACTTTCCAAAAAATTCTAATATTAGGAATTCAAAGGCGACGCAGCTACGTGCTCATATCCAGAACAGTTGTTTTAAGTCCAAAAAGCACATTTAAAACACAAGAGTCAGCAAAATGTTTGAATAACTTCACTGTTCCAAAACAATTTTGACATAAAATGATAGGTCTTATGCTCTTTAGATACCATGTAGCTGATTAACCCTGAGCTTTCAAACTTTTAGTGTGGATTTTTCTCAAAAATGAATCAGAATTGTACCAGAGTCTGTTTATATAATGCAGCAGGTTTGGCTCATGTTACATCATTAGATTTACCTGGAAATAGAATCGTGTTTATGAGCTTCTGACTGGCATGTGGGTACAGATAACTTGTACCTGTGGAGGCAATTTTACCAGAACCACACACTTTATAAAGCTGTACAGAGTTGAGTGGATCTGGAGCCGTGTCCTGTCTCAAGTGGATTAACCAATCAGAGACAGACAAGTTCATGTCAATAACAAGGACTATAAAAGGAGTTTTATATTTTGTTCTGTCCTAATGCTGTGATGTGGATTTCCTCACATTCTCACGGCCGCATTCACTGACAGCTCAGGGCTGTGACAGTGGAGCAGATGCATGGATCATATCTGTGCACAAAGTGGTAACATCAAAAACATTTATATGACAAAAAACGTATTCCATAATCGGTGAGACATTCACCTGTGTGAGACCAAATGCAGTGGACACCCGTGAGACGAGAATGTGAGCAGTCAGCGGCAGCAGAGGTGGACACTCGTACCTCAGGTCCGTGGGAGTGGACTGTGGGTCAGACGGGAGCAGGTGTGAGAAAGCAGTGGGTCTGCAGTTGGATGGGAGCACATGAGGCAGACACTGGCCTTAAATGAACGCAGAGAAAACTATAAAAGTCTGATGTGTGTGCGCGTGCACGGGCTTACAGTGGAGCACGTGTATGAGAGGGACGCATGGAACACAAACCCAGTCAGTTCTGTCATGGCCCATACAAAATGTTATATTCCTGGTGCCTCTGCTGGTGTGGACTTGCATCGTGGGGCTCTGGAGCTGGTTCATTGTACACTCTGTTTTGCCGCTTGATAACGAGGCAAAGATTACAGACTTCACCCACACTGGCAGTGATTTTAAATACCACAGCGTCACAGACTGGTTCAGATGCCATCACCATATATGTACTTGTACTGTCCCACTCCAGCCTCCAGCAGCGAAGCACAGCCCCACCTGGACACGCCCCCTCTTTAACACTTGTGCACAGTGCTAACACTGAGGGCAAGATCAGGCCCCAGATGTGTTTTGAGGAGGTAACCGCATGGCTTGATGCTTACAAGAGTATAGCTTGCTGATATAACTTAGTATTTTATAATGTTTCAGAAACACATTTTAAATATAATTCTAGATTTTGTGCTCATTATTTATCATGTAGCTGATCATCCCTGAGCTTTCAAACTTTTAATTTACATTTTTTTCTGAATGTTGATGGGAAAAATGAATGGGAAATGTACTTCCAGAACTCTGGTGTATGTGAACACTGTTGAGCGTCACTGATACCCGAGTTAGAGATGAGATAACCTTTGACCTTTCAGCATGTCAGATAACAGAGAAGGGACTGTGACTGTGAAAAGATTTTAACTTTTTTGATGCTTACAAAATGTTGTTGCATGCACACGTTTTATCTGTTTCCATTTAACTTAAATAAATAAGCTTTTGTTTGCTTTTTTTTCCCAAGTGATTTGTTGGCTACTTACTGTCTCACGGGTATTTATACTTGTATGAATGCACATTTGCGTGCATGTTTTCATTTTGCTACGACCACAAAAGCACTCGCAATTTCCTATTTAGAAGTGAATAACACATGAAAGCGCCATCAGTTTTGCGTTATGGCTGAAAAAGCACAGAGTTGGAATTTTTAATAGAGTCTGAATTCCTGTTTGTAGTTTGTTTGTGGGTGTGTGAAGAACATCACAAGTTTGTGATTTAAAAAAACCCAAGTGAAAATGAAAGCGTGTCATGGCCTTTTTAAATAGAAAAGAAGACAGAAGGTGTTATAAGTGACATTTTTAACCCTAATCTCTGGATCCTCTCTAACTTAACAAGATTCTCCGGTTGTTGTGGTCATGGTTGTCTGCTCTTGTGGCTGACACTGAGCACACTGAGCAGTTTTTAAGCTTTTCAAATGATTTTTGGCATTTTTAACATCATATTTTTACCAACTAAGAAGTGCTACTTGTGTGGTTTAAGGGACAGAAGTTAAGGACTATAGAACTGTATCATCTGGTTTGTTTTTCTTGTATGTATGATGACTTTTACTAGTCTGATTCATCAGCCGGTTTCACTTTGCGGAAACCGTCTGACCTCGCAGCATTAGGAGTCGTTCGATTGAAGGTAGGCGGGTACTTTTTTCATTTAACCAGTCACTGCTATTTGATCGTGACGTATGTAATGCGCCAAATCCCGTAGGAAGAAGGACAATAACGTCTTTCCCCTTGATAAAATTCATCAAACATTCTCTTTCTTCAGGCTTTAAATCCTCGATCTTGGGAATCGTTGCCAACACAGAATGTCTGTCTTCGTCTACATCCATCTTGACCACTTTGTTTACTGTTCTTCACAACTCACAGCTGATTGGCTGATGTGTGGTCTACAACTTCCGGGGTTCTGGCAAATCATCTAGTGTATTCTGATTCCTGACCTAGTCTCTGGAGAGACATTAAATTGAACAGCGGCATTGGCTAGACTTTTACACCAGTGCAACAGGATTTTTACACCGAATATTGCACAAGACCTTCCAGAGGAACTACTCTTAACACCAAGACAACAGAGCAGGGAGGGAGAGGCTTTCCTGCTGTGTCCAGACTTCACCTGGTGCCCCCTGGAGGACACTGCTGTGATACTGCAGGACACAGAGGACACAGAGAAAGGAAGTTTTTGTCCTGAGAGCTGTTACTCTCCTCACACTGCCCTGACGCTGGACCTGATGACTCGACCTGTTGAGCTGCACTGACAATTTTGTCTGAGTTTTTCTGTTATTGTTGTATTTTACTGTATTATGTGCTTAAATTTCCCCTGGTGGACAAATACATCTGACATCTACACTGTCATGACGCCGGTCAATCCTTCTTCTGTATAGCTGAGTTAAATTTTACCCAGTCCAGATTAGAGCTGAGTATCATTAAGAAGTTGCTGACATGATACATATCTCAATACAGTGAACTTTCAGTTCACTAGAATTCAATATTATATTTCATAAATCATAATATTTAAAATCAATTTGATATAGTTCAATAAAAAATAAAGGCTAAATCATGGCTGTGATATTAAAAGTCTTTGTTAAACCACTTCAAAGTTCAAACATTTTAATCATCAGAACAGTCATATGTGTCATATAAACAACAAAACTGTAGCTGTAACAAAATCATTTAGTAAAATATACCAAAAAATACTCTTGGCGATATATCGATACAGCAGCCCACGATATCGATACTTACATTAAACTATACGATATATCGATAATTTTATATTTTTGCACATCCCTAGTGCAGATACATTGCTCTCATGGTCTGTCTAATTATAAATGTATCCTTTGAGAACCAGGAGGTGCACATTAGCATTCTAGTTGTTATTATGGAATGGAATAAATGTTATTATCCTTAAGAGGTAATATGTCTTGGGCAAAGAGGTTCAAAACTGTAATAAAGAAAACATTCAGGACACAGAGTAGCAGTATTATGTGTTAGTAAAGAGCTAATGTGCTTTGAGAGAGGTGTTGTTAGCATCACCATGGCAACAAAGCTCACTCTGGTTTTTAAAAGTTGTGAAAAGCGCTCAGAAGCTCATCACAGTGAGTAATTAGGACGCTCAGAATGCATAAGGTAAGTGAGGAATTAATCTGGACCACTGCAAAATGTTTAAAATGGACTCGTTGTGGTTTTCACTTTAAGACAGTAAAAATGTGAGGAGCACACAGAAGAACACTGAAGAGACTAGGGGTCAGAGGTCACGGCTAAAGCACCAGAGTTAGCCTAAATAATCCCTAAAGTGGAGAGACGGAGCAGAATTCCCCTGGGGAGTTCTCCGGCGTGACCCTTGGCTCCCGCTCCTCTGTCAGATAACTCCAGCACTTAGCTCAGCTCCATTAGGCAAATTATAGGACTCAAGTCACAAGCACTTAAAGTTAGAGAAGAGGTTTTTTTTAAGTAACGGAAAATACCAGAAAAAGTAACCTGTGTCAATAAACAGAGCAGAGGTGCAGAGGTGAGCATGTGTGCGGAGAAGGAAGCTTTTGTCTCACGTTGCTTAAACAAGAAGTAATCTAATAACACCGAGGATCTGATGGTAATCGTCACAATCTTCAAAACGTATACAAACCGTGACTGGCAGACATTTCAGAATAGTTTGTGTATGGGATAGAGGGTTAAATGTGGCTAAAACAGTAGCTGCAGCGTTTTGGTTTATGAACAAACTTGGAAAAAACAGAGCGTAAACTCATGCCGGATATTTCCATTTAAAAGACGAATATTACACCTTTTTTTTTTTTATTGGAAAACATTTCTGTTAAGGTGAGACACCACAGGACCACAATGTTCAGTCCTCTACTTAAAGCCACAGCATGTGAAAAGTAAAAGCATTTTTCTTTTAAGTTTTGCATCTCCACAAACCTGATTCCTTGGAAATGTTGTTTCTTTGATTATAATATTCCACAGTATGACATAAACTATAGCTATATCCATGGAGAATCTTCCAAAGTCTGGCTTTTAATGTTCTATATCCATAGAATCAATCAGATGACGTGCCAGCTCCAGAAAGTTGCATAATGTACTTTTAAAAGAGACTGTATTAGGCCTGTGCTCTTACTGTTTTAAAAAGGTTCTATCATCAAAACTGAACCCGTGTCATCAGAGCTTTAACCTGCAGACAGAGGACAAGTTTGTCTTATTCTTAGTTTATGAACAGACCAGGCCTCATATGAAGCTCAGAACCTCCAGAATTCCCTCCCTGAGCTGCAGAGGCTGCACTAGCACTGAGTCATGATGCTGCAGGTGCTGGGGTTTAGTGACCATTCAGATCAGAGAGTAATGAGGCCCAAGCATCACAAGCTGGGGATGGGACTGTTACTCTCTGTGTGTACTCTGTGTGTACTCTGTGTGTACTATCTGTGTGCTCTCTGTCTATGTGGTTGAGGGGTACTCTTCGTGTACTCTTTGGGTGGAGGGGTACTCTATGTGTTGTGTACTATGTACTCTTGGTGTCCTCTCTGGCTCCTGAGGTGAGGGGTACTTTCTATGTACTGTTCATGTAATCTCAGTGTACTCTCTGTGTACTGTATGTGTATTCTCTATATACTTTATGTGTACTTTGTGCATACTCTGTGTGTACTCTCTGGCCCCTGAAGTGGAGGTGGAGGGTCCTCTGTGGCCCCTAAGGCAGAGAGTGGAGAGGTCCTCCATGGCCCATGAGGCGGAGGATGGAGGGGTCCTCTGTGGCCCCTGAGGTGGAGGGTCCTCTGCGGCCCTTGAGGCGGAGGTGGACAGGTCCTCTTTGGCCCCTGAGGCGGAGGATGGAGGGGTCCTCTTTGGCCCCTGAGGCGGAGGTGGACAGGTCCTCTGCGGCCCCTGACATGAGCTGCGTGTCTGGTGTGGGCGTGCGGTGTTTGATGTGCCCCAGTCCACGCTTAGATAAACATTCTCAGGAGGATAAAGGGCGACTCAAGAGCCTAATGGAGCTAAAAGCCTCTATGAAAAGAAGCCCGAGCCCATAAACGTCACACACAGAACATGCACACACACACACGCAGCACACACACACGAAGCACACACACACACACACACACACACACATACGCGGTGGACATCTTGGATCTGCTGCACTTAAAAACACAGGGGATGCACAGGGAGGAGGAGAAGGTCTCATAAAGTGCTCCTAAAAGCCTGGATTGGACAGGGACGTGTTTGTGTTGGGTCGTATTTACACAGACGCTCCCTGTAATTCTGTGCGGTGACATGAGCTCGGGTTTAGTCACCGCTTAAGTGTGTGAGTGCACAAAACACACTTTGAACTTGGCCCTTAAGTGGATGTTTAAACAGACTTGTACAAACTAAGAACAACATGGAATCAGTAATGCTTATTAAAGGAGACAGGGATCCAGTCACAAAGAGTCATTCTAGGTCCAGTGTAATTATCAAATGAAAGTTTACCTTAAGTTTCATCAACTGTCAAAGATGTTCAAGACAGAAGGATTTACTTGTAGGGAGTATTATCTGCTAACATGTAAAATCTGTGTATCATTCGTTCAGTCGTTTTTTCAATGTAAAACCAAACATAAGAAAACGAAAAAACAACAATTTTCTTCATTATTTGTCTCCAAAACCAAAATGAAAAAACAGATAATGATTCATTTTTTCAGTTTAAAATTTTGTGGTTAAATGAATAATGGAAAAAACATATAAGAGCCGTTTCCCGTTTACGTGACTTCCTTGACTGCGATGCCGGACTTTTGCGCCACATACGGACTGAACCAGGACTGAACCAGGACTGAGACTGGGACCAGACCATGACTAAAAACGGTTTAGTCCTGTTTTAGTCCTGGTTCAGTCCTGAGTCAGTCCTGGTTCAGTCCTGGTTCAGTCCGTGTGCGGCACACGTCACGTAACCAGGAAACGGCCATTGTCCGTTTTTCCATTATTCATTTAAGCACAAAATCGAAAACTGAAAAAAAAAAAAAAAAAAAAAAGAATCGTTAACCATTTTTTTCATTTTGGTTTTGGAAACAAATAATGAAGAAAACAGTTATTTTTTCATTTTCTTAATTTTGGTTTTATATTAGAAATGCGCGGATTGCGGTTACAACCGCGGTATCCGCGGTTAATCCGCCCGACCCGCGGATTAAGGGTCGGGTGGATGACGTGACGAAAAATTATATTTTAATTAAATTCGGGCGGGTGGTGGTTTAAAACTACTGAAAAAAAAAAAAAAAAAAAAGTTATTGTTAGTATTGTTACGTACATCTGAAAAGACGAGTGTCACTGTCTGTGCTTGTAGTATGAAGTGTACGTCATGTCCTTAATTAGCCCATTTGACCTCGTTTTTATGTTCTGAAGGTTCAGGTTGTGTCGGGTTATTGATGCCTAAGGTTTACGAGGCACATATTATATGCAGTTTATTTTATTATTTCTAATTTATTTCAGCTGTTTGCCAACACATAAGTGGCTATAGGGCCATATTTATTTAGTTATGCATATGTTTTTCTTGCCTATTTCAATTGGAATATAAAGAGGGCATTGCCTGATTTCAATAAAGGTTCATCTGGATGAGATGATCTGTCTATTTTGTTTCGATATCAGTTATATTTTAAAACACGCAAACATTATAGCGTAGACTGCCACTCGGGGGATTTAAAACTTAAAGAAAGACCGATGGAGTGAGGCTATGACTTTGAAATAACATCGGGCAATGGCAGAATGTTCAGAATGTAACAACATCCAACACGAAGGCAAGAAGGTTCAAAAATACCCTAGTCGGAAAACGTTGTCAGTTAATTAGCTGCGCAAGAAAACCAGGTAAGTTTGGGGTTGTTACAGACAATTAAGAATGCGAACATACACATGAAAAAATAGCCCATCCGCGCATTTCTATTTTATATTGAAAAACGAATAAACGAATGATACACAGATTATGTAACATAATTAGATCATTATGTGACTTTTTATTGAGTGTATTTACATGCACATTAGTGTACCGGTTATTTATAATATTATGAACAATCTGAAACTTTAAGAAAAATGCAATTTCAACACTAAGTTTTAACATGAACTTGTATGTAAATAGGAATAAGTCAATTTTTTTTGGAAAATCCTGCGCTCGGTGTCCACTTTTCTTGGACATTTTTCTGATGAGGGTGTCACGGTCAACAGTCAAAACGATCGTCCTTTAAGAGCGTTTGGAAAGAGACAAGTCTTCATTTGTGCTGCTCTGGTGGGAGGGGCCACGTACAGAGACACTGGAGACGCTGCTGTGATAAACACCACAGAAAATTAACAAGATTTTAATAGAAAATATCATTAAAATATTTTGGTAGAAAATCAGCCGAGGGCCAGATTAAAGGTCTTGGAGGGCCGGCTCTGGGTTGACAGCCCTGTTTTAAACTGTGCAGATTATAACATAGTGCTCCACAGGTGTCAGAGAGAGTAACTGTGCAGAGACAAAAGACTTTTTAAACCAAATTCAGTTCCTCTTCACTGTAGAGTAAAACATCTGTCTCCTTCAAACCTGTTCCCTGACATGACACAGTGACTCTGAGTCGGTGGGACACGCTCAGTCGTCATGCACCAGGTGATTCCCACAAAAGCAGGATGACCCTTGTGTGACCTTTGACCCCAGCAGCACGCCTCCAGCCCAAACCGCTCACCGCGCTCACTCAGCCTGGATTTAATTACCCCCGAACCCTGAGGATGAGAGCGAACTGTCTGTTTCGTGGGATAAAGGAGGAGCAAGTGTGTGTGTGTGTGTGTGTGTGCATGATACACCGTCTGTCTGCTAAAATGAACATGTATTTTTGCATACCATATAACATTCAATAAAAAAAAAATTCCAGTTAAGTGCTATACATTGGATTCTTGTGGAAAAAATAAAAAGTCATTTAATCTGTAGTCATCTGCTTTATATTTCTTGAGGTCAGGGTGCACCTTGAATATCAGTAAAAGTGGAACAAGTTGTAGTTGTGCGTATTAAAGTGTGGATTGGGCCAAATTTTTCTGTCTGTCCGCGTCCGGCAGAGCAATGATCAAACTCGCACCGAGCCCGACAGGCATTAAGATATTTGTGTCCAAACCCGAACGAACCCGACACAATTAAAATCTTTTAAAATCTTTTAAAAACTATTTTTATAATCCTACTAATGAAACACGTAGGATATTGTTGTGTGGCCTCTAACAGGCATAGAGACGCAAAATACAAACTTGGGATATAGTGAAAATAATGAGAAAACTTTATTCCTCACCTCTCATAAAGATGTAAAGCATCTCATCCACATTATCCACAGAAACTGTCCTCCACAAATAATGACTCCAGTCCACAAAACTGCACTGTGAATCCAGTTTGAGAGGTTCTTCAAAAGTAAAAAGGTGAGAGCAGTTCCTCACTGTGTCTGTTTACATCCACACAGTCCAAGGATCAAGGTGAAGCTGCAGATTAGTGACAGTGACTCTACTTCCTGTGGACTTTATCTCCAATCTTTTATGCTTTAAAAATCCTGTATCTGAAGTTTTGCACAAAAAATAATAAGTAAGTTTATTTATTTATATAGTGCTTTTCACAGACATATGTCACAAAGACGCTTTACATAGCATTTTATAGATTCATTATTCTTTTTCGCCACACCAGGTGATGGTAAACTACTACTTGTAGCCACAGCTGCCCTGGGGCAGACTGGCGGAAGCGCGGCTGCCATGCCAATCAGCGCCATCCATCCCTCCGACCACTACCAGTAACACTTTATAATAACTACACCATATTTAGCCTTAATAAAGCATGAACAAAGACTTAATTAATAATGAACAAAGACTTAATTAATAATGATTCACACTTAGTAACTACTTAATTACTGCCTTAATTAGCACTTGCACTGAATTTGCCTGTGCTGTAAATAGTTACTCATAATTATTTCATACTTAATTACTCATGAACTAACCATTTGAGCATTTATTAATCATTAATAAGCTATGAGAGAATGATTTACTAATAATACAATGCAATGATTATTCAGGCAACTGTTATGCTGTTAAGTCTTTTTGAGAGCTTTTCTAAAGTGAAGACAAATTATGCTTTATTAAGCATTTACTAAGTGTGAATCATTATTAATTCAATCTTTGTTCATTATTAATTAAGTCTTTGTTCATACTTTATTGAGGCTAAAGTAAGGTGTAGTTATTCTAAAGTGTTACCACGACAGTTTTTACAACTGGCGTCCCCCTGTGGCTCCTGATTTTCCCAGTGGTCTCCCATCCAAGTACTAACCAGGCCCGGCCCTGCTGAGCTTCTGCGATCTGACAGGATCAGGCATTGACAAGCCGGTATGTCCCCAAATCCCACAGTTTGGACTTGTATCTAAACTAGAAGTGCAGAACTCTGATCTTTGAACACTTAAGAGTCTCAGAGTGAGTGATTTTACTGTAGACAGGAAACAATCCGACCCGAGCAACCAACATAAATTTAAAATATTTGTCTGAACCTGTCGGACTTCAGTCGGGTTTCCAGGCTCTAGTACATATTCATGCTAAAAAAACGTATATTTAGATTCTTATGTACAGACGTCTGTTAGTTTCATACCTTGACAGTTTGGGCTGCACTCTGCTCCTTCCTCTTCAGGGTCACGTCATGTTGCTGTGACGTGTCTGCTCAGATCATTTACACAGATTTTGGTACTTGGAGCAGTTGGACGACAGCGCCATCTGCAGTCAGACTTCAACACAACTGTATCCCAGGTGTGAGAGAGCTGGCATTCCCCCCTCGGCCCGATTCACAGTCTGGTGGGCGTGTTTCCAGACCTCGATGTCCTACCTGATCCAACCATGATACTCTGTGCATATGATGTTAACATTTTGCAAAAAATAAAATAAAAATCTAGCCAGGTTAAAATGACTTAAATTAAGAAAGTTAGTCAATTTCACTTGACAAGTAAAACGATTTGCCAGTGGAGCAAGAATTTTTGTACTTAAAATATAAAAATACATCTTGCTACACTTAAAATAAAAAAACAAAACAACTTTTTAGACTTAAAATAAGAAACAAAATCGAATGCTGCTTGAATTAAGAAAAACACACTTTATCCATTGGTAGATCATTTGACTTGTCATGCTGAATCTACTCAAATAAAGTAAAATGTTCTTAATTTAAGTGACTTTTAATATAACTAGATATAGTTTCTTCCAGTGTCTTGGCTCTGGAGCATATTTAGTTTGCTTCTGTGACACTTGTGAGATGCAAACTAAACAGAGATCTGTACACAAGAGTCTACAGTGTACGTTTTTGAACATCTATGAGCTCAGATTTACTCGTGTCTGAGGTCCACCTTAACCTCAGGAAGCAGATGACTACACGTATCATAACACACATGCTCGGGTGGTACAAGATTGAAACTGGCTAATATTCAGATTCTAGTTTATTTTGACAACACGAGTTACAAAACTTTGACCCGACATGAGAAAGTCCACTGTGCTACAATGGACACTCTCTTCAGATGAAAGGGTTTGGGCTGAGAGGGGCGGGTGGGTGAGGCGGGGGGTTTGGGACAGGGGGATGACACTGCTCCTCTGGTGTGTGTGCGTGTGTGTGTGTGTGTGTGTGTGTGCGTGTGTGTGTGTGTGTGTGTGTGTGTGTGAAGGGGGGGCACAGAGGGACAGAGCTCGGGCCTGTGAGAGACGCACTTTGAATGTGGATCGGGTTTCACTGTACTCCGGCTCCCTGGTGACATCAGAGGACTGTGCATGTACTCGCTGGGGCAGGAGGGGGGTGGGGGGTCTGGTGTGTGTGCGTGTGTGTGTGTGTGTGTGTGTGTGTATGTGTGTGTATTTGGGGGGGGCAGAGGGGGGTGGTCTCCTGTCCGGCTCCAGAGCTCCTCTTTGATCCGGCTCTGTCCAAACATGACTTTATGAAAATGGATTATTGTGCTTCTCCACAGACCTCCAGCCCACCGCTCTCACACGTTTCACATCGAATCCTTAAGCTGCGTTCAGACCGGGGCGTCACGGCGTCCGGTTTACAAGCAAAGTTTATGTGGACATGCGTCTAGGGCGTCCTGCGTGTTTGTGGCGTGACCTCAGGTGTCAGCACGACGAGACTCTGGTGTCTGCGTGGCGAGGTTAGCCCTGTGCTCCTTCATGAAATTTGATCAAATCATGCTGAATATGTATATTTATCTTATGTTACCTTATCGTGAAATGTATAAGTCTGTATAATTTAATTTAATTGATCTAATTCTGTAAAATAATACAAACAGTCTTTAGTTTTCCACAGTTCTGTATTGTCTTAAACAGAATCAAACACACAGAGACACACAAGTACAGAGACACACAGTTTGGAGCTGGACAATGTGAAGATTTATTCCAGTGAAGAAGCTCTGGTCTCTGTGGACACAGAATATCACATGATGATCACATTCTGACATGTACATGTTTAAATACATTTGTAGTACCTATAATGGACCAGAACAGAAGAACAAGAACATTAGAAGTGTATCTGCCGAAACAAAACTCACCGTGTGCTGCTTTTCTTCCTCTAAACGCAATAACAGGGAGGGCATCTGGTATAAAGTCTCCTAGTGCCACATCACCCTGTAGAAACACAATAACTGTTTCAATAGGAAGTTCATTTTGAAAAATTCTTTTAAAATCACTTTAGTTGGTTTACTTACTTTGTTCATCTGTGCTCTGTGTTTTGTTGGTTCTCAAACATCTTCCTTTTTCCTGAAACATCAGATGTAACATTCATGAACTTCCCCACAGCTCCAGCAGAGCTCTGGACGTCACTGTTTGTTTGGAGACGACTCTGGAACAAACACATTCAAATCTTTGTCCATCTACAAGAGTGTGACAGTTGAACTGTTAAATACAATTTGTTTCAAGGAGTCTTTACATTAACTCTAATTTCAAATAAAACACCACAAACATGTTTTAACAATGACGACATTCTAGTCCAGAGCAGCACATAAACCTTTAAAAAGTCTCCCCTCCAGATCAGTTCTCATAATCCTCCTGCTCCACACTGTGTGTCTCTGCTCCTGGATCTGTCCTGTGTCCTGTTACATTTGAATTTTCCCTCCAAAAGTTTTGGGGAGGAGAATTCCAGAGGGAGGAGCCTCACCACAGATTATAATAAAGTCATGTTTCCTCAACCTGATTAAAACATGCAGGTCTCACATCGGCCACAATCAAGTGACCTGCTGGACAGAGAAATGTAAAAAAATCATGTTATTGTTGTCAAATTTGTTTTTGCAATTTGAGCAACTCCTCTCAGACAATTACATCTGTAGTCAACTGCTGCGGGAGAATAGGTCGGGTGTAATTGATGACCAAATTGGGAGAAATGGGGATAAATTTTGATGTAAATTGATGATAAAGGTTAGAAAAGAGGTGATGATTGTTTCTAAGAACATTTCAACAAATCCTGTTATGTTTATTTTAGGTATATATCCAAAAAAAGCACAAGTTTACTAAAAGTGAACAGATTATGATTTATGTTTCCTACAAGCAAAAAGAACAATTGCAATGTTTTGGAAAAAAAACTTGTAGGCCCAGGTTGGTGCACTGGGTAAAACAGATGCTCATAATTTTTCCCTTGGAAAAGATCACCTGCATTAGGAAAGGAACGTTGAAATAGTTTGACGAGGTGTGGGCTCCTCTTAAAAGTTTTGTTGGGAATCTTAATTTGACAGATGGTGTTGAAGATGATTGAGATTATTCTGTAGACCTTTTGTTTTTTATTTATTTATTTATATTATATTTTTTAATGTATGTATATGTGTATACGTCTTGTATTTTTATGGTGTGTATATATGTATGTATATATATGTTTATATTTACCGATATTTGGGTTGGGAGAAAAAAAATGTATGGATGCTATAACTTCATTTTCTAACTGTTAGGATGATCTGTAATTGTTGTTTTTGTTTGTTTGTTCTTTTTGTTTGTTTTTATGTACATTACTGATAGATTGTGTGGTTGTGCTTTATAATGTACAAAACAAAATAAAAACATTGTTAAAAAATAAAATTATGATAAAGAAATGTGGGAACATAGGCCCTAATTTTTGAAAAAAAAACAAAAAACCTTAGAAATAGAAGAAATTAGAAAGGTAGTGTGTCTTAAGCGTTCAGGTGACGTCAGAAGTTGAAAAAGCTGAACTTCTGGCTTCGGATGTGCTGCGTCAACCAATCAGGGATGACTATCCATAGACATAGCCACACGTCATTATCCGGAAGAAGGAGAAGAAAGAGAAAAACCCCGGAGCCACAAACACCATAACAAGAAATCTACACATTGTCATATAAATATATACGCCGCAGCCACTGAGCCAGTTTCCTCCGCTTATGTGTTTTATGTCATAAATACACTAAAAGCACTCGACCGGGAAAATAAGGCAGTCAGAGTGCAGTGGACGCCCTGGACGTGCATCAAGTATTTTTCTCTCGTTCGTCCACGGCGTCAAAGATGCACACTCAAATGCAAACACGTCCAACCAGAGCGGTCCACTGTGTTTTTTGACACAAGATCCGTTTTGGAGGACGTTATTTGCCTGAAACAGCATAATGACTTCTCCATAAAGACATGGCCATACAGGTCAGATCTGCGGAGAAGTGACCACACCCTGTAAAAATGCATTGTTTTCCACAGTACTTTCTTAGTACTTAAAATACTGATGTTCTGTTTAAGTGGAGGAACCAGACATGTTGATGAAGGTACATGATTAAAAAAAAAATAATGTATTTAAAATGATAAAAATTTGCTTGGAAGGACTGACATATTTTATAGAAATAGTTTCCTTTCATTTTGAAGTAATATTAAAGTATTCGAAAGAAAAAAGTTGACAAATGATGTAAAATCCTGCACCTTCTACTTGTTTGTACAATTTTCCCTCCGTTACTTTTCCCTCCCGTTACCATGACCTTTCTTCATAAAAAATCTCATGAGTCAAAAAGTAAGAGGTTTTTCAACCTAATCTTGTACCATATGGTAGAAAACTATATGAAGCAAATATTCAAACCAGTTTGTTAAGGATATGGAAGTGAGAACCAAGAGTTATCACTGTTTGGATTTATTGCCCAAAAAGTGCTGCATATTTCATTCCCTCTGTTACCAACATGAGTTTTTACATTTTTTGTCAACAACTTGAAAGAATATCACAGGTTTAACTTGACCCTGTTGGAGTGTAACTCTTTCCTACATTCTGATACTTTACTTATTTCAATAGTTCCTCTAGTTTCTGAATAAGAGACATTTGAATGTCAAAAATCTGCCCCTGTTTCCCTCCATTACTGCTTGACCAACCCATAACAGCAATTATGATAAATAAGAAAGCATAGATTTTTGTTTAGCTCTGATCAAACTATGAACCAAACCTTTACATTACACTTTTCATGAAATACTGTAAGATTGTCCCCGGCTCCACAGTGCTGCTCTGTGATTATGTTCATAACTTAGCTCGTCCGTGTTGACTTGTTATTGGTGTGGGTGCCGGTTGATCCCCTGCTCCCTCTTATCTCTGCCTGATCTGGAGCACTCTCGGTGGGTACTACGCGTGACCCCTCTCCCTGAAAGCTCTCAGCTCTTTATAAGTTCCAGACTGTGTACTCTGCCGCTCTGTACACAAAGGGACCGGCGCAGGCTTAGACTCAGCCTCATTACTACAAGAGGTCCCGGCGGCTTTACGAGGCTGTAACTCCCACTGTAAACCATCCCCACCAGAGTAAATAAATCACATGTACATTACACAGCATGGAGAGTAAGCCCAATAACACAAAGGTTGCCGGTTTAATCCCCATTCCCACTGGTTTACACTGTTGCTGTGTGCTTTGCCAAGACACTATAGAAGGCCTTACCTGCTGTCTCCATGTGTGTGTGTCTGCGTGTGTGTACAGTTGATGGAATTAAAGGTATGCGTCAGGGATGGGCATGATTAATCAATAATTGATCATTAAGAATTTCATCGATTACGTTAATTTTAATCGACAAACCGAATGTAGGTTACTGTGTGTAGTGTGACCAAACAGGTCTGTACATGTGTCTCTGCATCAGAAGGAGCGAGACACAAACAGTCAGTCAGTCTGCAACGTACCGAAGCACAAATGTGTATTTAACAATGATTTGTACAAGAAATTCCATGCTTTCCGTTGCGTTCGGGACAAGTGTGAGTCCATGTGCACAGTGTATAAAGCAGCACATATGTTTCTGTGTCCAGTGGGAAAAAGCTTTACCAGGTGAGAGTCGCTCAATGTCGATGACGAGTCCCCACCCCCCTCCCCCCGTACGGTGTCCTGGTTTTGACAAACACAAATCTGGTCACACTAACCTGTATTCACCTGAGTCATGTCTTTTAATCCAACAGAAATTGAACCACATCAGCGATACAAGAGCTGGAGTTTTATCTTCGCTTAGTTTATGCAAATTAGTGATGCAATTTTAAGTTTTGTTTCTGTGAGAGTTGAACAAAACTGAACTAGAAAAGCACTCAGAGAGCGCAGACCTCTGCCAAGGACTACCCCCATTTTTTTTATATAAATTGCGATAAAATCTGGATCAGATCCGGATCAGCCTTTGGAATATGAAAGAGGATCCCATTGTCCATCCCTGAGTCAAATTTCATGGGGTTTGGTCAATAATTAACCGAGATATTAGTAGTAGATAGTAGTAGTTGTAGTGGTAGTAGTAGTAGTAGTAGTTGTACCTGTAGTAGTAGCAGTAATAGTAGTAGTAGTAGTAGTAGTTCTGGTAGTTGTTGCTGTAATAGTAGTAGTAGTAGTAGTAGTAGTAGTTGTTGTAGTAGTTGTACCAGTAGTTTTAGTAGTTGTAGTAGTTCTGGTAGTTGTTGTTGTAATAGCAGTAGTAATAATAGTTGTAGTTGTTGTTGTAGTAGTAGTAGTAGTAGTAGTAGTAGTAGTAGTAGTAGTAGTAGTAGTAGTAGTAGTAGTGTAGTAGTAGTAGTAGTAGTAGTAGTAGTAGTAGTAGTAGTAGTAGTAGCAGTAGTAGTAGCAGTAGTAGTAGTAGTAGTAGTAGTGTTGTTGTAGCTGTAGTAGTAGCAGTAGTAGTAGTAGTAGTAGTAGCAGTAGTAGTAGTAGTAGTGTTGTAATAGTACAGTAGTAATAATAGTAGTAGTTAGTTGTAGTTGTAGTAGTAGTAGTAGTAGTAGTAGTAGTAGTAGTAGCAGTAGTAGTAGTAGTAGTAGTAGTAGTAGTAGTCAGTAGCAGTAGTAGTAGTAGCAGTAGCA
This sequence comes from Boleophthalmus pectinirostris, assembly GCF_026225935.1. Classification (NCBI taxonomy): domain Eukaryota; kingdom Metazoa; phylum Chordata; class Actinopteri; order Gobiiformes; family Gobiidae; genus Boleophthalmus; species Boleophthalmus pectinirostris. The sequence continues at coordinate 32,373,638 of NW_026571070.1, forward strand.
GTAGTAGTAGTAGTCAGTAGTAGTCAGTAGTAGTAGTAGTAGCAGTAGTAGTAGTAGTAGTAGTAGTAGTAGTAGTAGTAGTAGTAGTAGTAGTAGCAGTAGTAGTAGTAGTAGTAGTAGTAGTAGTAGTAGTAGTAGTAGTTCAGTAGTAGTAGTAGTAGTAGTAGTAGTAGTAGTAGTAGTAGTAGTAGTAGTAGTAGTAGTAGTAGTAGTAGTAGTAGTAGTAGTAGTAGTAGTAGTAGTAGTAGTAGTAGTAGTAGTAGTAGTAGTAGTAGTATGTTATTTTCTGGTCTCACACATGTTTAACACAAACCCTGCAGATTTAGGCTGAGCTCAGTAAACACTCTATTCCACATTTTGATGTCATGTGGTCACAGGAAGTGCTCCACTGTGTTTTAAAACTCCATACACCCTCACGTAGAATCATTTGGATCATTTCAGTCCTGAAATTGCCAATCTCTACTGAACTTAAGGTAAAAGAAGCTGTTCACTTGAAAACCACCGCTACATGACATCAAAACAGTCAAAGAGATCCTCAAACATGTGTGAATGAAACAAAACAACAACTCCAGGTCTGTTTTTGATGAAGTAACAACATTATAACATGACTTAAAGCTCACAGGAGTCAGTTTTGCTTAACATAAGATCTTTTAAAGTGGTCACAATCTCAACATTACTTAGGCCTACACGCTGTCAAACGAGCGCCCTGTGGAGATAAGCACATTCCACCGCCTGCCCTTGAAGCCCTGCTCCTGGAGCCCTGCCCCTGAAGCCCTTCCTCTGGAGCCCTGTTCCTGGATCCTGCCTCTGGAGCCTACAGGAGAGCTTCTGTTGGTTAAACCTCAGTCCTATTTCCAGATCTCCAGCCGAGGGGGTTTTGATCGCTTTAGTTTGTCAGCTATTTTAATAAAGTGAGCAAACAGGAGGAACAGACCACCCTTTGTGAGGCGAGGCGGCCGGCGGAGAGCAGGAAGCGCGTGGGAACCGTCCTCTCCTCCCTCACTCCTCCTTCACTCCTCCCTCACTCCTCTGGTGCCTGTAATCCTCCGTGTTTGACCACGGCGGCGTTTTTAGAACAATAATCCCGTTTTCCACCTCACTGTGACCGGCTTCAGTTGATGTGCTCTTAATTAAACTGGTCTGAGAGAATTAACACGTAAGAGAGTTAATAAAGAGCTTTAAGCCACGTTACAGTTCATCTAAACTAGTTTTGAACCAATAACATTTTGTTCAGTATCTTTTAAGACTTTTAATCATCGTCATTTACAACCGTCTGTATATATAAACAGATATAACTAACCTAAGATCTGGAAAATGAACCCAAGATGGTGTTTTTTTCAATGTTTGTGCTCATTGGTGCGAAATGCCCCCAAACTTTTTTTCCATCTGGATTTCTTCCTGAATACAATTCTAGCCCCAGGCTCAGAGCAGGGCCAGGCTAAATCTTACAAAGCTACATTTAGGCGCTTTGATGATTTAAAAATTCTCTAAAGTTCATATTGTAAAAATACAGAAGAATCCCTACAAAATCCAACCTTTGTGAAAACTGTGGATGTCAGAACACTGGAATTAGATTTCACAAAAATGCATTGTGCTCTATGTATTCCCCTACAGATTACAGATTACATAGCCCAAAATGTAGTTTGTAATGTAGAAATCGTAACATAAGATGTTTTGTCTGCTAAAAATCAATGAAAAGCCCAGACTTTTCTTAACTGTATTAAAAATATTATTGATAGAAGAGGAGGAGACATGGTCCGCAGCATGGTTAAATCCTGTAAAATCCTGTTTTAGTCCTGGTTTAGACCTGCTTTTAGTCCTGGTTTAGACCTGGTTTAGTCCTGGTTTAGACCTGGTTTAGATCTACTTTAGACTTGGTTTAGTTTCCAGCAATGAGTGAAATTACCAAAAAAAAAAAAAAAAAGGAAAAAAAAGGAGGATATAGCCCAAAATGTGAAAACAGGAAAATACCACCATGTAATCCATTTATTTCAACAAAGTAACTGTAATCCAATTACCACTCACTGAAACAGTAACTGTAACTGAATACAGTTACTCATAATTTGTACTCTGATTACGTAACTCCGGTACATGTAATCTGTTACTCCACAACACTGTCTATGGGAGAAGAGTTTCTGTGCCAGTGTTCTGTCGAAATGGTCTGAACTGTCAAAATGAGCTCCCGCAGACTAAATCGACAGTGCCGTCTATCAATTCATGCTGTCTCGTTGAAATAAGCTCCTTACCGTTTACAGTTGTATAAATCCAATAAAGCCAAACCCTGACCTCCTCGGTTTGACATATTTCTTTGGATTAGAGGCAGTGGGTTTGATGCTGGTCGCACATGGTGATTTATACCTTAGTTCTGTCCAATTTCAATTTCAATTTTTTCATTTATTTGAATATGCGTACTTCATTTGGACAGTTGTTGTCATGGTTTATGTTTGTAGTGGCTTGTATTTGCTCATTTTGGTGTTTTATTTTGACATTTGTCGTGTCTGCTTGTAGTTTTGAGTTTTACTTCCTGTCTTGATTGTTTGCCCCGCCCTAATGTGTTTCACCTGTGTCTGTTTATTTATTTATTTATTTGAGACAGGGACAGCGCACAATTTTTTCATTTTACCTTAACAGGAGAGATGCATTGTACATCAGGTTGTAGCATCAGTGCTAATTTCCACCTGTCGTCCTTGAACAGGTTCATTGATTGATTGTATTTAACTGACCTTGACTATCAGCTGTTCTGGAGATCTGTGGCATGTTTTGGGTTGATGGGAGAAACCGGAGCACCTGGAGGAAACTCATCCAGACACGGGGAGAAACATGCAAACTCCACACAGAAAGGCCCGGGCAACCCGGGGATCAAACCCAGAACCTTCTTGCTGTGAGGCATGAGTGCTAACCACTCAGTCACCGTGCCGTCTGTGTGCATTTATACCCTGTGTTGTCTTCTGCCTTTTGTTGGTCCATTGTCTGTCAGAGTTTCATCTTGTCTCGTGGCATGGTAGTTTAGTTTTGAGTTTTGGATTTTTTGGATTTGTCATTAAATACATTGAAGCAGTCCTGCGTTTTGGGTCCTCCCTCTGTTTCTCCATGACAGTAGAAAAATGTCCATCGAATAATGTCCCACTGTACAATCACCATTATTCACTCACAGTGGCGAACGGTGCGTGCGAACTTGTGTTTTGAACAGTTATTTTGTGATTCACATACACACACCCTCCTCATGGAAAACACATAAAGAAAGGCAGATGATGCAGCTTTTAAGTTAACAGTGATTGATGTGGCTGTGGAAGAAGGAAACAGAGCTGTTGCACGTGAACTCGACGGCAGCGTGATGAACTGACTCAACTCTAAAAGATGACAATAATAAAAGTAGATGACCCGAACTTAAAAACATTCTTGAAGACATGGACACCTGCGGCTTATATTCAGGTGGCATATATAGGGGCCCGGTCAAGCAGAAGTAAACAACAAGGCCAAAAAAAGTTAATTCATCTGATATAAAAATGTATTGAACAGATACATATGTACTCTAGTTTATGAAACTGTTGACCTTTTTTCTGTACCATTTTTGGTTCTAAAGTTCCATATGTTTTAAACAGACCATGTATGAAACATGGAACAAAAATTATTTCCCAAATTTCAAAGACCTGCAAATCATGTCAATAAATGGATGTATTTCATCATATCTTGTGTTATTCCATCTTTGAACTGTTGATGAAGGTACAGGATTTTTTCAAAAAAAAATTATTTAAAATGAATAAAATTTGCTTGGAAGGACTGACATATTTTTATTAGAAATAGTTTCCTTTCATTTTGAAGTAATATTAAAGTATTCAGAAGAAAAAAGCGACAAATGATGTAAAATCCTGCACCTTCTACTTGTTTGCACAATTTTCTCTCCGTTACTTTTCCCTCCGTTACCATGACCTTTCTTAATAAAAAATCTCATGAGTCAAAAAGTAAGAGGTTTTTCAACCTAATCTTGTACCATATGGTAGAAAACTATATGAAGCAAATATTCAAACCAGTTTGTTAAGGATATGGAAGTGAGAACCAAGAGTTATCACTGTTTGGATTTATTGACCAAAAAGTGCTGCATATTTCATTCCCTCTGTTACTGACATGAGTTTTTTAATTTTTTGTCAACAACTTGAAAGAATATCACAGGTTTAACTTGACCCTGTTGGAGTGTAACTCTTTCCTACATTCTGATACTTTACTTATTTCAATAGTCCCTCTAGTTTCTGAATAAGAGACATTTGAATGTCAAAAATCTTCCCTCCGTTACTGCTTGACTTGAAACAAATGTAGAAATTTAGTTTCTTTTAAAATTTAGTTGAGGCGGCTTATAATCAGGTGCGCTCAATAGCTCAGAAATTACAGTACTTTAAAGGTGCATTGTGAAACTTTTCTTGTTGTCTCCAAGGAGATGTTATTGCTTTGCCTGGAATGTCCCACGGCACGGCTTTAAGCTTAACTATCTCCATGGAGCAAGTATGTATGATTTGAATTGATTTTGAGCAATAAAATACACCTGTAACTGAATAAATCCAAAACAGATGAGTTCAATATCATATGTCTCCATAGAAACAAGCAAGATCTGTTCCTCCAGAAAAGTTCCATACTGGACATTAAACTTTGCAAGGCTCCAGTTTGCAGAAAATCAGTGTGTGAGACTAACTCTGCATGGGAAGCCTGCGGTTGTGAGAAAAGATCTTCTGAAAGACATAAAGACCTTGACAGACACAGAGCTCCACACCCTCACCGGGACGAGCCCACGAGGAGGCAGCTGCGGTGGAGACAGGGCCTGCTGAGAACCTCCCCGCAGGACCACGGCGTCTGAGGTCTGGAGGACGAGGAGCAGGAGAGGGGTCAGGGAGAAGGGCAGAGGTCAGCAGAACCCCGTGCGCTGGAGGTGACAGAGGAGCTGTTCCGCTGATCGACCGGCTTCACATGTTTGTCTGAGCACCAGAGGAGGAGGTGGATGAATGCAGCCTCCCGGGGTGTGGACTGGACAAGAGGTGTGGAGCAGGAAATGATCTTATTCTAACTGTGGACTGGGCTTGTGACTGGCCAAAACCAATTTTAAGAACATACAACTGGTTTTATTCACAATTATGTCACAAAACCAGAAGACGTTTGGAAACATGCGGATGATAACTTCCAGCAGGCTCTGTTGGCAGTAGTAAATCTGGGAAAAAATGGCCCGGTTTTCTTCATCTAGAAGTCATTTTTTTCTTTCTTTTTTCATAAATTGCCTATTAATTTGTGCATTGTCTTCTGTTCGGCAGATCAACAATTGTGATCTGTCTGGAAGTGTCATCGAAGCTGCAATGAGTGTCCCATCCCTCATGAAAAGCTTTGGCAGGTTGTGAAGATGCTGCTGCTGAATCCATAGTAAAATACACAACAAGCATTTAATTTTGTTACATTTTTTTACTTTTTGACAAACAATGAAAATGTGTGGTAAAGTGTAATGGCATAGTGATCGTCTGTACTCTGTATATGTGTGAAAAAGGTATTACAATCCCTCGTGAACCTCTACTTCTGGACCACTCGTCACACACTTTTCTGTTGCGTAGTCTTTATGACAGGAGTGGACAATTCTTTTTTTCCATGGGGCCACATGAGAAACAGGAAATATTGTCGAAGGTCAGGCTATGTTTAAGTCAATTCTGCAAAATATGAATTGTATTTCTTTATAAAAAACAGTAAATATAATTGTTTTGATGAGCTGGTCAGACTGGTTAGAGTTTATGTTAGGAGTAAGCAATGAAAAAGTGAGGCTGCCGAACAAAAAATCTCATTAAAAAAAAAAACCTCTAAAACAAAGCAATGCAGCTTTAGGGCATGGCTCCACTGCACATGTATTTATTTAGCACGTCGGGCGTATTTTGCCCTACGCACTGCAACTTTTGGAAGCGTAAGTTTTAGAATGCATGAAAAGTGAATGAGGGCGGCTCCACTGCACACGATAGGCCTGCGCATGTAGATCTCATTGAGAAACACAGAGCCCGTGCCGCGAGGTTATGTGCATAAATGCTGACTTGTGCAGTGGAGCCTGGCCCTTAGTCCATGCATGAGGTATGTTTATTTTGTAATTCCAAATTATCTTAAACAGGCCGGTCAGAGTCGACCAAAGAGCCATATGTGGCCCAGGAGGTGGACAACACCCAGGTCTGTTTTATGATATGAAATAAGTGTATTTAAAGATGCACTGTGTAACTTTTATAGTGACACATCTGCCACCTGTTTGTCTCCATGGAAATGTAATTGCTTTTGCTAGAATGTTTAGTATGACATTAAACTTATCTATCTTCATGAAGACCAGCAGGCCAAGTTATGTCAGATCACGTCAGATCTCGCTCACAAAGGACCAGATGTTTTTCAAGGTCTTTGTGAGTCAAACAAACATCTGTATGTGAATAAACGCAGGTGATGGTCCCACAAAAAGAAACGTTATATACAGCCAGTAAAAAGTTTGGACAGGCTTTCACATGCATCGCTTTAATCCTTATGTTTCTCTATGTTTACTACTTTCTACACTCTGTAAAGAAGACTGGATTACTCAAACATGTACAGATGACATCTAAACCTCTTCAGTCATGTGTTTGATGAAGAAACAGCATTAAAACATGAGCTGTGTCCCTCACTATTTACTCTCTCAAAGCTGTACATGCGTGTTTCATCTCCACTGGAACATGCCCACTGTCACATACCGTATATTCGCCACAAACTTTTTTCACATGTAAACCACACCGGACTATAAGGCGCATTAAACAAAACACAACAGTGTGATGGTGAGTGGTTTTGTTTGTTTGTTCGTTCACGGTGACTCTGGGCTTTGTTCAGTTGTGGCGTGTAGGGAGGGTGTTGTCTGGGACCAACGGATTGTCGGCGTGTTCACAGTGACTCAGTTGTTCAGTTGTGTCTAGAAGTGGCACATTGCACTCGCTTTTTTGGTTCGTTCCTCCGTTCCGTTCCTCGTGGAGTGATGAGTGTGTCTGTGGGTGTGTTTCTCTGTGTGGTCGCTGTCTGCTCCGTGTGTGTTTGTGTGTTCTGCGGGTGGTGCGGCTTTGTAGTTTACTGAAGTCGTACTGGGACACCTGAGTGGATTCGTGTATAGGTGCTCTGGATTGTGGGGCGCGCAGTCGTTTTTTGATCAGGTTGGAGGCTTAAGAATGTGCCCTATTGTGAGGAAAATACGGTTCATTGTCCAATTTTATTTTCTTAATCAGTGATACACGTAGGATGCCACAGTGCTGCATAGTTATTTTGGTACAAATGAAAGAAAAAAATCTGCTACTTGCCAGCTCCCTGTTTTATATGAATATTGTGACTTAAAATGTCCAAAAGTAGTGATGGACAAATGAGTCGGAGCTCTGGAGCACGTCTCGTTCTTTCTGAAACAAATCACTCTGAAGCACTGCCTCGGAGCTCGTCTCACAGCAGCCGCTCACGTGACCGAAGTGTGGAAGTGTCGGTCCCTCCCCCTACTGCTTCACTCTGTGTGTCGAAGCCTTTCATTGGCTCAGCAAATGTTCCGCTCTGTGATTGGTTCAGAGTGTTCAGAGCACTTCTGTGGTTTGACAAGCGCTAAACTGCTACAGTATAAAAGATGCACCAATATTTCTTAAAAGTGTTGGGTAGTGAGGAGTATTCTGTGACGTTAGTGGTGATTCTGGTGACTTTTGGCATTTGTTACATTTTTGATGGCATCTACAAGTGGAAAAATATGATCCATGGTTTGGAATCATTTTGATCTAATTCCACCTAACAAGTTAACACCTATTTTCTTATTTACAGCAGTTATTTATGTTGCTCTTTACATATTATTTTAAATCATCGTTATTATTGTTGTTGTTAGGTTCGGTGTCGCTCTGCACACAAGTATTGTCTTATTGTTAAATTTGTCCACTAGAGGTCAGTGTTTCTCCGAGGCCTCAGACACGTCGAACCATTTGAGACAATATTGCGACTGAGGTGTCAATGCTTCACGAGGCTCCATTTGCCCATCGCTACCAAAAGATGACATAATAATCCACACGCGTCATAGATTATAACAGACGCAGACATAAGCACAATATGTCTTTAAATAACTCTAAGTTTCATGTTTTAGATTCCAAATCCTCATAGTATCCACATCCAATGCAAAAGTGTGTCTCTATGAGTGCTGCTGTATGTGAGCAATAAGTCCAGACAAATTAGAACATTCTGTCTTCATTATTATTTTCACTGTGACTCTTATCTCCTGCTGCTCCATTTTGCTGACTCACTCCCTGTACGTGTATATAAGTTAGCCCTTATATTCCACACTATCCTATCCATCTATGTATATGTGTAATTCACATGCATGCGAGCAGCTGAACACCGGCTCCTTTTTGGTTTATCCTCCTGTCATCGCTGCTGTAGTATGACGGATCTTTGGTTATACATTATGTCCTATCTGCTCTGTACATCTCAGTACATCTCTGTGTGTCTGTGGGTGTGTGGGGTGTGTGGGGTGTGTGGTGGAGCAGACCGAGGCCCCGAGCAGAGGCAGAGGAGCGGGGCGTTTGGACTGAAGGAGAACACATGTCCAAACAGGAGCTCCATAAATCTGAGGAGGCTTCACAGAGCGCAGAAGGTCCAGTCATTACAAGAGATCACATCCATCTGCTGTCACCCGACCACGCAACAAGTCTTTAAGCACAATGTATTGCAAACTGAAGAAGTACTTTTTAAAATTTCTGAGATCCAAATCTGGTCTGATCACTGTAGGTGCTTAAAACGTGAAAAATAGAACTAGCTCCTTCAATCAGTCAATATCATTTTATTTGTCCCCGAGGGGCAATTTAAGCACATTTAGTGGGAACATACAATAACTCAACAGGTCCAGTCATCAGATCCAGTGTCAGGGCAGTTTGAGAAGAGTAACAGCCCTCAGGACACAGGTGTCCTCCTCTGTGTCCTGCAGCATGACAGCAGCCTCCAGGGGGCGCCAGGTGAACCCTGGACACAACAGGAAAGCCTCGTTAAGCCTCCCTCTGTCCTTTTGTCTCTGTGATGAGATGGGACATTCCCTCCAAGTGTTTCCTCGGGTACTTCTTCTTCTGCTATATTTGGTGCACAAAGTCTGTTGTAATTGTTGTAAAAAGTTGCAAAAAAGTAGTAGTAGTAGTAGTAGTAGTAGTAGTAGTAGTAGTAGTAGTAGTAGTATTTTAGAGCTATCTGGCTAGCAAAGCTATAGCCATAGTGAAAAGTGGACTTATTTTGACCTCAAGAGCTGTTTACATCTCTATTATGTATCTGTACAGAGGCAAACAGATTTTGGCCAAATCTATGGACAAAACTGCCTTTAAATGTGCAGTAAGTAACTTTTCTGGTGAAAGGTGTGTCATCTCCTTGTCTCATGGAAATGTTATCACTTTGTTTGAAACAATAACATCTCTGGAGAGAAGGTTGTGGACCCTCCACCTAAAACCAGACACACTGCCCTTTAAAATGTCACAGTTTTACACCAATGAAGGAGCATGAAACAACGGCCCTACAGGCGGCTCACCTATAATAGAACCACACACAGGCACACACCACAGAGCCTGAGGAGATCCTCCAGTACGACTCTTCATTATTTGGAATGAGCTTGTGTTCACAGCAGGATCAGGACTCCGGGCTCACATGTGTTCTTGTTTAGAGCCATTACATTGAACACATTATTTCAGATGTGTTTGGAGCTCTTCCAGGAGAAAATATTACTGTTCACCATTAACATCCAGACAGTATCAGCACTCAAGTCTAAACTCAACATGGCGGATGCTGTACCCAAGCACCACAATCACTACAATAATCTCAGAATAAAAATGAGCAGGTTGTAACTAAACTAAAAACATACATAACTTAAATGCCAAAGTTGTATTTATCTACTATGCACTAGTCCATATTTCTGTGTGTGTATAATAGTGACACACAATTTTACACAAAATGCTGTCGAGTTGTATACAGTTCAATGTGGGAGCATTTTGGACCAAGAAAACTGAACAAAGGAAGTCATAAAACATCAGAAGTATGAATAAACAATAGAGTTTAGTTCACCCTGACCCCAGCAGCCTTACCCTGCACTTGTACAACGTTCAGAGGGACCTTTCCCAAACAGCTCACTGTAACTGCCTCATCTGGTCCTGTCTGCAGTGAGGAACCTGAGAGTTACGCAAGATGAACTAAAGCTTTCATTAAAAGTCTTTAAAAGAACATTTGCGATACCTCTGATTAACTGAAATAAACAGGAGAATTCATCTTGCAGGCAGGGCTAACTGTATGTAACTTTTTAAATACAAATGAATGTTTTTGTCTTTTTATGAGCAGGCTTGCATCTCCACAAACATGACTCTTATACAGCCTGGATGTAAATGACTGTTCCTTTGGCTAGAATCTTTTTAGACTGATTCATCAGCCGGTTTCACTTTGTAGAAATCGTCTGATCTCGCAGTCTCTGACCTTCATTTGCTCGACAGTAGGCGGGTATTTTTTTATTTAACCAATCGCTGCTATTTGGTCGTGACGTATGTAATGCGCCACTAATGGAACTAACTGGTATATTAAGCTTTTCCCAAATCCCGTAGGAAGAAGGACAATAACGTCTTTCCCCTTGATAAAATTCACCAAACATTCTCTTTGTTCCAGCTTTAAATTCTTGATCTCGGGAATCGTTGCCAGCACAGAATGTCTGGCTCTTCGCTGATTGGCTGGTGCCCGAACTCACACTTCTGGGGTTCTTGCAAACAGTCTAGTGTATTCCGATTCCTGACCTAGTTGCTGGAGAGAAATGAACCTGAGTGGAGGCACTAGCCTGGCAAGAACCTTCCACAGTGTGCCATAAAACATTGATGGAGAATGTTCTGAAAAATTATTTTAACTTTCTATTTCCAGAATGTTAATGTGCAACTCCAAAAATATTCACTCTAGAAACATGGAAAGCCCTGTCTGTCAGCACAGGACTTTAACTCGTCTGGTGCCTGGGCTCATTCTTTTGTGTTTCTGTGGATACTTGTAATCAATTTGGGATTCACTGAAACAAGTTGACTTTCCTGTAAAATTCCCTCAGCTAAACATAGCTCGGCCTCGGTTGGCAGTTTTGAGCGCTCCTCCTGCTGTCAGCTTTTACACCGGTCCTAACCCGCTGTGGCCTTGTTGACCTGACTGTTGGTTGTTTTCAGAGCCTCCCTGTGTCCTCTACACTTCCTCTGTGCGTCAAACAGAGTTATTTCTGTTTCCTGTGGACTTATGAGTGTACCCTCTCTGTCCACACATCCTGCTGCTTATTAGAGGGCTTAAAGCTCCTACATTACACTAAACCGACTCATGTGAGCTTTAAATAATGTTACCTCATCAAAAACACAATACATACTCCAAACAACTATTTTCAGCTTTTGTTCAGTGGAGATTGGCAATTCCAGAATTACCCAAATGATTGTAGTGAAGGTGTATGGAATTTAAAAACGCAGTGGAGCACTTTGTGTATATACATGACATCACAAGTTTTTTTTTGTTTTTTTTTTCTGTTTCAGAGAAGAATTCAGCCTAAATCTGCAGTTTGTGAGTTAAACATGTGTAAATGAAACAAAACACAACTCCAGGTCTGTGTGTGAAGAGGAAACAACATTGTAACAGAACAGAATATTGCAGAAAGTTCATTTTCTACATGAACTACTTCAAAGTTGAGTTCACAAACTTCAAAATGAACTAGTTCGTTCATAGTTCACAATTGTTTATTGTTAATAGTTTGCTCATAGTTCCAAAAAAATGAACCTGTTACGTTGCTGCGAGCGATTATTTTTCAATATCATCGTCATGGCCCGTCTAGAACCACAGACAGCAAATATTTGATCAGTTTTAACAATGAAACTATATGCTTGATTTCATCTTCACATCAAATTTTGAATCCTTTTCCAACCAGGGCTCACATAGGCATTTAGGGAACAGCATTTCCGCAGTTGTTGCTGTGTGTTCAGTCCACACGAGCAGCAGCTGCAGCTTTCAGCTCTACAGTATATACAAGACTGTAGGTCTCCTACAACATCCTGCAGCATGAGGATGTCAAGCTGAGGCTGAGAGACGACGACGGAGCAGCTACTGTATACAGTCAGTGGCATTTGGGTGGAGGTCTTGACTGTCATTGGTTTGGTACGCGCTTTCATACACCTTGAAAGTCTCGCCGGGTGCTTCAGTGTGTCATTTTAAGTTTGCTGTTGACGTGTCTAAAGTGTGGATTTCTTTTTGAAAGCCGGCGTGCACATTTGCTCATAAATGTGAGGTTCTTCCCTTCCTCACTGACCTTGTCATAGACTCTTTTAAATGTTCAGATGATGAATCCTTGTTGCTTGTGCTACAGTCGCCTCCTGCTGCTTTTTTGTTTTGTCTTGTTTCGATGACACATGCAGCGATGCGACGCTGGTGGTGAGTGTTGTTACCAGATTGAATGTTTTTCCTCTGAATATTGTCGGCTCTTTACAGCGTGTTTAGCCGAGTTTTCGCCTGGAACACTAAAGAAATCTGGCATCCTAATGAACGAAGTTAAATAGAAGTGCATGCTGTTCACTAACTCCAGAATGAACATGTTCAGTTTCATCAGGCAGTAATAGTGCTCCATTCACGTTGCCCAAAATGTGAACAGGTTACACAGTGTTGTTCAGGTACAACACTGAGAACTATACTCAAAATCCACTTTTTTTTTTTTTCTATTAAACTTTGCATATGGTTTTTAATTGCATTTTCTACTGTTCCTTGTATTTTGGGGCGATTTTAGCTCAAACTTGGCACATTAACAGCTTTCTCCGTACATTATATGATGATGATTATATGATGATGATATGATAAATGCCTGAACAAGTTTTTAATATGGATGAAACTGGCTTATTTTGGAAACAATTGCCCTCTCTCACCTTTATGATGCAGGACGAAGCCAAAGCCCCAGGATTTAAGGCTCAAAAAGATCAGGTGATTGTGGTTATGTGTAGAAATGCTGCAGGCTTCATGATAAAACCGGGGCTTATTTGTAGGTCAAAAAATCCTAGAGCTCTAAAAAACAAAAGTAAGAATGTATTGCCTGTTTACTGGATGCACAACGCAAAGGTTGGATGACAAAAGCGCTCAGTGTGGATTGGTTCAAACAGTGTTTCATCCCACAGGTCAAGTGTTATTTGAGAGAAAAAGGACTAGACTTTAAAGTGGTTCTGCTCGTAGACAATGCTGGAGGCCACACTGATGATTTGTCGTATGATGGTGTGAAAATAAAATTTCTGCCAACCAACACTACATCGCTGATTCAGCCCATGGACCAGGGCATCATCTGTGCTTTCAAGGCTCTACATACGTGCAACACCCTGCGACATCTTCTTGAGGCTATGGACTCAGATCAAGATTTCTCACTAAAGGCCTACAGCGTGAATACACCATTGGAACATGTCTTCAGAATATTCAGAGGGCCATTCAGCAGATGAAAACTGAAACTTGAAATGCCTGCTGGAAAAAACGGTGGCCAGAGGCAGTGCACAGCCTTACCAGATCCTCTCTTGATCAGATCCATCACTAGATACAGCTGTGAATCTGGTGCTAGGGGGACATGGTTTTAATGATGAGTCCTAATGACATTAATTGATCCCTACTCACAACTGCTGACTGCTGACTGAAGCCACCAAGCGAGGATGAGGGAGAAGAGGAAGAAGAGGACACAAGTGTTGATAAAGGCGAGGAGGATGGACTAACACTTGGCAACCAGGACGAAGAGGCACAGTCAGAGGAACTGTGAAATATGCGAGTCACGTTTAATCATTTCTTATGTGTCCAACCTTGTAGATTGATCATTAAAATTAAACTTGTTATTTCTAAAAGCCATCATAGGAAAACATTTATATTTTTATTTCTCAAACAAATGTTTGGGCCTGAAAACAGGTTTTGATCTTTGGTTTCATTCTATAATACCATACTTAATTTTTAACATCTACAAGCATTTGAACTTGAAAATGTTACTGCCTGTCTGAGAAAAGTGTATAAAGGTGAGGGGTTTTACAGCCTTAAAACAGATATAATCATTTTAAAAAATAAACCTGACTACTTTGCAGGTTTCACCTATCGTGGGTTATTTTTACAACGTAACCCCCGCGATAAAAGAGGAACCACTGTACTCCAAGTGCCCACCAGAGGCGTGCAGCACGCTAACTCCAAATTTAGGAAACCCACTGCACTCACTCAGCCACGCAATCTGTGTTTTATAGACCACACCTGCAGCAGGAGGCTTTCACACAACAAGTCACTTTAAAATCCACCCTGACCACAACTTCTGAGCTTTTATATAGACCACGTAAATGACGTCATACATGTTCATTGGTATTTAAATGAGTCAACCCAGAGTGTCTTCCTCTGAATATCACTGATGATGGCTATTCAGAAGTGGAATTTTACGAAGGAAGTAGTGGAGATTCTAGTAGAGGAGGTTCATGCACGAAAATCACTTTTGTGAAAAAAACAAACAAAACAAAACCAAAAAAAACCTACTGAGTGGGAGCATGTAGCTACTGCATGCAATGTGGTGAGTGGAACTGTTTGCACCGTGACGGAAATAAGAAAAAGAAAAAGAAAAAAGAAATGGTCGGATCTGAAAGTCATAGTAAAAAAGCATTTAAGTGCACACCTCCAAAGTGTGTCTGGCACAGGAGGAGGCCCGAGCACCTGCCGCTTACTCCCCTGGAGCAGCGAATGGCCTCTAGGCCACGAATGTGTGGCTGTTGTTACGGGAGAGAAGGGGGACACTGTAGCAGCCAGGTAAGAGATTTTGATCAGTTAATCCTCTTTCAGTTTACTCTTATTAAACAATATCATGCAAGGATATGACAGCTGGTAACACTCTGCTGCTGCAGCAAAGTTCTATCCTATTGGCCATGAATAATCATTAGTAACTTGTGGATCAAGAACACACGGACACTTGAGTGTAACTCTACTTTAATTAACTGTTTGTTTCTTTGTCACTGTTTAAGAAACTAAAGCCGTGCGTGAGGAGGTGGGTGCAGAGGCAGGTGGACATTCCCTTGGTGGCACAGCAGCAGCAGTTTCCTCCCGCCGCCCCACATGGAGGCCAAGTTCTCAAAGACACTGTGCTGCAACTTCAGCGGGAGACAGTTGAAGCCATCCACAACGTGGCAGGAGATCTGAGGGACATAAAGAAAGTGTTGGGGGAAATCCCAGACTCATTTAAAGAACTAGCAAAAAAATAAAGTTCCTTTTGAAATGACTATGCTTTTTATTAATATACTGCGGCACTATACATCATGAACATACCTCACTTTATTCATAAACACATCATGCAAATGCTGAAGGTGGACTTTGTTTGGCTGCTGGGTGCAGGATCCGTGGATTCAGGCTGTGGCATCTCCAAGTCGGGAGGGAGGGGTACGCACAGAACACACTGTGTAGCACTCCACAGGTCAAGATGATTTGGAACACTTTTGCCGGATGATACATCAGTTTCCCCCCTGAGCTGTACAGGCAGAGCCAGGAGCACTTCAATAGACTGATCGCCCACTACAAGAGCGAGTGTGAGAGTGTGACGAGTTATAGTGGACCTCTGCTGCTTCCTGGGGATTGGGCTTAGCAGCCACTGCCCCAAAGGGTAACACTGTAACCTACAGTGACACTGAAATGGTGACTAAATGGTTTATAGTTATAGGTGCAAGTAGCATGAGCTCACTGAGAAGCCAGCTGTCTCTGACCGCCCCAGCACGGAATCTTTGCCCCACGTTCCTCAGTTCCTCAGTTTAAATGAATCATGGGTTGAACCAGGCCAGTGTGCTACCAAATTTGCGATGAACAAATTGGAGTCACAGATTATTTGCGTGTTAATGCTGTGAACGTGCCGCCTATTCACACAGACATTTTCATTCACACTTGGTGCCCTTATAACAACACATGTGCAGTCTGTGGTTCTGATTACATTAGGAAAACCAGACATTGCTGCAAATTGCCTTTTTATATTTACCTGCTCTGCAGAGGGGAACTTGATATACCTGGGACCAACTGAAGGATGCCTGCCAAAACATGTGGCAAGATGGCACTGAATAATGGCTCTGATGTTCCCAATTTGTTGCACAGAATACATATTTCAACATTATGAGAATGCTGACAGGATTTAACTATAAAATTCTTGCTTGTCGGCCAACTCCCTTTGGAAGGTCCCTGTTGCCAAGAAGCCCAGAGCAGAGAGGACCTGTAGCGGCACCGGGATTGTGTGATTGTGCCTCGTTGGCCTTTGTAATGCTGGGCCCAGTTCAGCACACAGAACCAAGAGCACTGTTAGACTAGACTAGACCAGAACTAAACCAAGACTAGACCAGAACTAACCCAAGACCAAGACTAGACCACAACTAAACCAAGACTAAATGAGAACTAAACCAAGACTAAATGAGAACTAAACCAAGACTAGACCAGAACTAAACCAAGACTAGACCAGAACTAAACCAAGACTAGACCAGAACTAAACCAAGAGTAGAGCAGAACTAAATCAAGACTAGGCCAGAACTAAACCAAGACTAGACCACAACTAAACCAAGACTAGACCAGAACTAAACCAAGTCTAGACCAGGACTAAACTGGGCTCAAGCTGTCACCAAATCATGAGAACTGAGACTGCACCATTAAAACTTATATTTTGTACACATTTTGTACTGTTGTCTTGCTTTGTAACTGCAGAAACAGCTTTGTCCTGACAGAAGAAGACCAGAGAGCACAGGTGAGTCTGAACAAACGCCAGCTGAGGGGAGAGTCATTATTTTGTGTTTTTTGTAACTGCTCTTACGTGGATTTAGGTTTGGTCTTATTATAGATTCATATATTTGGAAATTGACAAAAGAGCATGTGTGCTATGTGCGGACAGGGGACATGGACACTTCTGTGGTCAGCGATCCCAAGAGCCAAACCCACGTCCGGATGCCCAGGCATGCCGGATGTCCAGGCACGTTGCTCTTTTCCTGGACAAACAGCCTTGTGGAAGTGCAAGGCATTCATTATGAAGCAGAGCAGGCCAGGATATGAAAAACATGCACCGTGCCCTCCGCTAGTGTGTGTGTGTGTGTGTGTGTGTGTGTGTGTGTGTGTGTGTGTGTGTGTATAAGGATGAAGGATTGTGTGTTGTACTGTAGCAGACATTCTGACCCTAAAACCCCAAATAAGTTTTCCAGTAGTTGTGCAGTTGTACCATTGAAAGCATCCTGACAGTTAGAACGAGACTTTTCAGACTAACTCATAAAACAGAGCTCTGATGTGTGGTGCTTTTCTTTTTGACATTTTAGATTTATTGACAAAAGGAACTGTATTTTGTAAAGTCTTTAATGTGAGTTTAATGTGATGCCCATTCCCATTAAAGTTGTATCATCAGGCGTCTTTGTAAATCTTATCTTGTCTAGTCTCTAAAGCTAAGCAGGGTTGTGTCCTTAGGCAAGACACTCCACCTACATTGACTAGTATGAAAGTGGTGTGCAGTTGTGGCTACAGTAGTGTCTTACCACCACTGAGTCCAGAGTGAATGAATAATGCACTAAAGAGACTAAATGCAACTTTGACCCTCTGGAAAAAAGTGCTGTAAGTGCAATGTATTATTATAATTAGCTATTTATAATTTCTTACACTGCCCACACTGAGGTTCAACATGACAACCTGGTCTGACTGGCTGAGAACCAACAGCAGCAATATTTCATAATGAGGAGTGAGTGTATAAATACCACTGAATTTCTCACTTTGAATGAAAAAAGATGTTTGAATTATTTTTATTCTGAATTTTAGTGGCTGAAATTTGAAGTTCATTTTCAATAAAAAAAAAAAAAAAATCAGTATATAAAATTCGCAGTGAAAAATTTCACAGAAAAGGCACCAAGGCAGAAGCAATCGATCATGTGAGCAAGGAGGACGGAGGCTGTTTCCTATTGGCTGTTCTCATCTGTGGGCGGGGTTTACACTTACGACATCAAAGAGATGAAGTTTCGATGAGGCGAATTCTGACCGATCAGATCACATCACTGCAACATTTCCTGTTTCTTACTAAGTTAGATTGGATCACTTTGGATTGATTGCTTCTGCCTTGGCATCTCAGATCTTTACTGTGAATTTTCTTCACCGCAAATTTTACACTCTCAAATTTGACTGTTGAATTTGAAGGCTTGAAAATATTTCTGCTGAATATTTAAGGTGATTATATATATAGATAGATAGAGATAGAGATAGAGATAGAGAGAGATTTTTTTATACACTGGAAATGTACACTTAAAATTTCAGCAAACAAAAATTCATAATAAAAATAATTCAAACATGTTTTTTCAGAGCATTTAAAATTCGTACGGAGGGATGTGAGGACAGCATTAACTCTCTCCATGGAGTCTAGCAGCTCACTTAAGCAAAAAGATATGTTTTTCTTTTTGATGAGAAGTTTCTCAAAACCAAAAATGTGTTTTGAAAAGGCATATTTATTTCATTGTCAAACTCTGCATTACAAAATAAAGTAAATATACGACAGAGTCAGAAGCAGAGAACAGTCATACTTTCACTTTTTGCACACATTAAACACACAGTCTGTGCTGACAGAGTCTGCACACGGATCACTCAGAGCCTCCGGTCCAGACTGGGGCAGGGCTCCGGCTCGCTCTAAATCCCGGTGCGTATTTGTACAGCATTAGTTTTGTTCACAGATCACACATTTCTGACATGCTCGAGAGCGGGGGAGGCACAGCACTGTTTACATGTGCTGGCCCCACGAATAACACTGATCCTTAAGTCAGTGTAATCTGTGCTCCGCTCTAAACACTCGCTGCACTAATGGCCCACGGACAAATGAGGACCTGCTGGTGGGCCAGACTCCCAGAGACCCCCGAACCCTCCCCCAACCCCCACATGTGTCCAGATTAGAACGCACTTCAGCTGGGTTAAACTGAGTTAAACTGGGTTACATGTGAACAAGAAACAACCCAGGGTCTCAGGCTACTTCCAAGTCCAATGAAGTTCCAGTCTATTCACTGTAACGGCATTTTGGTGATTTTAACCTGCTCCAAGGTTTTGACCAAATATTTTCAAATTTCAAACTGCACCAAAACAATCCGTCAAGTCTGGGGAACTTCTAGAGATGCTCAGCTTGTAATTCTAGGTCTAAAAATGGGTGCTGTTATTGGGGTATTAACTGCTAACACATAACACATTTAGATCATCATGTTAACTTGTTTTATAAGTTTCACTTTTGTTTTTGTGCTCTGAGTCTCCCCTCCCTTTGCTCTCTGCACTATCACAACACAATCAGTGTGCGTCCTGCAAATGAAACTACTGCATCAGCTTTGTACAGTTGTTGTGTACAGTTTTGTATCATGTTTTTGTGTATTTATGGAGAATTGTCGTGTGGGAGAATGGATGACATAGACTTGTGGGCGGAGCATTGGACAGAAACTCGTAAGAAGGGTCTGAATAAGACTCAAGAGATATCACTAAATTACTGAAACATTACATGAAACCACTTCAGACACGTTTTTGATGAGGGAACAACGTTATGACATGGTAGAAACTCCAAAACTCAGCTTTGCATAATGTCCCCTCTAGGGCTGGATATCATTAAAGGTTACGAAGATACATAGGACACGATATGATATGTTTTTTCGATACAGTGCACTTTCAATTCAGTATGAATCGATAAGATATATTTCAAATCGATTCGATACGGTTCAGTGAAAAACAAAGGATCAATCTCAGCTACTAAGTCTACTAAGTTTGTGCAAAGTTAATATAAAAAACACCAATTTTACTCATCGAAACAGTGAAAATGTCAACACAATTGTAGCTCTTACACAAAATAATTCACTCAAATATTCCTACAGATATTCTTTGTGATATACTGATACAGCAGCCCACGATATCGATACTGTATCATCACATTAAAGAATGACACTATATACTGATATTTCAATATTTTTGCACACCTCTAGTGCCCTCTTTAAGATGGTAGTGAGCAAGTTGAGTTCGAGGATGGACATGGCTGATGGTCTAAAGCTTTAATTGTCAGAGTAGCGGCAGAAACATCATTTTTCAAGCATCCCACTACTTGAACTTTTTTTTTTTTTCATTGCTGAAGCAGTGGCACTTTTTCTAATATTCCACTTCTGACATGAATAATATTAATGTAATAATCTGTTATTCTTTGTGCTCCCATATATCTTAAGATCCTTGGGCCAGTGATGATTGGTTTAATGCAATAGGAAAGTACAAGGATGTTTATGTATGTAAGAATGACGTGTTTTAACTACAATATACCTAAAATACTCATAGAGGTCATCTCCGAGAATCCACGGGGGAGAAGACCGACTGAAACGACTTTTTCAACGAGAGACATTCTGGATCCACACGTTGAAGGCCACGGTGGAGGTGGATTTTTCACCCTTTTTATAACTGTAGCTCCCCCTCCGAACAATTTAAACTATTTGAACTGTGTCCATATTATTGGGACCCATTGAGCCCTGTCATGTATCCTTTATTTGCTGTTCTAGCAAGTCAATGTTACTGTTGCCAGTTGTCAAGAGGGGATTGGTTAAACCCCCCCTCTTCCCCCTTGACAATTGGCCATCAAATACCCAGGTATTTCCATTACTTTTGTCTTGAAATCACTGGTGTTTTCTTCATGATTTATTGAAAACATTTTTGAAGTGCACTATGCAATTTGAGGGATTATGTATCGTTGACTATACTCCAATCTTTACAGAACAGAGTGATTTACCTGTTGTGTTATGAATGGTATGTTGTCAATATACTTGGATTCAACATGTAAAAGTTTTGAAAAGTTTAAATATATATATATATTTTTTTAAGTATCACGTGTTCTGGGTTCGCAACCCTTTATAAATGGTCACACCTGCTGTTGATTCAATTAGCCCTGATGAAGACCAAGTAGTCGAAACGCGTTGGCGTGACTTTTAATAAATTCAGAGTGCCTCTGCCATTATTTTTCTATTTTACGTGAATCTAGCCCTCCGGTATGATGAGCACCTGTTACGTGTAATTTTCTTTGATCCAGTGCAGCACTCCAATTTAGTTATTTTTATACCTAAAATACTCTTGGTGATATATCGATGCATCACCCACGATATCTTTACCTACCTTTTTGTTTGCACTTTGGGTTTTAAGTTATTTTAGATGTGATTTCGTGGTAGCACTTTCTGTTTTGTTCTGGGTGGGACTTTATTTCTGTTTGTTGCAGATTTGGTTTTATCTTTATTTTAGTACCTTTTATGAAATTTGGCTTTTTATCAACTTAGCCCTACGCCTGGCTCCTTTTTATAGAATAAAATAAATAATTTTACTGTCCTACTTGCTCTCCTTTTTAGTGTTTAATAAATTTTAATTACCGTATTTTAGGTGCACTTTTAAGCCTCCAACCCCGTCAAAAAATGACTGCACGCCCCACAATCCAGAGCACCTATACACAAATCCACTCAGGTGTCCCAGCACGACTTCAGTAAACTACAAAGCCGCACCACCCACAGAACACACAAACACACACGGAGCAGACAGCGACCGCACAGACGAAACACACCCACAGACACACTCATCACTCCACACCGACGAGGAACGGAACGGAGGAACGAAACCGAAAAAGCGAGTGCAATGTGCCACTTCTAGACACGACTGAACAACTGAGTCACTGTGAACACACCAAACAAACAAAACCACTCACCCATCACACTGTTGTGTTTCCTTTAAAGTCCAGTGCGGTTTATTTGTGAAAAAAGTTCCAAAATAGACCATTTAATGACAGTGTGTCTTATAATCCAGAGCAACTAATAGTGTGGAAAATACAGTATATATTTTCATCTCTGTCCTTATTTTACATATTTACCTGTGGCCTTAGTCATTTTATGCATTGTATTTTACATGTTTTATACATTTTATATGAAATTCAAGGGCACCTAAGGTCACAATGGTACATCTAAATAGACACATGTTGGAATGGGCGACGGACACGGTCTTGACCAGTCAGACTGTTCCTCCATCATTGAGCCGTCGCCCCCTCCATACGTCCAAACCCCTCACCCCCTCTCCTCTGTCCCACAGGGGTTCTGGGGTCTGGGGGTCTGAGGCTGTCACAGAGGCAGCCCAGGCCCGGATCTGCGTGGAGATAAGACAGGCTACAGGAAGGAGACTACCCAGAAGCCAACAGCACACAGCCACCATTCATTTTTCAGGAAGAAACAAAAACAACATGAGCTGTATCAGATGGAGCGGGGACCGGGTGGAACAGGGCCCACCAGAATCATCCTGAGATTATCTGTCTGCTCTCATACGTTCACTTATTTAAGATCAAAGTGTCTGGACAAAATCTAAATGCATGTATTCTGTTTTGTTTAAATGAAAACTTGGGTAAGGAATGTGTGGATAAAAATATGTGTTTTCAAGTTCACAGTTCAGCCAAACCAGGTGCTCCACATAAACCTATTAACACATGATCATTAGACTTATTTGGAACAGCTGATTCCAGTAAGTCTATGATCACTACAAGAGCAAATCACTGCAAGAAAAAACGTGTCTTAAAAAGTGAAAAACAGAAGTAGTTCATTGTAAACAGTTTGCAGTGGTCCAAAGTTCTTTTTCACTTACCTTCTGCATTCTGAGCGTCTTCATTATCAGTGCAAAAAAGCATTAAAATGTATTTTGTAACGTATTCCGATACATGGGTCACTCAAAGTACTGCATTTTGAATTCTGAACTTTTACATTGGTGTCTTAAAATCAAGGTTTTATCAACTGCCATGTATTTTAGTGGATGAATGTAGTAAAATTAGCAGCAATGTCACGTGGTGTTTTCCCCCACACTCTATAGACACACAGGTTCTGACTGAATATGACATGACACATGAATATACTTTACACTGAACCATTGTAACAGTCAATATCGCGTCTTCAGTAGCACTTCCCACAAGATGAAGATTCCAGAGAGCAAGTCCTTTCACCAAGAAATAGAACTGATTTTAAGATTTGATTGTGCTTTTAAAGCTTTGAATGGACTGGCCTTGGACGTCTTGGACTGAGGTTTGAGGGCCAGTTCCATCTCGTGGGGTCTAAAATGAGACTTAAAACTAGGGGGGACATGACCTTCTCTGTGACTGGCCCCAAACTCTGGAACACTCTGCCTCACCACGTCCCAACAGCCCCACAGTGGAGAGTTTTAAGTCTCATCTTAAAACCCACTTTTACTCTCTGGCTTTTAACACCACGTGAATTGTGTGATGCTCTATTTTATTTAATTTTTAATATGAATTCATTTTGTTATATAGTTTTTTTGGGGGGGGTTTACGTTATGCATTTTACCACTTTTTATTTATTCTTTTATTTATGATTTACTCTTTTATTGTATTCATTTGTTTGTTACACAAACAACAGTATACAGTTACACAAAATGACTATTCAGAAGATGTATTCTTGATACATTTATTCAGTTACATCTCCACACTGCTAAGTATTCACCACAGTCGCCACATTTACATTAGAGGTTTAATTCTGAATACAAATAATTTAATACAGAATAAGAATTAATTCCACTTTAAACAGTTCATTCCTAATGAAAATGATTATTCAGAATTAAACTTAATTCTGAAGTAAGTGGGTGGTTTATTCCGATTTTAAAGCCAAATTAATTTATTTCTTGATCATGTAAACGGTTATTAACGATCACCAGTCCTCGCCTCAATTAATTCAGAATTTAAAAACATCATCTAAACGTGGCCAGTGACTTTTCACAATGTTCAGAGACTGTATGTTGTTGCTTATAAGAACTAACATGCTATTTGTGCACATCCTGATTATCTAGGCAACAATGGTGGAATGTAATGAAATAAAGTACTGTACTTGTATACAGTTTAGGTATCCATACATTACTGTACATTTTGAAGTGGATACTTTTAACTTTTACTTCACTACATTTGAGAGCAGGTGTCTACCTTCTATTTTACTACATTTTTGAACAGGACTGAAAAGGAAAAGTTTGAGAGGTTCATAATTTGAGAAGACAAAAATACACAAATAAAAACAGCCATCAATTCATTTTGTGTCTGCTGAACAAAATTCAGCACAAATCTTTAACGAAATCACTACAATTAAAGCCTTATAAGAATCTATACAAAATACTTTGACTTTTTACTCTTAAAGTAATTTTAAGGCCCAAGGCCTTTTTCCTGAAATTTCCCATGTCTGATATTTTAAGGAATTAAACTGCAAATACATGGGCTACCTGGCCAAACAAGGTGTCATATAAAAGGTAAGATCGTGTAGATTATTGTGGTTGTGAAATTCTGCTAATAAATCATACTGAGTAAGAGAAATTGAAGTTGAAACACAAGTTTTTTTGGATGGACATAAAAAATGTCTCATATTCACTGTGAGATCACTGTGAAAACCTTTGTATCGAAACCTAAAAACACAACATTTCACAAGAACCACATGTGGTCAATATGTGTAAAAGATGTTGTAGGTACAAAAGCAAACTAGGGCAAAGTTATGCACCTTTGAATGAAAAAAGTTCAGGCAGACACCAGTCTGTGCCTTTTGACACACTTTTGGCACACTTTTGGCACACTATACATGTGTTGTTGTTTTTTTTTTATAAGAAATCAACAGTAAGTGAAGTTTTGACATGTTTTGGCTTTATTTGACCACAAATGATGCCATTTTCACACAGAACAGTCAAAACAATATAAACAGGTAAACAATATAAAATGTATCAAATATAGGGCGATATGCAGTTTACACAAGAAAAAAAAAACTAAAACAAAAAACAAACCCTGCAACAAACTATGTACACTATATACATTCAATGCTGTTCATCGTGCCAGAGCAAAGCAGTTCTTCTGAGGTGAAACATAGAGGAACCTGGCACTTCCTACAGTGCACTGAAGTCTTAGTTCTCTTCTTCCCTTCTTCAAAGTACCTTTTGCAGTACTTTCTAGTACCTGGCTCATAATAAGCTGGCATGCAGGTGACTGGATGGGGGACTGGCACAGGTGGAATGCAGCCCATCCATACTCTAGGAGCTGTCCACATAAGGCTTCTCTGAACTGCTTATGTGATAATGTCTTTCCACCAGTAGCCTTTGTCCGCTCAATTTCACAGTACAGGATGTGACTATTGACAATTACAATATCCATCAAATGGTAAAAAATCGTTTTGTACCATTTCATTGTCTTGTGGCGAACAGTGTAATAGCCAATGAGGACATCAGATAAATCCACCCCACCCTTGTTATAGTCCAACACGGAATCAGGCACAGGGATATTTTCAGTTCTCCAGACACCCTGGGTTTTTATCTTCCGGCGTACAGTTTGGCCACTGTATGCCTTATGCACTGAGGAGCACATGGTGACCTCCCGCTTGTCCATTCATTTGAGAAACAGTAGGCTGTCCTTGCGAAGCCAGCGGATGTCGCCCCTCTCCGCCTTTTTCAGTAGGTCATTTACTGACGTTGTGGGGAAACCAGACCGGTTTTTCTGATTGTTCCACAGGCTCCCATGTTCTTTTTTTCAAGTCCAAAAGGGCTGGCGTAAAAGTTATCCACATAGGCTGTGTAGCCAGTATCAAGTTGATGGAACGGGAGAAGGTCCATAACGGAGGAGTAGCTCAGGCCGTGTTCAGATGGAGTTTCACTTTTGCCAGAGTAGATGAAAAAATTCCACGTGTAGCCAGTGTTGGAGTCGGCCAAAATAAACAATTTATAACCCCATTTAGTCGGTTTGTCTTTATGGTATTGTCATCAATGGAGATGTTCTTGTCAGGTTGAAAATTGGCCACGCAAGCCGTCTGGATGTCGGAGTACAGTGGTTTTAGCTTGAAAAGCCTATCGTAACCTGGGGTGCCTCTCTTACGGTCATTTTCCTCATCTTCGCTGGGGTCACTGAGATGAAGCAACCACAAAATGGCCTCAAATCTGGCCCGGGGCACTGTGTTGCCAGGAAACGGGTGACTATAGGGGAATGTTTTCCTCCAGTAGTCAGGCCAATCATGAAGTCTGCAGAGACCAGTGTAGATAATAATAGCCAAGAAAATGTAGAAGTCTTTCATGTCTAGTGGATTCCACTGATACTTGACCCCAGCAAGCTTCCTCCTCTGTGCATTGAGGTTGGTATTGTCTATAATGGTCTTCACAGCAGAGGATGAGAAAAAAAGCTGAAACAGCTGCAAAAAGGTCCAAGGGCTTGTGGTGTCCAAGACTGGTCCAGGGGGCTTGGTTGGATGGAAACGGAGGCTTTCTGGCGCGGTGTCCTCCTCGTTTCTGTTTCTCCAGCGATCAACAGGTTCGGAAGCACTTTGCTGGCATTCAGAAGAGGGGCCGGCAGGTGGGGAGCAGCTTCTTTGTTCATTTCTGAAATACATAGTGATATTCCTTAGTTCAGAAAAAATAAAATAAAAAACATTTGAATACTACAATAGCAAAAGCAGTCAGTCACTGAATCTGAATTCCTGTTGTACAGTAATGGCCACCAATTTGCAAAAACAATTCTGAATATTTATTCTTACCTTGCCCGTGCAGCACTTGAGACTCTGGTCTGAGAGGGTAGGTCATAATCATCACCATCATCACTGCTGTGAAAGAAAAAAAAAAAAAAAACAAGGTTCAGAAAAGTAGAAAACACAAATCATTTACAGTTTTTCCATCTTCTAATTACAAATGTACCACCATTCACCGTTTTAGATTTGCTCTACTATAAATACAGTACATGATATTTGCATTGGTCCATGTGTTTTATGATTCAGCATATACAGACTAATGTAGCTGAATTACAATTGGAAATAGAATAAATACCTTGTTTCTGGTGGTAACTCGTAGTCAGAGTCGGACGCTTCGTTATCGTGAGCTGGTACCATCAAGTCTGATTCATCGGAAGAGGAGTCCAGTGGTGTTTCTTCAGTACCAGGGTCGGTCATAATATGGTCCAAAAAATGGGCAGACAGGGTCTTGCGAGGATTCCTTCGTGGAAAAATTTTCAAACTTGCAGACAACTCGTGGTAAGTGCGTCATGTGTAAAAGTGTTCTCTCGTCTACCTGTGTGATTTATATGGCAGGTAAATTATTATTAGTAGATTTCCTCAAGAGCAGGCGTTACATGGCTGTCACGCTAGCGCCAGTCATTGAAGGGGTCCATTGGCATTTCCTCAGTTCTAAAGTCATCCACAATTAGGTCTAAAACTTCTTGTGCAGACAGGTCCTAGCTAGGATTCCATAATTCCACCGTAAAAACATCCAAACGTTGTCAAAAGTCACCCCGACCGCCACTTCCCTGTGCGTAACGCTCTTACGCACAAAATTGCCTCCCCCTCTGGGCCCCTTACGCAGCGCCTGGACACCCAACAAACTTTGACCAATCATGGTGTTTCATACACCGTTGGAAAGCTCTCATTGGCCAGAACACGATGATACCCACGTTTTTCTGATTGACAAAAGCATCAACGAATGACATGGCGGAGAAATCAGGAGGGTGTGCTTTTACACACAGGGGGCTCTGACGAAGGGGAGAGGAGGGGGGAGAGAGAGGGATGAGCGCTGTTGTTTTCGTTTCCATAGGGTTGGATTACCCACAGAATGGATTTTTACGCAGACGGGGATTATTTCAGATGAGAAGAAGGCAAAGGGGAGACAGAAAAAATCACTTGGGCTTGATTTGACTGCTACTTTTTTCTGTGTTTCTGGGCTGCTTGCTTGGTGATAGTTTGAGCTAGACGCCAGTGGTTGGTACCGTTGTATTCACCGCGAAGGCAGCTTTCTGTAGGTATATGGGTTGTTTGGATTGTTTGGAGTCTTGAGTTTGTTTTGAGGCAGAAGTTGTAAGATTATCAGACAGTAGTTTTTTGATACATGATGATATAGAAGGCTGCTGTTTGAGATGTGAAGTGTTGTGGTGAAAATGAAGTGGATACATTGTTAGCCGTGCTTGTGCTGATTCCAACGGTGTAAAACATGATAGTATAGCACTCAGTATGTTGAATCTACACATGTACGAACTTAAAAAACAAGGACTTGCCCCCAAAAATGGGGACTGTGGAGCTTAAGAGGTTAATACTTCTACTTAAGTTGATTTCTTTTATGTGGTACCCCTGGTCTAGTCAGGCTGGCGCCACCTAGTGCCTCCACTCAATTTCATTTCTCTCCAGCGACTAGGTCAAGAATCAGAATACACTAGACGGTTTGCAAGAACCCCAGAAGTGCGAGTCCGGGCAGCTGTGAGCCGTGAACCCATGACGTCAAACTTGTGGCGCCTGTCTCTGTCCCTTTTGTGGAACAGCACAACAGTAAACAAAGAGCTGAGATGGATGTAGATGAAGACAGACATTCAGTGTTGGCAACAATTCCCGAGATCGAGGATTTAAAGCCAGAACAAAGAGAATGTTTGGTGAATTTTATCATGGGGAAAGACGTTATTGCCAAGATGGCTGCAACTGTCTGAGCAGGCCTGACATCTGTCTGTCACAAACAATCATTTGGACTAATCCACCTGGAGTTTTTGCATATACTGGATTATTACAATTACTAATCAGTTTTTACAGCACACCAAGATATTTTATCACTCCCGGGACTCTCTACTTGCTCGCTCTGGAAACACTAAGGCCGAGGGGCCTACCACTGCCAGTTATGGCACCAGGAGAAAGACAATCCCCCTCAAATACGGATAAAGATGGCATAGCAATCACTCATCTAGAAGCGCAGATCCAGCGACTATCTACTGAACTGAAGGGAAAGGATGAAATAATTACTAAACTAATGGATGTTGCTACAGAACAACACAAACGCATAGCGTTTCTCAACAGCGCCCTCATGGATACAGTCTTATGGGACCCACAGGCAACTACCCATCCCTCCTGCTCAACCCCGCATTCCCCGTTGCCCCGTGATGACTCCGCTGTATGTAATAACCACAGAAAACGTACATCTGACATGACCCTCCAACTGAACCTTACAAATCGTTTCTCTTTACTGGCATCGGACTCACCTGCTCCTCCCGCTCCGGTACAGGCACTCCCCAATCTGGACTCTTTAATCGATTTCCCGGCTCTCCAAGGTAAGGTCCCAGTCTCAAGGGACGCAAGCCCCCCTCAGGCTACTGCAAGCGATGTTCCGGTATGTCCCGTGGCCGCTGCTCCCCTGTCCTCTCAGTCCATAAACTCCCACAAATCAACTGTACATCGTGCTAAATCATCGGCCAGACGAAAAATCCTAAAAGAGGCTGTGTTGAGACGATCCAGTGGTTCTCAAGCTGCTGCCCCGGCTTTGCCGCTCCACTCCTCGCTGCGCGCACACTCTCCGCCCTCGGTGGTATCACGGTCCCAAACCGCGGCACAGCCGATGGCGTCGAAATCACCGGTGGAGCCACGGCTACAACAAGCTGCGGCGCGACCGGTGCTCTTGTCCGAGAATGCGCCTCTGGAGCAGGAGTGCACTGCCGAGGGGTCAGCACCTGGCCCGGCCCCTCAGTCCGAGGCCCCCGTCTCCTGTCTGTCCTCTTCACACGGCGATGATCCACAGCTCACAAACCCACAAACTGATCTCCAACCACAGCCACTGTTTCCCCCCAAAACAGTTATTATCGGTGACTCAATAATCAGGCACGTTCGTTATTTTAATACCATTACGCACTGTTTCCCGGGAGCCACGGTGTCCCAGATTATGAGCAGACGTCCTGACCTGCTCCAGTCCATGCCCTCTACAATTTATAGAATTATAGTTCATGTAAGGACAAATGACATGTCACGAGGGAAATTAGACAGGACAAAAAGGGATTTCGAGGATCTTTTAAATGTTTTAAAGCCATGGACTAGTCAAGGCATGTCTGTGTTTGTCTCTGGTCCCATTCCCATCTTGAATCGCGGTGCTGAGCGACTCGATAGGACCCTTCATTTAAACAGCTGCTCAGCTCTGTCTGCAGGTCCCACCTCATCAACTTCATTGACAACTTTAATCTGTTCTGGGACCGCCCCTCACACTACCGGGCAGACGGTTTACACCTAAATACACTTGGAAACCGTCTGCTTAAAAACTACATAGTCTACGCTGTCCACAACCTGGTAAGCGTACCGGCTACGGTACCTGCACGTGAATGACTGTTTACTTCCCCCACACACCGCCCAGCTGCCTCTTCCTCAGACCGTTCAACGCGCTGCTGGTCTCAGACTAGCTCCCCCTCCCTGTCGCCACGAGAACAGCACCATATTGAACATACTGGGTCACCACCACCTCCAACCCTGTCACCACCAGTGCCAGCTGGGTCACCAGGATCAGGTCCACTTGTACATGATATCCCAGTTCGTATAACTCGACCTATTCAAACTAAAAGACATACGAAAGCTAGATCTATTAGTCGGAATAATATTTTAATTACTCATGCTAACACAATGAACAAAATACCACTGACATGTAAAATGGGACTTTTAAATGTGAGTCTCTGGCCAACAAATCTTTTATAATTAATGATATGATTGTAGATGAGGCTCTAGACTGTATGTTTTTAACAGAGACATGGACAGGCACAGATGGAGCCGTAACCCTAAACGAAACCACACCTCCTAACTATAGTTATTCGTATTCATCTCGCCTCAATAAAAAAGGAGGTGGCACAGCCATAATCCTCTCTGCTAAACAGAATTTCAAAAATATTCATTTCAATCAGTGCCCTTCATTTGAGCATCACTCCCTGGTCTTAACAAATCCTTCCATCCTCCTTATTTGTATTTATCGCCCACCTAAACACTCCTCTTCTTTTACGGCAGATTTCTCAGACCTCCTGTCCATTTCTCACTCAAATTACAATAGAATTATAATTGTAGGGGATTTTAATTTACACATTGATGTTAAATCAGACTCACTAGCGACAGATTTTTTAAACCTTTTAAACTGTATGAATTTTAAACAAAATGTTTTACAGCCCACCCACAACAGAGGCCATATATTAGATTTAGTCATTTCATCTGGATTATCAGTAGACATTGCCTCTGTTGTGGACGTGGGCTTTTCAGATCATGCCTGTGTATTTTTTAATATAACTTTTGAGCAACCCCCCATATCAGAATGCATTGTCAGAAAGCGCTGTATTACTGCTGAAGTCACAACAAACTTTACAGAAATATTAGACAACACTCCAACTCCTTTTTTACCATCCTCATGTGATTTTACTGTAGAATATTTTAATAATAAATTAAAATCTGCCCTTGATGCTGTGGCACCTCTAAAACTCAAAACTGTGAAGACAAAAAAGTCTCCTTGGAAAAATGAAAAAACAAGACAACTGAAGCAAAATTGTAGAAAAGCAGAAAGAAAATGGCGCAAGAATAAAATTACAATAAACTATGAAATTTACCGTGAACAAGTGAGAAAATACAATAATGGTATGAAATGTGAAAGACAAGCAAACCTCTCCCAACTTATAAATAATAACATTAAAAATCCCAGGATTCTATTCTCCACGATTAGTTCGGTTATCGACCCTGTTCGTAATTGGAAGGAGCCATCAAACATCACAAACTGTGAGGATTTTGTGACTTACTTCAGCAATAAAATACAGTCCATTAGAGCTGAAATGCAACAGATCCAACCAAGTAACATCTGTATTACAAATCCTTTGATTTTATCAAACACACTTGATAGTTTTGCCCTGGTTGATGCTACGACTCTTAACAAAATAATTTTACAATTGAAACCAGCCACTTGTTTTTTAGATCCTATCCCTACATCACTTTTTAAATCAGTTTTTAATTTTTTAGCCCAAGAAGTCCTTAACATTGTAAATTTGTCGCTGCAGACAGGGTTTTTCCAACACCAGTCAAAACTGCTATGGTCAAACCTCTGCTTAAAAAGGACAACTTGGACCCCTCCCTGCTCAGTAACTACAGACCTGTGTCCAATCTGACGTTTTTAAGTAAAATTTTAGAGAAAATAGTTTTTAACCAAATTAATGATTTTATGATTGCCAATAATATCTTTGAAATTCATCAATCTGGTTTTAGAGTTCAGCCACAGCACAGAGACTGCACTAGTAAAAATCCTCGATGATATAAGATCCAACATGGACAAGAAGAATTTGTCAGTCCTGGTGCTGTTGGATCTCACGGCAGCATTTGACACTGTAGACCACTGGATTTTATTAGATAGATACATTATGCAGTCGGTCTCTCTGGGTCTGTTTTTAACTGGTTCAAATCTTTTTTAACAAACAGGGATTTTTATGTTAGTCTTGGGGAACACTCCTCCGCAAAATGTAAAATGGAGTGCGGTGTTCCCCAGGGCTCAATTTTAGGTCCAACCCTTTTTAATCTGTACATGCTGCCACTAGGACGGGTCATCAGGAGACACGGTGTTAACTTTCATAGCTACACTGATGATACCAGCTCTATATAGCCGTGTCTCCTGGTGACCTGAGCCCGATCGACACCCTTTTTAACTGCATTTTAGATATTAAGTCCTGGATGGCAGCAAACTTCCTGCAGCTCAACCAGGGCAAAACCGAGGTTTTAATTATTGGTCCTGAAGCTCAGAGAGAGAGGCTCAAAGCTAAGCTCCAAACCTACTCACTGAACCCCTGTGAGAGGGTCAAGAGTTTAGGAGTTACTCTTGATAGTGAGTTTAGCTTTGAGCCACACATCAGGTCCATCACTAAATCCGGTTTTTATCATCTAAAAAATATTGCCAGAGTCAGACCATTTCTCTCTCAAGCCAGTGCAGAGATTTTAATACATGCTTTTATTACAAATCGTGTTGATTACTGTAATGCTCTCCTTTCTGCTCTTCCAAAGAAATCTACAGCTCCATTGCAGCTCCTCCAAAACTCTGCAGCTGCTGACGAGGACCAGGGAGCGAGAGCACATCACCCCAGTACTGAAGTCTCTGCACTGGCTCCTGTGAGCTTCAGGATAGATTTTAAAGTTCTTTTATTAGTTTATAAAGCTCTTAATGGTCTTAGTCCTATTTATTTATCTGATCTGCTTTTATCATATGAGCCTCTCGGACTCTCAGGTCCTCAGGTAGTCGTCTTTTAACTGTCCCAAGAGTCCAGACTAAAACTCACGCTGAGGCGTCATTCAGCTTTTATGGCCCCCGTTTGTGGAACAGTCGACCTGAGGATCTGAGGTCCACTGCGAGTGTTCATATTTTTAAAAGTAAGCTCAAAACCTATCTTTTTAATTTAGCTTTTAATTGAAACTTTTATCTGTCTTAACTTAAATTATTATTATTATTATTATATTTATTTATTCTAAATTAAATTATCATTACTGTTTTACTTTGTCTCCATTTTGATTTTTATAATAACCTTTAGGAGTTTTATGTTTTTGTTTTTATGTTTAAATGGTTGTATATATGGATGAAACAAAGGGATGGGGTGGGGGGGGGGGGTTGCTCTTGATTTTAATTATTGTAATTTTTCTGTTGCATGTGAAGCACTTTGTGCTACATTTTAAATGTATGAAAAGTGCTATACAAATAAAGTTTGATTGATTGATTGATATTGCCCTTCTTCCTACAGGATTTGGTGCATTACATACGTCACGACTGAATAGCAGCAATTGGTTAAATAAACAAAGTAGCCGCCTACTGTCGAGCAAACAAACCCTAATGCTGCGAGGTCAGACGCTTTGCACAAAGTGAACCTGATGAATCAGGTTAGTTCTGTTTCACTCTCACTGTCCAAACAGCACAGCCCTTTACTGGACCTGATGAGTAAACCACATTTCCCTGCAGCTATCATATTATTGTTTTAGTGTGTCAGAACCTGGTCCTGTGGTCAGTCCCTCTCCTGCCCGCTGTGTGTGTGTGTGTTTGTGTGTGTGTTTTGTGAGTGTGTGGATAAGGACAGTGGCGCCAGAGCAGCTCCAGCTCTTTTGTTTAGTGTTTTCACTGTTCCTGCACACAGACAGGGCCGTGACAGGTGAAGAGACAGGAGGCGCTGGATAGAGAGACAGAGAGACGGAGACAGGAGCAGGATCATGCAAATGTCCAACAGTCCCAGTCAAATCGTCTGACGCCCGAGACTCTGATTGTGTCGTCAGTGTGGACATCTGTGTTTGTGAGCACCGCCTCGGGGACAGCAGCTTTACATTTACACATGACATGATGAAGAGCTCACAAACAAATGATGTCAAAGCAGAGTCACTGTGTACAATCCACTTTACAGAGCTTTTAAACATGTTCTAGTTATTTCCTTCTCATTTACTCTCTAGAAGTTGTATTTGGAGAGATTCGTGCATGTTTGAGTAATTTTTAATCTTATTTTCACAATGCCAGATTGCAGATCAGTTCGTGTTTTCACTGCCACCAGTACACGTCAACTGTTCTACGCCCTCTATTCTCCAATTTTATTTTCTTAATTGGTGATATATGAAGGATTTAGCAGCGTCACAGTCATTTTGGTATAAATAAAAAAAAAAAATGAAATCCATTTTCTAAATTCTAAACTGGGACACACCTGCGTTGGGATGTTTGGTATAATAAAATAGTGAAAAGAATGTGGAACTGTAACAAACAGGCTGGTTTGTTACCCAGAACTGCCCTAAGCACCTTCACCCTTCACTAGAACACTTTAAAACACAGCACTTTCAACATATTTGCACATGACTAAATAAATTGCACACAATTGGTTTTAAATATTTATTGTCTTTCCTTTTACCATTTTTTAATCCTGACACACAGCACAGTAGCACTTTAACTGGAAGCTGCTGGTCCCTGGAGGAAAAGGAGACAATTACCAATTACATTTTAAACTGAAATAGTGCAATATCTGTTTTTGGAATGTTTTAAGTGTTGATGTGTTTAGTGTATTTTATTGTGTTTTAATGAATGGTGTGGATCTGCTTTTACTTACCTCCCTTTTTATCTTCTGTCCAGGTTCTAAAAGAGTCCCCCGGAAACGAGCTCCCTCTTTTAAGGTTCCGGGCTGGACCATGTGTATTATTTTGTACAGATGTTTTAGGTTGGGTGTTTTATTGGTTTATGGGTTTTAACATTTAATTGGTGTAATGGTTTTAGGGTTTTTATGTATATAGTTGGTGGTTTTAATCTGGGTTTTGGGTTGTTTTATGGAGGTTTAGGTTATGATTTTAAGCTAATGATAATTTTTACCATCCCTATTTTAGCATAGTAGTTTTATCCAATCAGTAGGACCAGCATAAAAGGCGCCTCCAACGATCTGTGTTCTGCTGCTGGAGAGGAAACTGCTGCCTGCCTCCATTTTGCACTTGCACTTTTGTAATGATTGGAAAACAAAGTAAATCGTTGACCACAACTACCTGTGTCTGGATTTGTTTTAACCTTGCTCACTGAACCCCAAGCCGCTCCCGATCAACCTACGGCACAGGAACATTGTGCATTCTCATGTCAATCATAATCTGAGGAGTTTCTGGTGCTGTATTTTTTTGCTGTATTTCTGTATTTTAGCTAAACAAATGACAATTTACGCTCCTCTTTGGATTGTTGGCAGGGATTAGTTTATTTAAAAATTGTGGTAGTCCTGTTTTAGTCCTGGTTTAGACCTGATGTAGTCCTGGTTTAGATCAAATTAGTCAAAAATAGGGACTCCTGGGACATTTCTTGGATAACAAGCACAATTAGAGATAAACCTGGTCCCCATGAGGCATTGGTGAGCGCAGTTCATCACCACAGAAGCATCTTATGAGGAGCCCAGCCCGTACACCTGTTATGTGTGTGCCAACTTGTGTGATGATTGGGTGAATATTTTAGACCGCAGATGGTTCAGAAATTGCCTAATTGCCTAGTTATAATGGCGTCACCTTTCAATTGACCCGTGTGACCTCAAATCGTTGCCTTTTTTTTTTTTTTTTTTTTTTGTGGCATTGGGCACAGGGGCTTGACCCACATACCAAATTTGGTGGGAATTATCGCAGGTGGACAGACACACGCACACGCACACACACACACAGGGTGAATACAAAACCTGGTCAAACCTTCGGGGACCAGGTAAAAATAGGACAAATCGCTGGTTTTGTATCAATCTGCTGGGACAGGGGACACAGGGTTCAAAACTGGGACTGTCCCAGGTAAATAGGGACGTCTGCTCACTCTAGATTAACTTAAGTAAACTATATGCAAATAACTGGGCGACCAGTCACAGGAAAGGTCTGACAGAGCACCACTGTGGCACCTGGTATTACCGACAGTCTCCCATCAAAGTCCTGACCAGGCCCAGACCCGCTTAGCTCCTGAGATCAGACGAGATCAGGCTTTGACAAGGTGCTACGATGTGAGTCCGTACTGTATTCCCTCTCTCCACACTGGACCGTACACACACGAGCATCGGTCCTGCTTCGTGTTTGCTTTATTTAAGCAGATAGCGATCTTAAAGGGGTTCCTCGCAGAGCACCGGGGGGAGCCGTCTTAGCTCCGGGGCCGATGTGATGTTAAAACACAGACACATTCTCATGAGCTGGAGCCTTCAGATCCCAGCGAGGAGAGTAACCCGAGACACATGGGACAACACTCAGAGTCTTTTAACATCCAAAACATGTATCAGACAGTCTAAAAGAATAACAGACAGAGGAGGTCCAGTCAGCTTTCAACGGAGAGACTTTGGAAATGAGCACTGATGAAGAAGTCCAAAATAGTTCCAAAGAATCAATGCCAAATATAGATTGGTACTATTTGGCTACGTTCAGACTGCAGGGCTTAACGCTCAATTCCAATTTTTTTGTGAAATCCGATGTTTTTGCGAGGTCGTTCACATTTCCAATTAAATGTGACTTGTATGTGACTCCAGTGTGAACGTTAAACGGCCCGAAAGTGTCCCACATGTGACACTGGAGACACGACGACGTCAACCGCAGTGAGCGTCTCTGTGTTTACAGAAGTTGTCCAAACATGGACGCAGCATTGAGCACCTGGAGATTTTAAAGTTCCTCTCGTACCGGAGCCAGAACATGAACAACTTACTTGTTTTAAGGAGGAGATTGAGAAGGAGAAGGACGAGGTTTTTGGTCGTGGTGTGTTTTGTGGGGCAGCGGCAGCGACGACGTCCGTTGAAAGGAACGTGTGGATGTGGAGACGGAGCCAAGAGTGGTGAGTGGTGATGTGCTTCACTTCAGTCACATGGAGTTCATGAACAATTTTCGCCTACTTCAGCGCAGAATAGTGACGTTTGTGTCTTGTTGATAACGTGTAGGTGGATGAATGCACTTTGACCGTTCACACTGAAGTCACATGTCAAAAGATCAGATATGTATCGGTTTCATGACCACATGTCCAAGTGGCCTGGTTTTTGAAAAAAATCGGATCTGTGTGGTTCAGACTGTCATTAAAAGATCAGATACAGGAACATAGGGGCCAAAAAATCTGATTTGGGTCACTTCAGGCTGCAGTCTGAACGCAGCCTTTGACTTATATTGTGTACCTGGATTTGTATATTTGCTTCATTCACGCTTGTTTCATGAATCTGAACTCATCTTCTCTGAACACTCAAAAATACTCTGTTTGCATTTTACCCATTGTTGCATCAGAGGTAAAAATTCAGACTTATACACTGTTTTGAAGCCCATAAACCATCACGGGACTCTTTTTCTTCTTTTCGCGGCTGCTTCTTCTTCTTTTAGCAGAGTTCACAGGAATAAGGACTGCATTTGTGTATTTTGTCATTGTTTATTCCCGTTGCTGACAGCAGAGGGAGCTCCAACACCTAAACACCTGAAAATGGAAGTGTAGTTTATAAAAGACATTGTCCACATGCAGAGATTATTTTAAGTTATAAAAATGTGAAATGCTGACGTGAAGGAGACCAAAAACATGTTTAAAAGAGAATTAAAGCCACGAGAATGCATTTATTTGTTAATGAAAAATGTCATACAAAATAAAACATGAATAGATACTTTATAAAGACAGACAAGGATTTATTTAAAGAAGTGATATTATGATAAATCCACTTTTCTGAGCTTTCTCCTGTGTTGATACTAATCATTACATTGTTTCTTCATCAAAAACATGTCCGAAGACGTCTTGATTAACTATTTGTTAAGTTCATACTTTATTAAGGCATGAGTGAATGAAAGTGTAGTTATATCAATTCACCTAAGATATCTGTTTCACAATTCCCAATCTTGATGCAAATGTGTTAACAAGATAGAATCCAGTCGTGTGAGGTACAGTTTATTATCCTTTGACCTGGGGATGGACAACATATTGATTTGGTTAGAGTATCGGTATCGGTTGATATTGGAACGGCACTGGCAGATATTTTCCTCAGTGCATCAGCTTTGTCTAAATATCAGTATCAGCAAATATTCTTTATAAGATTCTAAGGTTGATACAAATCATTACCAAAACTTTTATTTTTATATAGTATTTTTATTGTAACTAGATACTCATTTAAGGTTATTATTATTATTATTATTATTATTAGGTATCGATACTAAAAAAGTTACATTCACAGGGGCAGAAGTGTTAGGCTGCTTTCAGATTTTTTGTGAAATTAGATTTTTTTGTGAGGTCGTTCACATTTCCAATTAATGTGATCTCCAGTGTGAACTTTAAACACCCCGAAAGTCAGTGGTGAGCGTCAGGGCCTGCAAGTCCTTCTCTGCTGGTTTAAAAAAACTATCTGAATCACAGACTGATGTTAATTATATTATTATTAAATAATTCCAAATGTTCTGTCCTCTTCCTTTCAGAGTTTTTCCAATGTTTGTGCTGCTTCCACACATATTTTCATATTAAAGCATTTGACCAATCACATTTCAGCTGTCATTGTTGCTAGGCAGAGTCATAGTCAAAGAAGTCTTCACAATCCGTTCTGAAGGCCCTTGAACACAAAATAAATGTCCATGAAACTGTTGCTTCAACCAATGAGATTTTGAGTTCGCTCCTAAAGACCAGAGTCTTTAGCAGCGAATTCAGATTCAGAGCTGCTGATTAGACAGGCAGAGAGCGAACCAGCCAAAGCACCAAACTGCATCTGTAGCGGAACCAGGACTACACCAGGACTAATCTTGGAGATGAGCGAGAGAGAGCGAGAGCGAGTGAGAGAGTGTCCGCAAAGCGTGATCGGGCGACAGCTGCTCTGAGCCCCGTGCGGCTGCCAGGGCCGGTGCTCCGTGCAGCGTGGAGCCCCTGTCTCAGCGCGGTCTTTTCGTCTGCGGTCACCCAACAGTCTACGTGGGCGCACCTTTGGGTCAGTCCCAACAAACAGTCCTGTTTAATTCTGGTTTAGCTCTGGTTTAGTCCTGGTTTAGCACCCCAGCACTCCTCACTTCTCCATGCACGGAATCTCCACGGCTCTTTATATTGTGTATAATGTAAAAATTGTGTCCCTGTCTCAAATAAATAAATAAATAAGTATAATGTAACTATAAAATAGTTATTGAGGAGTGGATTGTTTCAGACGGAGCACTACTGAAGGCCTAGGTGTAAAATGCACACTCCGCCACTGCCAAAAGTGTCCCTGAATGAGCACTGGAGGACACGACGACGTCACACACAGTAAGTGTGCTCAGTGTTTACGGAAGTCACCTAAATGCTGGGTTTGTCTCCCAAAATATGGTCCAGTTGTTGGTCAAATGGACAGGTTACACGTCCACGACTGCTTCATTTGTTTGAGTCTTTAGTCTTCTTGTATTTGGCTCGCAGGCTCTTGACATTGGAGTCAGGTCCGCCTGTAGGCACGCTCGGACATTTCTTTGGCAATCATTTCAGAAAAATTCCCAGTTCCAAATATTAATGAACTTACTGTAAACCTGACCGTTCAGACTGAAGTCACATGTCATAAGATCAGATATGTATTGGTTTTAGGAGCAGATATCCAAGAGGTCTGAATCATTTGAAAAAATCGGATCTGTGTCGTTCAGACTGTCATTAAAGATCAGACACAGGAGCATAGGGGCCAAAAAAAAAAATCAGATTTGGGTCACTTCAGGCTGCAGTCTGAACAGAGCCTCACAGATCACATAGAGGTGAAGAGGTTTTAGAGTCATCCATGCATGTTTGAGTAAATTTTAGGAATTTAGCGATCTCTCCTGGGCCCTATTCAAACCGTCCTTACGTTTAGCTGTAAGATTCTGTCCAAGGCTCCGCCCACAAGCCTACAGCACCCATGCTCCCACAACAATTCTCCATAAATATACAAAAACATGATACAAAACTGTACTCAGCAACTTGGCAAACCTGATGTGGTAGTTGGACGCACGCTGTTGTGATAGCGCTCTGAAGGGGGAATGACTTAGTGTGGAGAGCAAAGGCAGGAGTAAAATACCCTCTCTTTAACTACGTAGTCTGCCATATTTGTGTTCCCTAATTTAAGCTTTACTCTACCTTTTCGTCACAGGAATTTCATTATTGTGTGTATGATTTTGCACAGCTGTTGGCCTGGCCGTCTGGAGATGGCCCTCAGACTGGGGGCCCCCGGCTGGCCCCCTCTCCCCGCACAGAGGCCCTTTGTGTGGAACACCAGCAGACTAGGACCACTGCACCCGGAGATTTACATGTGATGATGGAGAGAGTGAGAGCCACAAAACCACTCCCATTCACGTCAAATCTGGAATCCTCCAGACCTCCACTGTCTGTCTGCTCCAGGCAATAAGACTCTGATCAAACACACGCTTACTTCTGTCATATGAAAATGGGATGTTTGCCTTAGACGGGGCTGTCAAACTTATCAGATACTAATCGATATCGAAACTAGATACTCATTTGAGCAGGTACTGATACACAGCAAAGAGTGGAGTGTTAAAATTGACTCTCCCAGAATCAGTTTGAACATTTTCTCAGGGTTTATATATGATAACAATCTGTTCTAGAGTCAATTTAACTTTTGGAAATGTTAGTTAAGTAACACAGGACCAAAGTTCTTGTTTAACCTCAAAATCAAGAATTCTATAGTTTCAGCTGACGTCATTGTTATTAAAAGCCCGCGTTGCATGCTGGGAAATATTTTGGTCGGAGGCAAGAAACAGGATAGCGTCAAACACAGTGCGTAACCTCGTGTATTTATCCCCGATAATGGTAAATTCCTGCTGCATTATCGGATGCACAAATAGAAGCACGGAAGAAGGAAAATGTCTTTTTCGTATTCTGAGTGAAAAGAACCACTAACGGTGAATTAAACGGCTTTCAAACATCCGCAGAGCAAACGTAGAAGATCCTAACAAACCGTGGACTCCAACAAGTTCAACAACACATCGAGACTCTTGGAGGTTTTCATCTTTTCTGCTGTGAATGGCCCAGGAGTTTCCACCAAGTCATTGTGGATATCACCAAAGTGAATATTTGTCCAGGTAGTTGGAGATTCTGACTAGAAATTTGGTTTGGTCCACCTTTTGTCGGGGTTGAAAAGGGTGATTTGGCTCCATCGATGCTTATGACCAATTTCTGGTCAAATGGTCTTGGGTCCTCTGCCGTTAGAGTGGATAAATAACCGGGATCAATACCCTTTACATGCTTTCTCACTCCGTCCATCATGTTGAATTAGTGTTTATTGCCGCCGAGCAAAATAATTCCCAGCATGCAACGCACACTTTTGTCAACAATGAAACTCGCCTATTAATGCTTTGGGAGAACATGAATAACACTTTGTAGGGTTATCCTGGTTTAGCTAAACAACACACAGAGGTGTTTTATTTTTACACTTTATTTTAGTTCATTTAAAAACTGGTTCAAACTGGTCTTCTCTCACAATAGTTTCAAGTGGGTGGGAGGGGCCAAATAAACACTCGGGGAAGTTGAATTAACTTCAACCAGATCAACGCGGGCAAATGCAGTCGTCCTTCAGTATATAGCAGTTCACCTTTTGCGGTCTCGTTGTATCACAAATTTTTTTTGTGCAATTTTGAATGCTTTTTTTTTTTTTTTTTTTTTTTTTTTTTTTTTACAGCGTGTGAACGTGTATTGCGTATTACGGGCGGGTCATAATTACACACGGGTGGGTCAGGACTAAACCAAGTGTAAACCAGGACTAATCTTGGACTTAAGAGAGAGAACGCCGAGCAGTTTGTCCACAAAGGGCGATCGGTGACAGTGAGTCCTGTTTCAGTTCTGGTTTAGTGCTGTTTTAGTTCTGGTTCAGACTTTAGAAATGAACTGAACACAACTAAATACTACACTACTATTGGTGAATATCGGATATGGGAAGATACTTTAAGCCATAGTATTGATTCAGGTATCAGAGCTGGAAAAGCTACATAGGTGCATTCCTCGTCTCTCCTCTCCCCATTTCTGTCTTGAAAAATACATAAATAAATAAATGCTTGGGCTTGACCGCAAACATCACATCGTGGTGTCATTCAAATAAAACATTGGGAGCTTCAAGGAACTGCAGTGTGGATCTGTTTTTGTTTTGTTTGGTTTTTTCCCTGTGCAGTTGTGTATGTGTATATGTTAAACGTACAAAAAGCGTGACTAAACACTAAATAAACTTTTTTGTTCCCAACTGTGAATACGGTGTGTTAATGGCATTGTACCGTGTGTTTTGTCCATTTTAGCGCAAACATCACGCAGAACTGACCTGATTAAATCTGATCACACACACCTGGCTGCAGGGGCGGAGTCTGAACTGTGGAGACCTGTTCCACCAATCACACGGCTCCTTATACCTTCAGACTCCGCCCCTCACCCTCCCCTTTAGTCCTCCAGGCACTCAAGGCTGGTTGTGGGTCTTCAGATATTTAACCCCAATTTAATTACATTTTTATTTAACCAGATAATAGTTTGGAACCAATTTTGATAAGGAAATTAAAAATATATGTATAATAATATTTTGTGTTCAATATTACAATTCATATCTTCAGTTAGACCAGAGTGTGTGTAGGACTGAAGACCAGAGTGTGTGTAAGACCAGAGTGTGTGACCAGAGTGTGTGTAAGACCAGAGTGTGTGTAAGACCAGAGTGTGTGTAGGACTGAAGACCAGAGTGTGTGTAAGACCAGAGTGTGTGTAGGACTGAAGACCAGAGTGTGTGTAAGACCAGAGTGTGTGTAGGACTGAAGACCAGAGTGTGTGTAAGACCAGAGTGTGTGTAAGACCAGAGTGTGTGTAGGACTGAAGACCAGAGTGTGTAGAAGACCAGAGTGTGTGAAGACCAGAGTGTGTGTAAGACCAGAGTGTGTGTAAGACCAGAGTGTGTGTAGGACAGAAGACCAGAGTGTGTGTAAGACCAGAGTGTGTGTAGGACTGAAGACCAGAGTGTGTGTAAGACCAGAGTGTGTGTAAGACCAGAGTGTGTGTATCTCCTGCATCTGTGGCTCTTCACCT